>NC_135497.1:4362734-4701901 GCF_052857255.1 Amblyomma americanum | reverse complement strand
TTTTCACCACAACGCCACTGATTAAAGAACAAAACGTTTGTGCAGACATTTGTTTTCAACTGCTGTATTTCGGCACCGCTCTCGGCACCCGCTCAGACGGTATATATGCATATATCGGAACGCTAGCAAAGGCAGCATATCGGCGGCCTGACGACTGCGCGCGTGCGGTCACGTGATGTGGGTCACATTTTGCACGGTGCTGCAGCAATTTGATCACATGACCATCCGCCATCTTGAAATCTCGAACGTTTAGGAAACGTTAGAATGCGAGTACTAAGAGACACGTCTCTTAATAGGCTGGTGCGACAGCTTCCCTTGGGTCCACTGCGCCACAGAAGAATCTGGGGTTGTTTGCGACTACAGCGCCGCCGCAAGGCAACGAGACTCCTTTAGACGGTCACGAATAAAGCGAGGTACCTTCCATCTGCAAATAAACGCAAGTTTATCGTGAAATTTAAAAACAAACGTGATTTAAATAAGCTGACCACGAAAGCAGCCCTCAGTGACGCCGACATATTGAATCGGTACAGGCGCCGCTTATAGGTATTGAAAATCACCAACACACGGCAGGATGCACGCTGCAATGCTAACTCAGAGAACACTGCCGGCGCCGCAGGCGGAGTATGCGGAAGCGGTGATATATTCTCTAAATTTTGTTTTTTGCAGCGATAGCTCTATCTCCCGCGCTTTTTCACAACACGCGCCGACCGCTTAACACAGCTTGCGGCGCGGGTGTGTGAGGAGGAGCGCAGCCATCGCTACGAATCAGTAGGACAGGAACGCCACCTGCGCGCTAACCAGGCCAGTCACAGTCATAAATATGGTCGGTGAGAGGGAGCACCAGCTGCTGGCCAAGAGGGCAAGGGCAAGCACAGTCAAAGCTGCGGAGACAAAGGCACAAAGTAGATAATCACGATTTTTGCCGGTCGCTGTCAGTAGAGGGCGAAGAGTGTAGCGGATCCTGTGACATTGTAGACACGGGTTTCCCGAAAAATGTATAGGACAGAAGACACCCGCGTCCATGAGAAAGCATCTACCGCGGGTTACCCTTAAAAATGCCGCGATTTTCGCAAGTATCAAAGGTGCCAAGCAGGATGGTGTTTTGTACTTCCACGGCCGGACTGTAGGAGAGAGTCCGCGAAGCTCGCGCTTACTTCCCGTCTATACCGGCCACGTTACTTCGTCTCATCTATCTCATCTCCGCTGTCCCTGAGTTGTTTCTTTTGACCGAACCGGCAGTTATCGTTCTACCCGAGTCGTTCACGCCCACGGCGACAAAGGAGTCGCCTCCTTCGTATTCCGCCGCATCTGCAAAGGTTGTGTATTCCGAGCCTTCTAGCTTGCCTTCGAGGACATTTGGTTTTGCTCTCCTCTTGCCTTCGTAATAAGCAGGGTGCATGTTTTTTTGGAATGGGTTTACAAGTCAGTCATTTTCTCAATTCGATTAGTAACTTTGCCCGCGCGTTTCTATTCGGGATTCTGTCATGTAGTCTTAGGTTGCTCAAGATCTTCCACTCCGCTGGTGTGGTTGCGAGCCTCCTTAATTGTGCAAATATATGTACCTCCCATAGTCTCGTGGTGGTGTTGTTGACCCCCAGTTTAAGAAGTCTTTCCGTAAAGGTGCAGTGGGGCATCCGCGTGGCTGCTTTATAAGCCTGCCTTATGATCTCCTCTGTTTTAGATAGCCGGACATTATCACGTTTTATGGAGCTGAAAAAATACGCCGCCACCTACTGGCTTAGCACAAGTTCCTTCTCTAGAGCGGTGGGAGGCTATAATGGCCAGCTCAGACGCGTTGACGTAAGTGCGGGCCACTGAGTGGGCTCACAAGGCCGCCAAGAGCAATTACCACTAAGGTTCAGTGCTGACAGTAAATGCTGTCTATACAATACAATCCCTCATGGCTCAGTTCGGTTGTCTACTCAGATGTATGACAGTTACTGCGCATTTCCTTTCTACAAAAAAAAACTATTTTCAGTTTCATCTCATCCGTTCATCTGTTCACCCTCGGCGCCGTTGAGGTGTTGAGCAGCAAGCAAGAGTGAGAAAAGTTACTGCATTTATCCTTTATCATAACCATTTTGCAACCTACACAGCTTACTCGGAGCGCAACTGTTGTGATTTATTAATTTAATATATTTATAATTGCCTTTGAGGAAAGGAAATGAGCAGTAATTGTCTCACATATCTGTGGACATGCGAGCCTCGTTTCGCCTCCACCCCGGCAGCCGCGACAGGGTTCGAACCCAGGAACTCCGGCCCAGTTCCTGATAGCCCTAGTGACTAGGAAACGCATCGCTTTCCAAGGACACCTCAACCATGCCCTAAAGAAATGGATGACGGAGGTAGTTTAATAAGGAAAAAAGAGCTACAGTAGTGAGCTGCAGAAAATTCATCTGAAAGTGAAGAACAGCGTTCAGCGAACCGTTGCACCAAAACCTCTACCTTGCTCTACTAAATGCTGTCACTTCGCGTTCGTGGCTTAGTCTTCTGCAAGAAGTATCGAAGTGGACGACGGATATTTCATTTACTGACGTTCAGATCGCGTCAGTTATTCTAAGATTGTGCTCAGTTCAAAATTATGAAGCCAACTTTCACTGTAATGCATAACGCAGTGTTCCCCAAAACCGTCACGACGCGAGTGTACTCCACTGAAGGATAAAAGTCTGTCTCATTGGCATCTGATTAGCTACGTTCGGCGGCAGCCGCAGTCACGCTAGCTCAACAAACGTTCATTTCGCCTCTATAGCTGAACCTCGGCCACTGGGTTTTCTGTTCCTGGTGTTATCTTTGTAAACTTGACATAACATCTTTCACCCTTCACCACTGTTTAGTTTATAACACTTATATAATTTTTATTTCTTTTCCAGTCTTGAAGCTGAAGCTTGTCCTGCGCTGGAATCCCCACACTGAACCGAAGCACAAGTCCCTTCCGCTAAACACGCCATGGTTACTGCAAAGCCATCCGTGTTAGAAGAACGTACGCCATTAACCCTGCGCTGCACCAGAAGTAAAGCGGCACCACTGTGTAAGCTGGTTCGACGTGTCGCCGAGTATAACAAGGTTCTCTGGAACTTAGGCCTTGGGATAAGAGTGGAAAATGGCCTGGGTGAATTCGGCATCGCTATTGCCCCGGGAATCGTAGTCATGGACCCTTGGGAAGACCCAAGTATTGACTGTGAAAGCCTAGACTTCGCCATTATTTTGCAGGTCGACGTCCTCGCCCATCATCACTGCATTGTGGCCGTCGAGCTGACTTTCTTTGTAGCGAGCAACCCTTTCCTCCTCAGCCTTCTTCAAGACATGTACAGCGTCCGTAAGGTGACCATCTCAGATGTACCGTGCTGTGAAGCGAAACTTCTTGAAGCCCTAAAGAAGCTTGCCAACCCCTCGGAGCAGAATTATTCAGGCGCACGGGAACAATTTTTCTGCTTCTCTGTCAGACTGCCACTGTTTGTAATCCCTCAGGAGCAGAGCAGCGTAACCCTTACTGCGCTGGTTGTCGTCGATCTGGAATTTAGCACCAGCTGCGCACGACAGTTGATAAACATACTCTTGCAGAATAACACCATAAGTGTCTTAACCGTCGGCTCCTGCGTGTTCACTTATGACTGCGTCGACCTCCTTCATGGCTTCGTCCTCTACCTGAAGAAACACCGCTCGCCGCTCAAGAAGCTGAATGTGCGAACACCCGAGGCCAGCATGCACGCACTAGAGTCTCTGGTCAAGGCCATTGCACAAACGACGACGCTAGAAAAGTTGGCCATTGATATGGATATCTACGATGACGAAGACTAAGCCCTCCTATCCGAAGTAATCGCCCGGAACCGTACTCTGCGTACGCTAAGTGTTACGTGGACGAGAAACTGCCTCGTGTCCACCATCTTCTACGGCTTCGACCATCTCTCCAGAGACGCAGCCACAAGGATCGAGCCTTGGCTGTTAGCGCTGCCAGAAAACGCTACACTTTTGGCGCTGACCGTAGACCTCTTTGGTTTCTCAGAAGAGGAGTGCTGCGCGTTTTTTCTCGGCCTGGCACTCAACAAAGCTCTCCAAAATGTCGACATAAGCCATCTTCCAGTATGCGCTGACCTCAGGGAGATATGCCAAATCATTCGTGATTCCCGCTTGGTGAAGGCCACTCACATTGAAGATCACCACCTGAGCATCGGTAGCCTTTCCATGCTTCCCGAATGCCCCGAGGCGACGTCCCTCACGGTCATCTCTTTCCACCTCAACAATTCGGAGATTTTGCGCGCAACCTTCGAAATCCTCGCCTCCTGCAATCACTTGAGTTCACTTCGCGTGTGCGTGCAATACTGCTTCCTTGATAAGATCCAGTCTGCCATGGCGGCCTATATAATGGACGCAAGCACACTGAAGGAGTTAGAAGTGCGAAGTGTGCGTCTACGTTGATGTACCCGAGGTCGAAGAACAGCAGCATGACCCTGACACCGAAAAGCTTCTGGCGAAAGCGCTGGCTTCCAACGTCAACCCCACCAGAATCACACTCAGAGAGCTGCGTCTGAGCGAAGACCACTGTGAGTTCCTTGCGAACGCTTTTGTCAACAGCCAAAATCTCTCCGCGCTCTCGTTCGCGGTGCCCAGCCGCGATAGCAACACTGTCTTCTTGCAGACGCTGGTGTCGGGCATCGAAAGCAATCACCACCTGCTCCGCGTCGATCTTCACAGTTGCAAAGGCCGTGATGCAGAGCTCGTCGTCATCCGGAACATCACGAGGCGCAACGCCAGCCTCGTCGCCAGAGCAGCCCGCTTCGTGACGGGTGACACGATGCTTACAACGCACGCGCGGCCGATCTGGTGTCGGGACATGGAAGGATCCTCCGCATTGTTCAAGAAAATGTTGGCGTCGAAGCCAGTGAAGCGGCGACAATGCTGAGGCGCGCCTTGGGGCTTCAATGTTTGACGGACCTCGACGAGCACATGAGACTGGCTGGCGTTGGCAAGCGACGGGTGCAGTGCATCGGAGGACTCTGGAGCTCCGTGCAAATCGACGACCTCAGGTGCCACTGTTGGATTCACATCCGGACATTTCTGATTGTGGCCGACGTTGTGGGCGCTGACTGCTCGTGAAGCTGTGATCGGACCTAGTATGGAGATCACCTTGCAACGTTGTTCTTTACCTAGTTTGTATGAAAAAAATAAACATGATTTTAATTAGTAAACATTTGTCTCGCTTGCATGTGCGCCACACTTAACACTAGGGGGTTATGTATGAAATGAAGGCCTCGAATCGGGCTAATGCCCACGCATGTGTGGTTGTGCGCAATAGACTTAATTGCTCTCAGATATATCAAGTGATCATAGTGTACAACTAGGTTACGAAAAGCATGACATTGCGGCACTACACCTTGAACGAGATCGAAATGCATTCTGACCCGCAGATGGTAATACAAGTGAGGACTGACTGCACCTCGAGAGGAATTAGACCGGCAGCGCACCTTCTCACATTTAAAGAGATATAGGTAACGTGCAAAAAAATGCGGACAAATTTTGGATAGCAAATAGTCAATAAAATAAATATAGTGATAGCCCGCAATGCTCAAAATCTCGCAACCCTAAATGTGCGTGGCATCCAGGCAGGGAAAGGACCACGCTTAATGGTTGCATAAAGGTGGATTTATCTGATCATATGCTGTGGCAAATACACCGCTATTCGCGTAACCTGCAAATAACTTTCAAATAACGTTTATTTCTTAATTTCTGACATCTTCGGGCGAGTAAGACTTGATGACTTAGACAGCCACAACTTTACGTGTCACAGAATTAGTAATTATTTTTTCAGGCATTTATCTGTTCACAATAATATGTGGAGACCTTCAGTGCCCTATTCAGTAGACATCACTTGAAATTGTATACATGAAATAATTAAATCATTAAGAAGTTTCTAGTTAAAAAGACTCACATCCAAGCTTAACCTCGTTCATATGTGTCATGGGCGACAGCCATGATATCAACGAATATGTCGCACCACAGACCTGTTTAGATCAGTGTATCAAGAGCTTGCGCGAACAACCTTCGTGGTCTTCTTTTTGAATGTCGTTTTTTTTAGCTCCATCACCAGAGCAGCTTCGTTTCGAAGTATGAGTATATCCTGTTGCCTATGCGGAATCTTGGGAACGAAAGCATCGCCCATGAATCCTGGCGTTTTTTACCAACAACAGCGCTTCCAACTCATGAGACCAGAACTGCGAACTGAATGGTTCGTACATCAAGATTTGGCATCAATCAACGTGCGGTGACTCTGCAAAATGAGAATTATGAAGCAGTTTTGGCGCTGGCGCACGTTAATAGCTATATCGGCTGCTTAGAAAATATGTCATGCTAATGCTGGTCTCTTCTTGACGGCAATTTTCAACCAGAACGCTTTCGAGGAGTTCGCACGAAGCTAAGTAGGGTGCCAAGTCGCCACATACCGTATTCTAAAATTCCAACAGTGCAGCATACTGAAAACATGGAGATAAAATCACATTGAAATAAAAACAAAAATCTTGCGAACAGAATTCATTCGGTTAGCCACCAATGAAACTATTTCCACACTTGCTAAGACATCCCTGTCTTCAAGATACAGCAGTTTCTGCTCAGTGCAAATGAAGGCTTCCTTGTGCCAGATGGAAGTACCTTCTCATTACTGAACGTTACTCTCCACTTCCATGTGTACTGGGCAATTGTCAGCAACACTGTACGTTGTGAACGCCAGTGTCAAATGTTCCGCCTGTGTGATCAGTGGTGCTCGCATTATTTTATCACTATGAAATTATCTTCCTTCTGGCCTTCATCCGTTGTTTGCGCTTCGGGAAGCTACGTTTTCAAGGCGTATGATAGCAGCTCTTATTGAAAGCACTTCTTTTTTGGTTTTTTTTACAAAGGGCATCTGTTTAAACCTGATATTGAAAATTGGGTTGAAAAAAATGAAAATTGGTTTTTGCCGAAAGAAAATAGCTCAGTATCTGTTTCGCATATCGGCGGACAGTAAACTAAAATTGTGTACTGTACCGAGATACAGAATCTAAGGGAGATACAGCATCGCCCTCACACTAACCTTTCCCCACAAAAGAACTAGCACGAAAAAATTGGATATCTGATAAGATTCGATGTCAGATGACCCTTTTTCAAATTATTCCTACAACAGAAGACCCACCAGCAAGGAGTGCCTCCATGGGTGACGTGTCAGTAGCAAGCAATGCTAGCGCCACT
This sequence comes from Amblyomma americanum, assembly GCF_052857255.1. Taxonomy (NCBI): domain Eukaryota; kingdom Metazoa; phylum Arthropoda; class Arachnida; order Ixodida; family Ixodidae; genus Amblyomma; species Amblyomma americanum. The sequence goes on along the minus strand of NC_135497.1, from coordinate 4,694,683 downwards.
GCGTGAAAGGCGCCGTTCCGAGTGACTCCTTTGCGCCGCTCTGCCGTGTAGCGCTTGTAGAGATAGACCACAGCGGCGATGTCGCCCCAGATCATCTTTAACATGCCCAAGATCACGAGCACTGCCAAGCTCAGATCGCAGACCTATACGCAGGCCCCGAGAGTGTTGTCACGCACGAAGTTCCACATGTGTGGTTCGTACTTCTCGTGGTGCATCTGAAAAAAAGGGATGGCGCACAAGCCGATGCAAATTGTCGATCCTTGGTGCAATGACCATACAACGTGATATTTTTAAACTGTTACCTTTCTTCTGTTCATTGATTACAGGAACGTTATTGTGCAAATGTCTTGATTTTATAAGGTAGACAAAATGACTGGGTATGTGCGTCTTATACCTGCCTGGACAAGCATCATGCCTCCCGATTAGGATCTATAACGCTGTAAACAACGATGATCGTTGTGCTTAGCACAACCACGGAGCCTTTAAAGCATGGTGTGCGTGTCAAATACCGCAAAAGAGCAACCATTAACCCTCAGCTTGTAAGCAAATATGTACACAGTGCGTGCAGTGTGTGAAGCTCAGTATGTCAGCATCCGCATCCCCCGATGCTCCTTGAGTTAAAAGCAATTGTTCCCTGCCACCTCGGTTTTACTCAAGCGCAAGAACTACCGTGACATTTTTTATTTCTCAGCACTGAAAGTGAAAATTTGGTCGTCGGTAGGCGCGTCAAAGAATTCAATCCTCGCTTAAACTCCGTTTGTTTCACTTTGTGCTTAAGAGGAGATTGGCGTAGGGCCGAATTTTTACTGTCAGCAGCTTAAGCTCTTAGCACAGAGATTCGCAAACCCGGTAACCTAGCATGCATTGCGCAAGAAAACATTCTCCGACCACAGTGGTGCATATATATATATTATACCTGGATAACCTCGGCGTGCTGTGACATGGCCAACATATCATAGAGATATATTCACGCCTCGAAGATGTCTTCCTTCGACCGACCCGACGGCTTCCGGCACCACGTGGGAAGTGTACAGGTCTCCGAGCCGTATAGGTACGACAGCGTGCGGGGCAGGCACACGAGGTACTTGCTGTAGCCGTACTACGCGTACAAGAACGCCGCCATAGCAAAAAGGTCTCGCATCATCTGAAGAAGCAACCAGCGCAGCATGGCTTCATTAGGTAATGCCAAAAGAGCACCACTTATTCAGAGGGCCGCAAAGGTTACATCTCTCAGCAAAACTTAGTAGTTTTGCTGAGAGATGTGACTGTCCGTTAAACTTAAGCATAAAAGAAAGCAGGACATTCCAAACAGATTGGCTCACATATTTTGTTCAACCCTTCCTGAATGATTGAAAATCCAGCTTCTTCCAAAGCAAGGTCGCAGTACAAACGTGATATCACAACAGTCTCTGTAAAGGTAATCTCACCAGGATAGCTTCCAGGTCTCCGGGAGTGCCGTCGCTTAGGGTGGAGACAACCGCGTCGTTACCCCTTTAGCGAGTTCCCTTGCGGCGCCCGCCATCATGGAGCCCGACGCGCAGGCAGCACATGGGCAGAGCGCAACTGCATGTCGAGTTCGAGGCGAAGAAAGGCATGCCGCGCTGAGAAGATGATGATAACGTTTGTTGTGCACGGTTGGCCCTTTGGCCTAAGATGAAGAAAAATATAATTAACCATCGGCAGTGTAAAACATAACATAGGCATCCTATAATTTGCATTTGCGTCGACACATGCACCTCAAAGTGGAGCATTGCTTACTTAGAAATTAAACTAGCTGTGCACGCACACATATACACAAAGACCCAGAACAACTAAGCGATAAACTCAGTGGCTATGTACACGCCAATCAACTGTGAACCTCGCAGAAATGGTGTTACTCGCACAAAACACATCAACTGACCTTGGGCTGTGTCTCAATAGATTAATTGCCAGAGGGAGCAGTAGACGTTTGTCTTCTCTCGTGAAAACAAACACTCCTCAGCCATGTGTCGAGCGTTTCGTGAACAGGGCCACACAGCCCTGAGCGTTTTGCCCAAGAACGCCGCGCACACGTCTCTCCCACCCGCAGCGATGAAGCGTGCGGAGCCCAATGGCCATCGCCGCTTGGGAGGCAGCGTTGACCACTTCACAGAACGACACCGCACTTCCGAGGGGGCGTGCGCAATCAGGAACCCTAAAACTTTCATTTAAGCAGCCTCGCCAAAAGGACGAAAGTGGAGATTCATAAAAAACCGATAACAACACATTGCACAGTCATGCTGTGGCGTAACGATTAATTTCCTTGTTGCTGGACGTCGAACGGACCTTTTCAAGCTTTTTCAAGTCCGCTTTTCAAGCTCACTTTCTTTCATTTTCTTTTTTATGCTCAAAATAGCTTGGAAGCAAATTATTTAAGATCGCTCGTGGATTCGTGTTGTCATTTAGATAGGAATTTTGGATGCGTGAGCTAACAATACCATTTAGAGAGATGCAAGACGAGCTATTAGCCCTAAATAGAAGCTGTCGTTTTATGCCGTTGAGAGTTCGGAACCACCCGTAAAAGCGAAAATTATTTACAACTCGCAAAAAGTTCTAAGCTGCTGTAAATAGCCATCCAAATGTAGCCGTGCAGCTATATGACACGTCGCACGCTTGAATTATTTTGAGCGCTTAAGTCAAGGCTTCCGCTGGCACTAAGTCCGGCTGCAACGTTGTCGCGTTGTGAGCGAAAAAGCAGATGGCCCACTTCTCACATAGGTCACGAGACATTGTGATGTCATCACAACGTGCTCGACCTGTCAGGTGGCAGCTACATTAATGACTGGTCGTGAGAGATGGCTGTGTTTGAAACAGCTACCACGCCATGTCAGGTTGCGCGTCACTTAACTCCTGCAACTATGTGCCAGGAGTTATATATGAGGACTTACCGCTTTATATCAATCTAAAGCACATAATGACCACGTCTGCGAAGCGATACGCAAAGAAGACTCCAAGCCGCTGAAGGGGCTCATTAACGCTATCGCGTCATATCCTCGAGGCGGAGCTTCAGTGTTTTCTCAAGCCTTTGCATGTAAGTTAGGTCTAGAAGAGCAATGCGAGCCAGTTTTGCCACTCTTACCGCTAACTCCCATGCCAGCAGGGGACCACTCGCCCTGAACGAGACGGCCAGCCACACCGTGTAGAGCAGCCTGGTCAGGACTAAGACGGCAAATGATGCACTGTGCCTCCCCTTGTGTAGCGCCTCGAGACTCAAGTGCAGTACAACCTAGGGGCCGGCGAAGATTTAAGACTCGATCACAATCAGCGCTGGCACCTTCAGGTCGGTGAACAGCGGCAAGGCGGACTGTCGGTGGCGCATCATCCCACCCAGGAACACCACAAGAGGCAGGCCCTGTAGAAGTCGTAATAGGCGAGGCAGATGTGCAGCGCTGTTCCAGGGAACTGAAGTTCCCAATGAGGATACATGCAGGGCGTCAAACGAAACCGATGTTCTGAGTGGAAATCCTAACAGAAAGTGACGGACTGCGTAGAGTTCAATGAGAACAACTGCAAGGCAGAAACTCACCATACCTAAGTGTCACCTCAACCACAGGATATTTAGCTTGCATGCTAGCATTTCAATCGTCGTCGTACGTGGCTGTTATTCTGTGAAACACAGGCGCCTTTTAAGACGTGAATGAGTAAAAATGAACCACTGCAAACCTAAGATTGATCCAGATTATGTTTTCGGACAAGGTGTGCAAGAAAAAAAATTCTTTGCTGCTAGCCTGCGCGCTCTTCTAGCCACGTCAGTGTGTTGACTAGGGCAAACAATTCGGTATCTTTACACAAGGCTTCTTCGATATCTTCAGAGAAGCCTTCTTTGTGGTGTATTTTTTCTCTCTTTTGCAGTCTTTTTTTTTTCAGGAGATGAGAAGGATTTAAATTACAGAAATTTTAACACGGTATTGGTTTGGAGGCCAAGCTAGAGGGGAGCGGACTAGGTTTCAACCTATCTTTTTTCAAGCAAGGGGAATTGATTAAACAGACATTACCGGGACTAATATATGCGGACGATATAGTGATAATGGCTGACAACAAGGAAGACCTGCAGAAGTTGTTAGACATATGGAGTACAGAGGGAGATAGATTAGGCTTCAAGTATAGTAAGGAAAAATCTGCAGTCATGACATTTAATGAAGAGGGCGGCGAGCATAGAATACAGGAGTTCGTGCTAAAGGTAGTGAATGAGTACAAGTATCTTGGGGTGTGGATAAATAACAGTGTTGAGTATCTGACAGAGCATGAAAAATATGTAATGAATAAAGCTAGTAGGAATGCAGCTGTCATGAAAAATAGGGCACTGTGGAATTACAATAGGTATGAGGTGGTAAGAGGGATCTGGAAAGGGGTGATGGTCCCTAGCCTGACCTTCGGGAATGCGGTCCTGTGTATGAGGCCAGATGTTCAAGCAAGGCTGGAAATTAGGCAACGGGGAGTAGGGAGGTTAGCTTTGGGAGCACATGGCAATACACCAAATCAGGGGGTACAGGGTGATATGGGATGGGCGTCTTTCGAGAGCAGAGAGGCTAGCAGTAAGATAGCATTTGAGGAACGATTGAGAAGGATGGAGGAAAAGGGGTGGGCTAGGAAAGTTTTCAGATACCTGTATATAAAGAATGTTGACACGAAATGGAGAAAGCGAACTAGAAAATTGACAAACAAATATCTGGACAGCAGTAAGGGGGCAAATCAGCAATTATCGGTTAAGAAAAAGGTTAAAGGAACAGAGAGAGCTTTGTGGAAAACAGGGATGCTGACGAAATCGGCACTAGAAACATACCGGACTTTAAACAGGAAATTGTCAAAGAAAATATCTATGATAATTGTAGGGGAAGTTCTTTGTTGTTTGAGGCCAGGACTGGAGTTTTGCGGACTAAGAAGTATAGAGTCGGGTACCAGGAGATAGACACTTTGTGCGTTGCGTGCGGAGAGGAGGAGGAAACGGCTGAACACTTGATACTTTTCTGTAAAGGGCTTCACCCTACAGTGGAAGGCAGCGGGGCTGACTTACCCAAGGCATTGGGGTTTAGGGATAGTGAAGGGAAAGTGGATTTTAAGAGGTTAGAAGTAACCAAGCGAAGGTTATCTGATTGGTGGCTAAAAGCAGGACAGGAGTAAAATTTCACAAGACATGGCTAGGTGGCTTGAGCCACCGCCCGATGTAAAGGGTTCAGCCGTATCCATCCATCCATCCATGGTGTATTTTTTCTCTCTTTTGCAGTCTTTTTTTTTCAGGAGATGAGAAGGATTTAAATTACAGAAATTTTAACACGGTATTGGTGACGCAGCTAGGGGAGCGGCAAGTCTAAGGTTGCGAACAACATGACACACACAAGGGTTCATGGTATACGCGTGCACTTCAGGTCGCATTGTAGGCCAGAAACTAAAGGCGAAATAGTTAATCAAAGTCAAAGATGAAAAGGTGAGAACACTGCACTAAAAAACCGTGAGTACTCTTATCAGGATATCAAGCTCTGGCGGTGAAGCACTTAATTCCACTGCGTCATAATCTAGCGCAGCGTCCACATGTGTTAACGCGAGTTGGCAATAGTGGTGCGCTTTCCATGCCAGAATGAACTCACCACGAAGGCGATGGCGGATGCCAGGACTGTTGGCGTGACGGCCCCGTCGAATTGCAAGGACATCTTTCCGCCCAGGTGCACCATGTTACCTGAGCATCCTTCGGTGCGATTACTCCGTTCATCCCGGACCATACAGCAGCGCTTCTGCAGAGCCTACAACGCAACCTGCTTCTTGCTGTCAGCTCCAGAACACCCCTCCTGACGAGTCTGCGGGCAGAAGATGACTGCTTTTGGGACAAGACCACGCCCTTCATCGCAGTCCTCGTAAATTCCGTCGAAGACAGTCTGTAGCGTACCCAGGCTTTCAGTGACACCCACTTCCATACAAGGCGTGGAAACATGTGACGACCCTCCCTGACACATGTCGGTCATGACTGGCACGTCCATGCTTGTGTTCCTTGAGTCCAGATGGTACGGCTTCATACGGCAGCGAATTTTGAGCAGATGACGGCAGGGAGGGGGGCACTAGAGTCTTATCCACTTTCTCTGGCACTCGTCGCCGCTCGCACACCGACTGAGCCTCTTTGCTCTTCTTCACTGTTGTTGTTGCCCTCTGTTGGAATGGCACATACCGTCGGTGGAAAATTTGCGGGGTAAATTAACTATGGAAAGAAATATTTGGGTGTGACGATAAGAGACCGGAAGCGGGCGGAGTGGGTGAGGGAACAAACGCGGGTTAATGACATACTAATCGAAATCAAGAGGAAGAAATGGGGTTGGGCAATTCATGTAATGCGAAGGCAAGATAACCGCTTGTCCTTAAGGTTAACAGAGTGGATGCCAAGAGAAGGCAATTGTAGCATGGGGCGGCAGAAAGTTAGTTGGGCGGACGATAATAAAACATTTGCGGGAATACGGTGAGCAAAGTTGTCATATAACAGGGTTAATTGGAAAGACATGGAGTGCCAAGCCTTTGCTCTGCAGTGGGCGTATTCAGGCTGATAATGATGATAAACTCAAACACGAGGTATATGTTTACTCACTTCTGTTAGGTAAGCATCGGTAAACTTTTTTGGATTCAAAAATAGTTTAATCTAGAAATGCATAACGAACAAATGAACCTACATTACGCAATGATTTAATAAGGTACAGGTACGCACACTGGTTTCAGAACGAGACTCCTGCAGGACGTTTCCACCAAAGGAGAGGAGAACATGAATACAAGGATGAAGCCCTGATCGAGCGAGGGGATCGCCAAATAAGTTCTTATCCGAGACGAAAACCTGCGGAAGCATAGGAGGAAGTATTCAAGTGATTCAGATTTTGGACTTCGTTCACAAGGGTTCGACGATTGCCACAAAGATACAGTCTCGAAAATATCGTGAAGCAACCTTGCTCTTTCTCTTATGTTTCATAGCAATGCCTATGCTTGAAACCATTCACAGATATTTTTCAGCGAATGGTACACCACTTTATTTTACATTTTTTTTAATTACGAATCCAGACTGCCATGTTCGCTTGCTGGAAAATGACACTTTTATCTAGGAGGGTTTTAATGTGGGCGCGGCACATCGATGTGTAAATCTTCGAGCCACTGACCAGAGCACTGCTGAACCTGCAGCAGTGGTGTAAATCGGGGTGGGGGGAGGGGGCAGGGGTTCCTGGCCCCCCCTCTTCCCTTCGCTTAGGGCGGGGGGGGGGACACGGCATCCGAGTGCCACCAGGATAAGAAATTCAGGTTCTGAGGCACACCATGGGATCAGCTTGTTGCTGTGTCATGTAATGTAACATGTAACAAGATTGGTGTAATGTTTACGGCATGCATGGTTGCTAAACAGCATTGTACCCTCTGGGACAGTAGACACCACCATAACAGCAGAAACCTCCATAACGTGTTTACCATTAGATTGCGTATCTGGAAATTCCTGTGATCACATTGACTTCACCTGCTCGCACACAGGGATTTGTGGGTCCTATCTTCACTTGCATTGATCCGATCTTTCAGTTCTGACGTAAATTGTGTCAGCTGTACAAATAACTGAGCATTCTATAACTGATAACTTCGCATGCACGGTTGCAAATGCATGGCCGGATAGGACTACTGCGCGTGCGCAACAGGCATACAGCCTGCGTCAAAAATGTACATCCCAAGAAGTTTGCTTCTAAGCTGTTTAACGCGGCTCCCTAGAACATTTAGCAGTCCAAAGCTTGGGAGGATTGAGAGCATGAAGCCATTCTTCTTTCGAGATGTGACGGCCGCTGCGGATGTATAACTAAGCACGCTGCAGGCCTCGCAAGCAAACGCTTTGGGCTGTATACTTTTGACGGGGGCTGTACGTTAAACTGCTATACTTCTACGCTGGTATGTCTCCTGGGTGCTATATCGCTCTGTTGATGAACTGAACATAACCACCAGAATGCAGCAGCAAGAGCTTCACATACGCGTTTGCCAGCGAGAGCGCCTAGAAAACAGGCGGCATTACGAGAAATTCGGGGTCGGGTTCAGAGGGAGGCACTTGTGAAATATCTGCCGTGGTGAGCGCCACCGCTAGTCTTCCCTAGCGGCCGTCAGCTCTGTCTGGTGCTGTAGTGAAATCACGCTTAGAATGACTTGGTTTAGGAACGCCCATTTTATGAACTGTTAAAATACTTATGAAAAGCTTCATGAGGAATCCTAAGTACCTGCTAAAACTAAGCGCGCAAATTATCCGATCATTGTTTATTTTCTATAGGGAAAAAATTGCTGCCCAAATCAATCCGCTTATTATCCCTGAAATGCTACGACATTTATGAGCTCGTTGCAGGGCTGACCGCGGCGCAACCAATGTGGAAGCACTAAGTGCGCTACATCTCTAAGAAAGCCGCGTTTTGGCGGAATTGCTCGGCCAGCACTGCTCTTGACGCGTTGCGAGGGTGCGTGGAAGAAATGGTGCCGCTGGCATTGTAGAACAAGCTGCCACTTCTCGTTTGTTGCCACTTTGTTTCGATACGATCTCTATAAGTTGTTCCGTCGATGGCGTTTACAAAGACAGAATCACTCAAAAAAGACACGAAATAGTACATGGAGGCACTGTTTTCTTGAATGTCAAATTTGCCTTTTCTCTAATTGTGTTGTCTGCTCATTACAGTTTTTTTTAACAAGGCGGGTTCTGAAGATGGCATTTGTGTTTCCGGCTTCGAATTTTGTAGCGTGAGCTACACTGGCCGAGGTTAAGCAGTTTCGCGTGGTTCCTGGAGAGCCGTGCTGCGCATGCGCGAGGAGCAGTGACGTCACACGGCGCACAGCTGGCGCGTCGGAGCCGCCACCGCGCGCGCCTCACCCGTAATAGCCGATGCAGAGGCATTGGCACCGGCGCAGCCCAGCTGTGCGCCTCCGTTGCACAGTAGCCATCTGACGCACCCCGGAGCTGCTTAATAGCGCCTCTCATTTTGTGCGCAAGCACACAGGTGTCAGTGGGAGTGTACATATAGCAGGGCGTTTGCCAGTGTGGTATAGTCATGAAGAAGGAGAGCGAAATTGCTGCTCAGCGGCAATTGATGCTCAGGGGATCAGCGTAGCTCACGCTACGTATATCCTGGCATATTCGAGCTAAGCCACTGCTAATTGGCTGACTGGAGGCGTTTATTGAACCCAGCACCGACAGCAGATCCGACGTGAAATCTGATACGATAAAGTTATCGGTCAGCTTCTTCCTTGTGACACGCTCGTTGAGGGCGAGGACGAAGCCGACATACTCCATGTACACTTCGCTCTCGGTCCAGCGTGTCATGTCAGCCGGCGTCAGTACGCACGGCTGCGGCTCGGCGTACATAGGTTCTTCTTCGCTTTCTGACATCTTGTCAGTAGCAATGCTTCGACGTTCAATGGCTAAGAGCGCCTGGCTTCCCAAGCGACCACCAGACAACGAATCGTCTTCCTCGTGACTCATAAATCTGCGCTAGTGATAGTGTTGATGGCGATAAGCCCAATCGCACAAGAACTTTCTGGCGTACGCAGCTGACTTTGTCTACGAAGAATTTTAAATCCTCAGTAGAGATACTTAAATTTTCGTTGCGCATTTTATTATTTGTAAAGATGCGTAAGGCATTAATATACACGGATTACCACCTGGTAATCACGTACGGCAGCTAAACAATTTATACTCTCATTTCTTTTGCGTGCCGCTTCGACTTCAACAATCGAATGAGGACTGTGACATCAAATTGTACTACTCTAGTCATGTGAGACACAAAACAGTTTCCGATATAACCAGTCGCGACGGCTCAGTGTTTAGGGCGCTCAGCTACTGAACCGGAGTACCCGGTTTCGAACTCCACCGATGTGGGAGTGTTTCGATAGAGATGAAACGCAAAAGGCGCCCTTGTGCTGTGTGATGTCGGTGCACGTTAAACATCCCCAGGTGGTCCAAATTATTCCGGAGACTAGGGCACCTCCTTCCTTTCTTCTTTCACTCCCTCCTTTATTACTTCCCTCACTGCACGGTTTAGGTGTCCAACGAGATGTGAGACAGATACTGCGCCATTTCCTTTGCCCCCCTTCCTCCCGCCCCAAAAAAAACAATTTTCAAGCCATCTGATGCTTCCTCAATCGTTGTCATTCCGGCTCCTGAAGGAGGCTGGCTTCCACACTGCAGTGAATTAAACGATGAAGCAACGATTTTAAGGCGATTTTTCATGACGCACGAGACACAAATATACTCTGACGTCACAGCCATCATTCGGCTGTTGAAACCGAAACAGGACAACGGAAAAAGTCGACTATAAACTTTTTAGCAGGCGTAATCGAATATCACATGGTGATTCATGCGTAGTAGTGCCTCCCGCATCAATATAGAGAAGAAAACATGACACCAAAATTAGGTGTCTATACTCCTTAATGTTGCGCTTATCTACCATATTATACAAGCACAGATTGATGAGTGCTGCCTGTCAGGAGGCTATGCTGGCTGCACGCATGTCGAGTAGCGTCTTCGCCGAAAGTAAGCGACCAGCCGCGGCGGGAGCGGGCTCGCAGCCGAGTGGCGGCGCTGCGGTCTCCGGCGCCGGCCGCTGCTCCCGTGTACTTGCAACCATATAGTTCCTTAGTGAAGCCTTGAGGGTAAGCTGGCGCCTTTTCACTTCATCCACCATGGACGCCCGACGCATGCTGGGAAGACAGATGCCGGATTGACATCTTTTGCCCTGTTGACTGTGTCTACTGGTCCACAGCAGGTGGCGAATTTCCGCCTCTCCAGCCGGTGTGGATTATTTCGGGCAGTCATGAGGGAAGGGGAAACTTCGCAAGGGAATGAGGCCGCGTGTGCGTTTACTTAAAGGGGATGCTAAGATGGGCTGAGCGGAGCGGGCGTTAGAAGGGTGCCTTGTGAGGGATGTCCGGACGAGGTGTCTGAGAGAGGGTATAGTCAGTGTGCCCTGCTCGGCAGGCATATTTTCGAGCTAGGGCGTCGGTGCGTAGCTATGTACCTGGACCTTCTGTACCTGTATCTCAGCAGAGAGGGCACGATCTGGTGGGGCGCAGCCTTAGCAACGAGTGGAAAAACAAGCAACTAGTTAGGCTTTTAAAACTAATTGGAGCCGTTCGAGAGGTTAAATTTGGCTTTTGTTCGTGATGAGAAAAACCGATTAAATTGCGATCTTGTCTGATGTCCGAAGAAAAAAACAACGCCACTATTGTATTTTCGTCAGCAGCTATACCGTACCCTCAATACTGCGGCATCCTCCCTTCGTTTTCTTTGATGATGTAAGCTGTTTGCACTATCCGTATAGTCCTACACTTCCGCGCGCAATGTAAAGCGTAAGCCGTAATAAATAACACTTACCGAAATTTAATTTACATTACCCTGATATATTTAAATTAAACAAATTACAAAATGTCGCACAAAATGTCCTTGAAGGCGACTAAGAGGTGTGCTAAGGTAAATTGTTCGAGAGAATGGGGGAACATCAGTGTGGTATCACGATTTTAACAAGCAGTGCTTTTACATAATCGAAGAAACCAGGAAGGGTCGAAGACGATTACCCAAGGCTTAGACGAAGTGTTCACTTTGCCTTTTCTTTGTCTTCAGCATTATTGACATGGAATTAAAGGTCCGTGAGCCCACCGTACAAGTGTGCCTGTGTGCAGCCTAACTACGTGCGTTTCAAACTGCAATTCATGCGGTTCACCGGTTCGATAAGGACCAGTAATTGTTTTCCCTTGCTTTAAACACCAGGCGCTGTATTTTTAAATCTGTTGAGGGAAGGGTTATTCTAGTGCAAACAACCACCCATGCGTTGGCATAACCCTATTCGAGGCCTACATTTCATGCATAACCCTCAGTGTTAAGTGTGGTGCACATGTAAGCGAGACAAATGTTCACTAATTAAAATAGTCGTTATTCGCTTCATAATAACGAGGTAAAGAACAACGTTGCAAGCTTACATCCAAACAATGTCCGATCACAGCTTCACAAGCAGTCAGCTCCCAAAACGTCGGCCACAGTCAGGAATTTGCGGATGTGAATCCAGCAGTCGTAGCGGAGCTCGTCGAGTTGCACTGAGCTATCGCGTCCGCCGATGCACTGAACCCGTCGCTTGACCACGCCAACCAGTCTCATGTAGTCGTCGAGACCCGTCAAACATCGAAGCCCCAAGGCACGACTGACCATCGTCGCCGCTTCCCTGGCATCGACGCCAGCATTTTATTGAATGATGCTGAGGACCCTTTCATGTCCCGAGACGAGCTCGACCGCGCGTGCGTTGAAAGGATCGTGGTCACCCATCACGAAGCGGGCTGCTCTGGTGACGAGGCTGGCGTTGCGCCTCGTGATGCTGCGAATGACAAGGAGCTCTGTGTTACGGCCTTTGCAAATTGGAAGACCAACGCGGAGCAGGCGGTAATTGCTTTCGATGCCCGACACCAGCGTCTGCAAAAAGGAATTGTAGCTATCGCGGCTGAGCACCGTGATCGAGAGCTCGGATAGATTTTGGCTGTTGGCAAAGCCGTTCGCGAGGAACTCACAGTGTCTTCGCTTAGAGGCAGCTCTCTTACTGTGATTCGGGTGAGGCTGAGGTTGGATGCCAGCGCGTTCACGAGAAGCTTTCCGGCGTCAGGGTCATGCTGCTGGTCTTCGAGTTCGGGTTCATTGACGTAGGCGTGCACTTCTAAGTCCTTCAGTGTGCGTGCTTCCATTATATAGGCTGCCATGGCAGCTTGGATCTTATCAAGGAAGCAGTTCTGCAGGCACACGCGAAGTGAAGTAACGTGATTGGAGGAGACGAGGATTTCGAAGGTTCTGCGCAAGATCTCCGAATTGTTGAGGTGCAAAGAGCTGACCGTGAGGGGCGTCACTTCGGGCATTCGGGAAGCATGGGAAGGCTACCGATGCTCAGGGGGTGATCTTCAATGTGAATGGCCTTCGCCAAGCGGGAATCATGAATGATTTGGCATATCTGCTTGAGGTCAGCGCATGCTGGAAGATGGCTTATGTTGATGTTTTGGAGGGCTTTGTTGAGTGCCAGGGCGCGAAAGAACGCGCAACACACCTCTTATGAGAAACCCAAGAGGTCTACGTTCAGCGCCAAACGAGTGGCGTTTTCTGGCAGGGCTACCAGCCACGGCTCGATCATTGTGGCTGCGTCTCCGGCGAGAAGTTCGAAGCCGCAGCTGTTCACGGACACGACGCAGTTTCTCGGCCACATAACACTTAGCTTACGCAGATTGCGGTTCCGGGCGATTACTTCGGCAAAGAGGGCTTTCTCTTCGACATCGTAGATATCTATATCAATGGCCAACTCTTCTAGCGTCGTCCTCAGTGCAATGGCCCTGACCAGAGACTCCCGTGCACGCTTGATAACCTCGGGTTTTCGCACTGTCAGCTTCTTGAGCGGCGAGCGGTGTTTCTGCAGGTAGAGGACGAAGCCATGAAGGAGGTCGACGCAGTCATAAGTGAACACGCAGGAGCCGACGGTTAAGTCACTTATGGTGTTATTCTGCAAGAGTATGTTTATCTACTGTCGTGCGCAGCCGGTGCAAAATTCCAGATCGGCGACATCCAGCGAAGTAAGGGTGATACTGCCCTGCCATTAGAGATTACAAACAGTGGCAGTCTGAGAGAGAAGCAGAAGTATTTTTCGCCTTCGTCTGAATAATTTTGATCTGAGGGGTTGGCAAGCATCTCCAGGGCTTCAAAGACTTTCGTTTCACAGCCCGGTACATCTGAGATTGTAAGCTTCCTGACGCTGTACTTGTCTTAAAGAATGCTGAGGAGGACAGGGCTCCTCGCTACAAAGAAAGTTATCTCTACAGCCACAATGCAGCGATGATGGGCGAGAAGTTGCGCAGCAGAATCCTGGCGAGGGTTTCACAGACAATCCTTGGGACTTTCCAAGGGTTCATGAGCAGGGCCTTCGGGGCAATAGCGATGCCCAATTGCCCCAGGCCATTTTCCTCTCTTATCTCAAGGCCTACGTTCCAGAGAATCTTGTTATACTCGGCAACACGACGAACCATCTGACACACTGGTGCCGCTTCACTTCTGGGGCAGGGCAGGGTTAATAGCGAGCGTTTGTCTGACACAGATGGCTTTTCAGTCGTCATGGCACTTTTAGCGGAGTGCTCTTCTGCTTCGATTCAATGTGGGGATTTCAGCGCAGGATACGTTTCCGCTTCAAGACTGGAAAAGAAAGAATAAATATATGTACGCGTTATAACGAAACTGTAGTAAAGGGTCAAAGATGTTATGTCAACTTTACAAAGATAAGAGCAAGAACAGCAGACGCAGCTCGCAGTGGCGTAGGTTCAGATAGAGAGGCGCAATAAGCATTTGCTGATCAAGTGTGACTGCGATTCTCGCAAACATGGCTAATTAGATGTCAGTGAGACAGACTTCTGTCCTTCAGTGGAATTACACTGGCGTTGTGACGGCCTTGTCGAGCATTGCGTTGTGCATTACGGTGAAAGTTGGCTGCCTGATTTTAAACTGAGTACAAACTTGGACCTTACTGACGCGATCTGAACGTCAACGAATGAAATACCTTTACTCCACCTCAATACTTCTTGCAGCGAACTGTAAGCTACGAACGCGAAGTGACAGCATCTATTAGGGAAAGTTAGAGGTTTGGTTGCTACGGTTCGATAAACGCTGCTCTTTACTTTCTTCAGCTCACTACTCCAGCCTTTTCTTTATTGCTTACTCTTTCTCTCTTATTTCACTCCCTTCGTAATCCGTTCCTTTAGGGCGTGGTTGAGGCGTCCTTGGAAAGCGATGCCTTTCCTTTTCTGAAAACTAGTTTTAAGAAACTGGTTAGAGCGTTCGGCTACTGAGCCGGGGTTCCCGGGTTGGAGCCCGGTCGCGGCGGCGACGTTTCGATGCAGGAAAAACGAGGCTCGAATGTCCACAGAGATGTGAGAAAATTACTTTGCATTTACTTTCCTCAAAAACCAATTTTAAAACTATTTTTTTCTTTCATGGGTATGAATTCTTGAAGGGTTCCCCCAAGAACCACATCATTGCCGCATCACACCAGTTACGCTCCGAATAATTTGTGGAGTTTAAAAATTTAATATAGAGAAAAAATAAAGGGCCGTAACTTTCTCACTCTTGCTTGTTGCTGGACACCTCAACGGCGGGAAGAGTGAACAGATGAAGGGGAAGAGATGAAACTGAAAACAGTTTTAGTGGAAAGGAAATGGCGCAGTAACTGTCCAGAACTGCGCCACGAGGGGTTGTATTGGACGGGAAAACATTTATTGTTAGCACTAAAGTTCAGTGGGCCTGGCTCTTGGCCACCTTGTAAGTCCACTCAGTGGCCAGGATTGCGTGAACGGATCTGAGCTGGCCATTATATCCTCCCACCGCTCTAGAGGAGGGACTTATGCTAAGTATGTAGGTGGCGGCGCCTTTTTGCAGCTCCATAGAATGGTATCGTATCCGGCTATCTAAAATAGAGGGGATCATAAGGACGGCATTTAAAACAGCCATGGGACAGCCCCAATGCACCCCGGCGGAGAGACTTCTTAAACTGAGGGTCAACAACACCAATACGGAACTATGCGAGGTACATAGATTTGCACAAATAAGGATGCTCGCAACCATACCCGTGGGGTGGAAGATCCTGAGCAACGTAAGAGTACATGACAGAATCCCGGATAGAAACGCGCGGGCAAAGTTACTAACCGAAGTGAGAAAATTAGTGACTTTTAAACCTATTCCAAAAAAAAAAACATGCACCTCGCTTATCACGAAGGCAAGAGGAGAGCAAAACCAAAGGCCCTTGAAGCCAAGATTGAAGGCTCGGAATACACAACCTATGCAGATGCGGCGCAATACGAAAGAGGCGACACCTTTGTGGCCGTGGGCGTCAACGACTCGTGTAAAACATTAACTGCCGGTTCGGTCAAAACGAAGAACTCAGGGACTGCGGAGGAGGCAGCTAAAGGACTCCAAGGTCGCTGTAAACAATTTCGCGCGGGGTAGGATTTCCAAGGAGACAAAACGAATCCTAAGACATCGAGATAGAACCAAAGTGAGGTGTAACTACTATGGGTGCCGGTACACTAAGGGAACAGGGAAAACCAGTTGTCTCACAGTATAGCTCGTGTTTATGTCAGCCGAACAGTGAGCCGGGTTGAGTCCCGAAATTTCACGATATATGGATTTATATCCTTTCACGACTACGACATACGAATTTATATCCTTTCACGACTACACCAATTAGTTTAAACTGGAAAGGAGAATCTATCTGCCATCAGACGCGAAGCTCGACAAAAGCGAGGAGGTAAAGTGGCGTCTGCTGCAGACGCCATGAGGGAAGGAAGTGAAAGAAGAAAGAGAGAAAGAGGTCCGTAGTGGAGGGCTACAGAATAATTTCGAACACCTTGGGGTCTTTAACGTGCACTGACGTCGAACAGCACAAGGGCGCCTTTAGCGTTTCTCCTCCATCGAAGCGCAGCCAGGGAGTGAAAGAAGAAAGAGAGAAAGAGGTCCGTAGTGGAGGGCTAAAGATTAATTTCGAACACCTGGGGATCTTTAACGTGCACTGACATCGAACAGCACAAGGGCGCCTTTAGCTTTTCTCCTCCATCCAAGCGTAGCCAATGAGTGAAAGAAAAAAGAGAGAAAGAGGTCCGTTGTGGAGGGCTGTGGAATGATTTGGACCAGCTGGGGATATTTACGTGCATTGACATCGCACAGCACAAGGGCGCCTTTGGCGTTTCGCCTACATCGAAGCGCGGACGCCGCGGACGAATCCGAAGCCGGGAACTCCGGCTCAGTAACCGAGCACTCTAACCAGTGAGCCGGGGCGGATGACGAAAAAAAGCACCCATGCGGAGGGCTCCACTTTATTTTACACTCCTTGAGGTTCTTTAACTAGCACACGAAAGTCTTTGGCCTCCATGGAAAGCGCTCGCTGCCCCTGGTATAGTGAACAGGTTGAAGGGGCACCCTCTTTCTGTTGGACCAAGCTCTGAGCCACGGCGCCGGCCATCTCAGTCGACGGACAGACGAAGATATGGCAGCGAAAGACGGGGAACTCACCTGTTTCAGCATCGCAGAGATGAACTCCTTCGGCTGAGGGTCGGCCAACAGCAGCTCGGGATGCGCGCGCTTCCAAATAGCTCGTGGAGCACCCGCGCGAGTTAACGCGTCGTTTTTTTCACAACCAGCGCTCGGATATGATGCGTGAGAAAATAAGAATGGCAAGTAGAAAGAGAAATGAAGAAAACACTTCAGGGAACTCACCATCATCGAGATTAGACGAAGTTACGTGGCCGGTATAGACGCGAATTGAGCAAGCGCGAGCCTCGCCGAATCCCTCCTCCAGCCCGACCGTGTAATTAAAGAACATCTCCTGCTGTGACACCTTTGATACTTGAGACAGTCACGTCATTTATGAGGGAGATTCCGCGGCGGAGAGAGAGAGGGGGTTTAGGTTAAAGCAGTTAGATTGGCCTGAAAAATATATGTACACTGGTCTGCTAATCTGCACTGGGGAACGGGAAGAGGAGAAAAAAGACTGTCACGATGGGGAATGATGATGATGGGAGGAGGCAGATGAAAAAAGACAAGGTACACTTTCTAACATTACAAACTGCAGTCAATGCCTGTGTCGCTTAAAAAGCGTCCGAGCGTTCGCGTTGCCTGTAGAGTTTTCGAACTATCCGGCGAAGCGCCGAGGATGGAATCCTCTGAGAGGGGCCTAGTGTCCAAAGACTTCAAATAGATGCTAGCATGAGTCTTTCTCGTGCATATGCTGGGCACACCACTAAAACATGCTCTACTGTCTATAGCTCGCCATATGTGGAACATTCCGCGGAGTCGTATGTTTTTTTCGGGAGACCCGCGTCCACATTGTCAAGGGACTCGCTGCACTCTTCGCCCACTACCGACAAAGCCGACATTAATCGTGGTTATCTACTTTGTGCCTTTGTCTCTGTAGCTTTGACTGTGCTTCCCCTCGTCCGCTCGGCCAGAAGCTGGTGCTTCCTCTCACCGACCGTATCTATGACTGTGACTGGCCTGGTTAGCGCGCAGCTGGCGTTCCTCTCCCCTCGCGATTCGTAGCGATGGCTGCGTTCCTCCTCACACATCCCCGGCGCAAGCTGTGTTACGGCGCGTGTTTGTAAAGGTGCAGCGGATACGGCTATCGTTTTTAAAAAATTGGCAGTGGCTTAGCTTGGCTACGCCAGGATATACGTGCCGAGAGGTACGTTTACTTGACTGAGCTTGTTGTGGTCACTCTATTGTTAGCAATGAGAGACAGTGGGCTGCATCTCGGCGGCTATGCGCCGTCTGTTACGCTCGGCAGTTGCCATCTCAGTTTGGCAAGCCGTACCTCTCTCTGTTCGGGCGTCTCCGGTGCACTCTTCGCGTTCTTACCCTCTTTCTCTCTTTGTTGGGCAGGCCAGGCGGCGACCTCAACATCAGAAGAGTTCATCTTCTCTTTTTCTATACCGCCGCTTAGCAGCTGCCGGACTCTCCTTCTGTACATACATGTCACACGTTGTGATGCGGCCGCCCTTTACATCTCCGCCTTTTATACGCAATGCTGTGCATGCGACGCGCAGTTCGGGTGGCAGAGGCGTGCGGCGAGGCGGCGATGATGCGCGCGCCGCTCTTTGTTCCGACGGTAGAGTGCACGCCGCACCTGCTGCTAATCTCCGGTTTCCATAGTAACGGCGCATGCGCACTACTGGTCTCTCCCAGCCACCGCGAAATGGAAAGTGTAGCTCTCGCTACAAAAAATATCACCGCCTGCGTGCATGCTGCAGTGTATTGGTGATTATCACTACCTAGAGGGAGGGCCTGAAAGGATTCAATATGGTGGTGTCACTGAAGGCTGCTCTGGGCCTATGTGAAATCGGGTTCGTTTTTTTGTAATTTTGCGATAAACCCTTCTTTGTTTCCCAGTAGATGGCATCTCGCGTTAATCGGACAGTCTCTGTTCACAAAGGTTTAAAGGAATGGACGAGAAACAACTGAGGAATTGCTGCATGACTGGTGTTTGAAAACAATTGGCCGGCATTAAACTGGAGTGGTTGACGACCCACGCGCTCTTTGTACATATCTTATTATCATTGACATCGACGGTGAAGAAGTGCCTACAGTGCATGACCTACAAACACCGGGAGGTCAGGTAAGGGATATCCAGCGATTGTAAATTTGAACCCGATCGCGGCGGCTTCGTTTTTATGGAGGAAAAACGCTAAGACGCCCGTGTGCTGTGCAAAGTCAGTGCACGTTAAATATCCCCAGGTGGTCGAAATTATCCCGGAGCCCCCCACCATGGCACCTCTTTCTTCCTTTCTTTTTTCACGCCCTCCATTGTCCCTTCCCTTACGGCGCGCTTCAGGTGTCCAACGATATATGAGACAGATACTGCGCCATTTCCTTTCCCCTAAAACCAATGATTATTATTATCACCCTGCTTCCATAAAAAAATGCCGCCAGCGTCTTGAAGTAGTTCAAGTAACGAGCATTAGCTGCCGCCATCTTGGATGTAATAATAATATCATCAATTAATTAACAATATTGGCCGACATCTTGGATTTATAAGTGAAGTCTTCAATCAATCACCGATTGAATATAATAGTGAAGTCACCAATCAATTACCAATTGGGTTGCTATATCAATTTACCACGGGAGTCACCATCTTGAATTCCTCGGACTTGACGCCGAAGGAAGGTGGTAGCAGACCCCAAGAAATCAAGAAACGTGATGAGTAATATCTAACGTTGTTAAAACAAGCTATAAAAGTCTGTCAGTCATTGTGGCATCGACGTAGTGCACATATGTGCTTTCCTGCTCAACACCGGCGACGTCCCGCGCGTCCAATCTACAGTTATGGCGTGGGCGGTTGTCGGAATGACGCTGCACACTGTTTCTTGCACGGTCTCCAAAAATGATTAATCGTCTTATTTGGCAGCAGTGGAGACGTGTACGTCGTATTCCGTTTCATATAAGTTGTGAATTCTTCAATATGTTCTGCGCTGACACCAGGTACTGGCGGAAGTTCTCTTCCTTGTCTGTGTGACCACGGAATGGCAGACCCTGGCGCAGTAGGTACTGGGACGCCTGAAAAATAATCTTCAGAGAGAGCGCTTCGCTATCTCCTGCTGCCTTAAAGTTTGCGTGCTGACTTGGTTATGAACCGACGTCGACTGCAGGCTGCTGCGCTTGTAGACAGCGTTTTTATGCCCTCCTGACTTGTCGTGATTGGCAAATTTTTTCTTAGCCTCCTTCCAGTTCGTGATACCAGACGCCGTGAAGGCATCCGAAGCTTGCGGCCGGGCTGGTCTAAAAAACGTCTCGTTGCCTTGCGGCGGCGCATTAGTAGCAGAAAACCCCAGGTACTTCTGTGGCGTAGGAGAGTCAAGAGAAGCTGTCGAACCGGGTATTTCAAGGAGTCATCATCATCATCAGCCTGACTACACCCACTGAAGGTCAAGGGCCTCTCCCATGTCTCTCCAATTAACCCTGACTTTTGTCAGCTGCGCCCACCCTATGCATGCGAACTTTATCTCATCCGCCCACCTAACCTTCTGTCGCGCCCTGCTAAACTTGCCTTCTCTTGGAATCCACTCCGTTACCCTTAAAGACCAGCGGTTATCTTGCCTTCGTATTACATGCCCTGCCCAAGCCCATTCCTCCCTCTTGATTAAAGCAGCGAAGATATTGTTACGTGGCGGCAAGCCAAGGAAAGCACGACATAATGACAGAATGAAGATATGAATAAATAGCTCAGGGCCTAGCGCGAGCACTCCGTCCCGCGCCACTGCACTCTTCTTCGTCTTCATTACATGAAGACGAAGATCATCCTCATCCTTCCTGATCATCCTTCCTGATCATCCTCATCGTCACCTCACCATTCGTAATTCAAGCAATCGATCGGGACGATCGCTCTGAGGACCGGGGTCATGTAATGAAGATGAAGAAGAGTGCAGTGGCGCGGGACGGAGTGCTCGCGCTAGGCCCTGAGCTATTTAATCATATCTTCATTCTGTCATTATGTCGTGCTTTCCTTGGCTTGGCACCACGTAACAATATGAAAAGTGCAAGGCTAGACAAGCGCCTGAAACGCCAGAATCACGAGAGGCACGCCTTGCTAAACGGCGGCAAAAGGGCGCTGAATTGCGCCGTGTGGCTGCGTCAATTGAGAGTAGCCAGGTGAGCGAAGACTGTACTTCGGAAGACGTCGAGCTGTTTCGAAGAAATAATGAAAAGGCCAGAGCTAAACGAGCAACCGAAACGCCCGAGAACGAGAGGAGCGTCTCGCTAAACGACGACGACAAGACGCTCAAAAGTGGACCCGCGCCTGCTTCCAGTGTCAGCAGCCAACAGAGTGAAGACGACGACGACGACGCTATGGAAGAAGAGGTAAAGACTCGCTGTTACACAGACTACATGTTGAAACACGGTGAAAGTGCCAGCGCAACCAAGGTCTTTACGACATACTTTGTGGACAACCCGTTCGGCCACGTGTATGAGGTTTGTGAAAGACTACGGCATTTGCGGGATCTTAGACAGTTGTACAAGCTTTGTATACCTAAGACAACACGTTTTGGAAAAGCTAGAAAAATATACCTAAATTGTAACCCTATGTATGAAACCTTAAGCTAAACCACAAGCATTGCCACGAAGCTTTTCGCTTCTAGATATCCAGGCTAAACACTTTAGCTAAGCCTCAGCCCATCTTTTTTTTCCACCTCATGATCCGGATCAGCGGTCACGACTTGCTCTAGGTATTCCTTTACCACTTCCAGCACCTCGCTGCAAATTGTGAACAGCTGTTCCCTTGCTAGACTATTGTACATTACTTTGCTATTCTGCGTGTTAATTTTTAGACCCATCATACTGCTCTGTCTGTCTACCTCGTTGATCATGCTGTGTTGCTCATCCCTTGAGTGATTAGCAGGGCAATGTCATCAGCGAATCGCATATAACTTAAGTATTCTCCATTAACTCTTATACCAAACTATTCCCAATTCAGGCCTCGGAATACCTACTGTAAACAGGTGGTGAATAGCATTGGCGATATCGTGTCTTCCTACCTGACGCCCTTCTTTCTCGGGATTTTATTGCTGACTTTTTGGAGGACTATATTGGCTGCGCAGTCGTTATAGATATCGTCCATTATTTTCACCTAAGACTCTTATACACCCTGATTCCGCAATTCCTGTATGACTGCTGTGCTTTTCACTGAGCCAAATGCTTTCTCGTAATGAATGAACGCTATATATAGGGGTTAATTATATTCTGCGTATTTGCCTATGATCTGATTGATAGTGGGAATATCATCTACTCTCGAGTATCCTTCACGAAAGCCTGCTTGATTAATTAGTTTATTGAAGTCTAAGGCTGTCCAGATTTTATTAGCGATTACCTTTGTAAAAACTTTGTAGGCAACGGACAGTAATAAGCTGATCGGTGTGTAGTTTTTCAAGCCCTTGAAGTCTCTTTTCTTATCAATTAACATAATGTTAGCGTTCTTCCAAGCTTCTGGTATGCTCGAGGTCATAAGTCATTGCGTATGCAGGGTAGCTAGTTTTTCTAGCACAATTTCTCCTCCTTCCTTCAAAGAATTTGATGTTACCTGATCCTCACCAGCTGCTTTTCCCTTTCGCATTGCTCCTAAAGCTTTCTTTACTTTCTCTCTCGTTACTGGCGGGATGATACATTGCTCTGTGCATCCGAGCCCACATGTGCCAGTACTTCCTCTGTGCTTTTCTCCTAATCTGTGTCAAGTGAAGCAATGCAGAGACTCCCATTAAGTAATGTGGCTAAATGCTAGGCGCGTATGTTTTACGCATGTGACTTTTGAGTACGTGTGTTATTTGATCTTTATTCTCATGTGAAATGGCGAGCCAGATATGCTATGGGGCTAGCTTTTGCAGCGTTTATAAAAGTATTCCTCTCTCTCCTCTGTAATTAGATAAAATTACACATACAGTTCTGTCGTCCTGAATGAAGTCAGATTACAGCTGCAGTGTTTTTCTTACATTGACGGCAGTGGAAAAAATTAAAGAAAGCCTCAAACTTGTACTCAATACTAAATTATTCACGGAGTTGCTGTTTTTCTTGCATTAGTATCACGAGTTCTTTTAATGCAAGGTCCTAAAGAGGATTATCGTTTTTGTGCATAAATTTTTAAGAGGAAGCCAGAAAAGAATGCATTTGTCTGCCTAATTACAGGCAGCCATCCTAGCCCGGTTTAAAATCACAAAGACTCCCTGTGTCAAGCAGCAAAGTAGGCATAGCCTATACTCCGTCATGTTTGCAGCACTACGAAAGGTACAGCTCTCTCGTCAAATCCATATCAGGATTCGGAGCCGGCACGCTTGCCGACATGCAACTTACGCCTCTTCTGCTGCTGGTTAGTCATAATTATTGAATTCTGGTTTGTAGATTACTGTGCGCACTGCCCTCTCCATATCCCATAAGTGTTGTGCCTGTCTGACGAAGGCAGATGTCGATTCAGCTATGTAACAAACGTTTCCGTTTAATTCCGCATAGGGTTTTGTACCTTGCTTTCTTATTACTGCTTTCGGGCGATGTTGAATTGAACCCCGGTCGTTGAATACCGATGAGCTTTAATTACTTCAAAGCTTACAAGAATGCCAAACTGCAATCTTGAGCAAATTTTTGAGCAAATTTTGATCCGACTAGTAAGCTATGAAGCAATGATGGCAGAAAATAATTCCAAAATACGCGTGACAGAAGGACAGATTGCAGTGCTCAATGATACAGTAAATGAGCAAGACAGCTTAGTTGGGAACATAACCAAAACGGCTAAAAAATTGCACGAGAGGAGTGTTGACTCAGAAAACAGATGCCGCAGAAAAAACCTAGTTTTTTTGTGGCGTCAAAGATAGCGAATCGAAAACGTCGGAGCATGTCTGAACAATTGCTCAAAAACATTTGCAAAGTTACTCTAGGCGTTCACTTGCAGTCAGTGGAAAGAGCGCTTCGTACAGGTCGCTATGACGAAATGAAGAAACGGCCGATCATCGTCAATTTTGCCTCCTACAACGAAAAATCAAACGTTTTCTCTAATGCCAAGAAGTTCAATGGAACTTCATACAGCATAGACCAAGATTACTCACCTGAAACAACAAAAATTCGTAAACGGCTTTTGGAGTATGCGAAGGTTAATAAAGTGGATGGAAAAACTCGTCAAACTAAGCATTGGTAAAGAGGTTAACAGCTAGACGTTTAACGCCACAAAGAAAAAGAAGAAGCTTCTAAATGTTCCCATGCATATTCTATGGACACTGTCACTGGTGAACCCTCCTAACAGACACCAGCGCAACGTACAAGAAAGCGAGATGGAGGTTTCCACTTACCCATGGAGCTGGTTGTGCGCATTTCCTTTCGTGAAAACGAACAGCTTTTGGAAAGTTGTCAACGGCAATGAACTGTATGAACGCCGTCGGCTCACTTGTTTTGCCTGGTTTTTGTGGAAAGGAAATGGCACCGTAACCATCTCACATATCTCTGCGGACGCCCAAACCACGCCGTAATGGAAGGGATAAAGAAGGGAGGGAAAGAAGAAAGAGAAAACTGAAAATATAGTATAAAGTAGGATTTTGAGGAAAGGCGTGGCGCTGCGCAGCGGCGAAAAACCTGTGGCTCGGTGCTACTAGTGGCGCATGCGCAGTCGTGACTAGGGAGCGAGAGAGAGAGAGAGAGAAATATCCGCGACGAGCCGCACGTAGTGACGTCATGTGCCTCCTCGGAGTACTGCCACTGCAAAATCGCAAGTTCCCGGCCAGTAGAGCTTTCACATTAAAAAGCACCTTTGTAACTCAACAAGCCTATTTTTAAAAATTGCGTAAAATCTTAGGTGAAACACCCTGTATGTCACTACCGCCACATAGCTCAAGGCGCGAATATTATTTTCAAGATAGTTAGCGAAAACTAATACGCTTGAAATATACTTGGGTATATTTATTTTGTGTTTTAAACATATTTTGTATACATGAATGCACAAAAAATATGCCGGGAATAGGTTCCTGAAATTTTATGCATGGTATACGAAATATATTCTTAAAATTTGCCAAAAATACGTCACTTAAAGTATGCTTCGAGCATATTTCAAGTGCGTGAAAAAATATGAATACAGTTTTAGCAGCCCCGGCGCGGTGGCTCAGTGGTTAGGGCGCTCGACTACTGATCCGGAGTTCCCTGGTTCGAACCCGACCGCGGCGGCTGCGTTTTTGTGGAGGAAAAACCCTAAGATGCCCGTGTGCTGTGCGTTGTCAGTGCACGTTAAAGATCCACAGGTGGTCGATATTATTCCGGAGCCCTCCACTACGGCACCTCTTCTTCCTCTCTACTTTCACTCCCTCCTTTATCCCTCGCTTTACGGCGCGGTTCAGGTGTCCAACAATATATGAGACAGATACTGCGCCATTTCCTTTCCCCAAAAAACAATTATTATTATTATTATTATTATTATTAATATTAGCATCTTGGCAATACATTTGGTTTGGTTTATGGGGGTTTAACGTCCCAAAGTGACTCAGGCTATGAGAGACGCCGTAGTGAAGGGCTCCGGAAATTTCGACCACCTGGGCATCTTGAACGTGCACTGACATCGCACAGCGCACGGGCATCTAGAATTTCGCCTCCATCGAAATTTGACTTCCGGGGCCGGGATCGAAAACGCGTCTTTCGGGCCAGCAGGGCATCTCCCAGGGCATCTCCCAGCAAGCTGCGCTGCGGTGTGATGACCCCCATATTGCGCAGGTCCACACGGGACGGAGAGGCAAAGAGACACCGTATGGCTCAGTTTAAACAAACAGGTATATTCAATAATTACACATGATTAAGGTTATACATCAGAGGCTGGGGCGCCCGAGCTCACGTGCCGACGACTTCATGGGGGCGATGGAGTGGCTCCGGAGTTGGGCTCGAGCGGTTGCTGGCAGAAGCTGCACGCCGTCGGGCTTCGGCGCTGAAGGCCCTCTTGGCGAATGATGTAGTCCTGAGCGTCTATGCAGTAGAATTTCAATAGTCGTCCGTTTCTTCGAGGATGGTTCACAAAGCCTTCCTCTAGTGTCGTTCGGCTTGGAAGATGAACAGGAGGCGAGCTTGTAGATGATAACAGCAGAGCATATTTTTCAACATACATATGCAGAGAGTTAAACTGGAAAAAGCAGAACTGAATTTACAAAAGAACAAACTTTGCACTACTTTACTCATCGACCGGGCAGGTTAGTGCCTAAGTAGCATCACATTACATGCTAAGCATGGAGCCCCAGCTCAGACTGGACTGCATCCGTTTACATGTGCTTTTAAGCACTTGATTAACAAAGGACTAAGGGCGGTCATTTCCACTGGCCCGCCCAAAGCATCAATTCTCCAATCCAAAATAACATGCGAGATGGGGACCACCCCTTTGGGTTGGGCTTAGCCTCGAACCCAGAGTCTGTTAACAATACAAACTAAATAAACAACAAAAACGCCACCACTCTCTCTCAAGTGAGAGTATACACAGGCTCTCTCTTCGGAGCTAATTCACTAGCGCCTGTCTTTCCACATTCTTGGCGAGTACTGCCTGTCCGCCATGACAAGTGTCCGTCGCGGCCCTTCTGGGAAGCTGTGGGTGCCTTCCCGGCGATAGCCCACTACAAAGGGGGGGGGGGGAGGGAAAGAATGTCGTCTTCGCGGTAGCGCATAGCGTCGGCTGTGGTACGGCGCGCTCTGGCCCGCTGACAGCTCCCTTGTCCTGGAATGTAACCGGAAATTGGGGAGGATAAAGCCTGTTTCCCCGGGGCGGCGGCGGGTCCGGTTTTTCTGGTCGTCACTCAAAGAGCATGGCTGGGTAATTGATGATGCCGCTGTCACGGGTCTCCGTCTACGCCGCGCCGTCGAACGTGGATCCTCGTAGCACACACGGAATGTCACACTCGCTCACCCTCCAGAAGAATGTTCTCCGAACATTTGAGTGCACGCAGCTCCCCTTGTCTTTCTGAATCGCCTCGCACAGTGCGTCCGACAAAACACTTTTCGCTGCACTCAACACCACTGCACAACACCATATGCCTCAGCTGTCAATACTGGCGTCACCAGGGGCAGCACTGATCTTCTTTTACAGATAAACATGAAACTCAGCACCCAAGCCTCTCCTTTCTAGTCCAAACTGGACGAAATAAATTTACCACAGTTACAAAGGAGCTCCCACTCCTAGCACGATCACGGCACAGACAAAAATATAGATAACGAAAGGAAGTAGGGCAGGTTCTGCATGCGCTCCGCATGCTCTCCTGTGCAGGTGTTACTTAATGACAGAAAGGTTTAACTACCAACTCCGATAACTTAACACATAAGCACATAGCAATGTTATGAGCTATGTTATGTTATAGCAATGTTATGTTATGAGCACATAGCAATGTTATGGCATTAAACAATTCTAACCAGTTCACAACTCCGCTCTGTTTACGCCATTAGTCCGACTTAGCTTTCCGATTTCGCAGCGGATATCGGCCTTCATGAGTCATACTAAGTAAGTCTGTGCCCCTTTGTCTGCTTTGGGACTCGCGAGGGCTCGTGGCAGGAGCCTCTCCTGGCGTTATCTGCGCGGCAACCTCGCGCGCTTCTTCTTCTAGCAATGCATGAAGTAAAACCGGTGGCATTCCGGCCGTCACCTCGGGCGCCTGCCGAACAAATGCAGGAGAGGGCGTTTCTTGCGAACCATCTGCGCGCTCCGCTTCACTTCTGTCCCCATCAAAATCCGCGCTTTCCCTTTCCTCATTTCGTGAATACTGAACCGGTGCCGACTTGAGGCGATTTGCGTGTATCCTTATCAAACGCCGGTTCACGTCTCGGACTCTGAAGTTTACCGGAGAAAGCTTCTCGACAACCTCGCACGGTCCTCTCCACTTCGTCTGGAACTTACGAGCTAGCCCAATCTGCCTTTGGCAGTTTTCAATGTACACGCTGTCCCCCACATCAAACGGCGCGTCTCTAGCACTGCGATCGTGCACCTCCTTCCTGCACTTCGCCGCTTTCTTTAAGGACTCCTTTGCGATGTCCCTCGCCACTTGCAAGCGCGATTCTAGCTCAACCTTATAGTCGTCCATTGAAGCGTATGGGACACGACGGGGGCCCTCTGGCACTTCACTAGGCTGGTCCGGGTCTCGGCCGTAGAGAAGAAAGAATGGCGATTCGCCCGTGCTCTCGTGTGCTGCGGAATTGTAGGCAAACATTGCATACGGGAGCCACAAGTCCCAGTCCCGCTGGTCGCGCGAAACAAAATGCGACAGGAACCCGGCCACGGTTTGGTTCAGTCGCTCCACCGCGCCGTTGCAAGCCGGATGGTACGGTGTTGTCTGCTTCTTAGCGATCTTAAGCAGCTCGCAAACTCTCCTCATTAGCTGCGACACGAAGTTCGTTCCCCGATCTGTCAAGAGTTGCCTCGGGGGTCCATGTCGGAGCACGATCTGTTCGACAAATGCTCTTGCAACCGTGTCTGCCTTCTGATCTGGGAGTGCTACCGCTTCCGCGTATTTTGAAAGGTGGTCGACAAATACTAAAATGTACTTGTTTCCGGAAGTGGTCGTGGGCAACGGGCCCATTATGTCCATACCTGTCCGCTCGAAGGGAGCCGAAACCTCAGGGAACGGCTGGATTGGAGCTGGTCTTCGTCCCTTGGGTGTTTTTCTTTCGAGACAGGAATGACACTTCGCACAGTAGTCTCTAACATCCTGTCGCATGCCACTCCAAAAGTACAAACGCTCCACACGCCTGCGTGTCTTCGCTACGCCAAAATGACCGGCGCATGGCGCATCGTGAAACGCGCGAAGAACCCTTTCTGTCCACGACCGAGGTATGACGACTCTCTCCCAAGCGGTTTTCTCTGGTCTCCCTTTCCTGGTTGGCCTCGTGCGCCGACACAGGGTGCCGTCTTTGTCAATGAAATAACCTAGCTGTTCGGGATGAGACGGTGCGCCCTCTAAGCTTTCGATTATTCGCTTCAGGTCAGGATCTTTGCACTGCTCTGTGCGTAATTCGGCGGGGTCGACTACGGGGACAAACTCTTCTATAGCTGCCACGGCAGCTGTGCGGCTGAGTGCATCAGCATTCAGATGTGTCTTTCCTGACTTGTGCTCAACTTCAAAGCAGTATTCCTGCAGGTGTAGATTCCATCTGGCGAGTCGCGAGCTAGGGTCCCTGACACTCATCACCCATTTCAGAGGATGGCAGTCTGTGACTAGCTTGAATTTGCGGCCGTAAAGGTAGCATCTGAAGTGCTTTACTGCCCAGACAACGGCGAGGCACTCCCTTTCCGTAGCTCCGTACTTTTGCTCTGTGGGGCTCAACTGTCGGCTAGCAAAAGCAACGGGATGTTCTTTGCCCTCGATAACCTGAGATAGCACGGCACCAACTGCGAACTTTGACGCATCTGTGGCCATAACGAAGGGCAAACTAAAATCCGGGTGGCGTAACAGCGGTGCACTCATTAGCTTCCTTTTCAGGGCCCCAAAAGCATTCTCCGCGTTTTCGTCCCAACGAAAGGCGACATTTTTGGCTGTTAAGGCGGTGAGCGGCTTAGCGAGCCTGGCGAACTCCTCTATGTGCCTTCGGTAGTAACCGATCAGGCCGAGAAACTGCCGGACCTGGCGGACGCTAGTCGGGGATGGAAAATCCGAGACACACCTTAGTTTCTCAGGGTCCGGTCGCACGCCGTCAGCTGAAACAACGTGCCCGAGGTATTTCACCTCGTTTTTGAGGAATTGGCACTTAGAGGGCTTCAGTTTGAGACCCGCTGCTCTTAGTCGCACCAAAACCTGCTCAATATCGCGCAAATGGTTATCAAAACTGCCACTGTATATGATAATGTCATCCATATACACGAAGCACAGCCTCCCCAGAAGACCTGCCAGGATAACATCAGCGGTTCTCTGCCAGACAGCAGGGCTGTTGGCCAGACCCATCGGCATTCTTTTCCGTTCATAGTGCCCTGAGGGCGTGTTGAATGCCGTTTTCTCGGCATCTGCCGGATCCATTGCTATCTGCCAGAATCCCGCCGCCATGTCCACTACCGTGAAGTAGCTGGCAGAGCCCAGCTGAGAAAGCGTCTCCTGTATATTGGGGATGGGGTATGGATCGATGCGAGTTACGGCATTTAGTTTGCGGTAGTCCACTACCAATCGATACGAGCCATCTGGCTTTTCCACCAATAGTGCTGGTGCTCCCCAGGGTGACTTTGAGTGTTCGACAATGCCGCGATCAATCAGGTCCTGCACCTGCCGCTCCATCTCCTCACGTTGGGAGTAAGGAATCCTGTACGCACGCTGGTAAACGGGCGATGAAGTGCCGGTTTCTATCCTGTGCTTTATAACGCCACAGCAGCCCAAATCCAGGTTGGACGCGGCGAATACCTCCGAGTAGTCGTTCAGCAAACCAGCCAGAGCCTCCCTCTCCCTGGATTTTACGTGAGAAAGATCGAACGACACCTTTGGAGCAGCCGAAGGACTAGCATGCTCTACAGTTGCGAGTACCGTATCGGTGGGCTCACGTTGCTCTATCGCAGAGGTGAAGAAAGCCAATGTTTTGTTCTTGGGAAGGCTCAGTGGCTGCTGGCTACAGTTAACCACCCGTAGGGGCACTCTGTGGGCGTCATTAACTGTCACGAGGCACGCGGCTGCCTTCAGGCCATTGCTGAGAGAGTCGACCGGCTCAAGCACTCCCACGGCGCCGCTCTCTACATCTGAAGGCACAAACGCGTACAAAATGTGCTCCGACCAAGGAAGGACGACCGCCTCCTCGACCAGCCGGACGGCAACCCGCGAATATACCTTCTCCAATGATCCCACTGTTTGACGGGTGTCAATATCGGTAATGCGAATCTCAGCCCCTCTCCTGTTCAAAAACGGAACTTTTGAGCCGCCCGCATTAACCTCTTCCTCAGAGAATGAGACTACTACCTTCCCTTTTCTCAAAAAATCCTGCCCTAATATACCTGACACTCCGTTTGGCAGAGACACCGTGTCCGGGCATACGTAGCAGGGGTGCTCCAATGCAATTCCGCCGAGAGAGAAGTGTAACCGGTAGAGTCCACTTATGCCAAGAGGATCCCCCGTTATGCCTACAAATTTGGTTGCCATACCACCAGACGCTTCCAACACCTCGCGGTCCCCCTTCCTTCGAAGCGTGTTAAAACTGCTCTCCTTAAGCAATGTCACCTTTGACCCCGTATCTATCAACAATTCCATACAACAACCATTTAACTTGCAACGCACAACAGGGCATGCCTCGTCGGCCACACAAACTACCACCACCTCATCATCTACTGCTCCCTCCCCACGCTCCTCAGGCTGGGGAGGACTAACTAGTTTTTTGACTCGGTATCTGGAGCCCCGCTGTAGGCTTGCTTAGGGCGTGTCTCGCCTGATTCTCTTTGTGGCTCCCCACGGCGCACGTTTTGGCAGAACCTGGCGATGTGTCCGCGACCCTGGCAAGCGAAGCATACGATTTCTTCAAAATCTCGCATACCGCGCCTGTAGCTTTGTGGCGGTCTCCGGTTTCCAGCGAATGAGCGCTGTTGAGCGCGCGCTTCAATTTGGCGTTCTACCTGCTGAGATAGCAGCTGTTCTAAGCGATCTAACCGCTCTGTCAAGAGAGCAACCTCAGGGTTGAGCACCGCTCTCTCTATGACGCGCACTCTCGCTGCGGCTGTCGTTAACGCCTCATTTCGTTCCTCATCCAATGCGGCCTCCACGGCTTGGTCGAAATTGCTCGGCTTGCGCGAGAGCACGAACCGGCGCACGGGGTCTTGCAGACCAGCCACGAACAAAGCGGTCATTTCCTCTTTAAGTATATCCTCCGCGTATTTCTTCTTAAGCTGGTCTCCATCCTCCTCGCTGCTTAACGAATCGCGCGCTAAGCGCTGAAGCCGCGACGCAAACGTTCGCACGTCCTCCCCTACCATCTGTCCGGCGTCACGGAACCTCTGTACTCGCACGTGACGTGGTTCAGTGTCAAAATGCTCAAACGCGAGCTTCTTAAATTCCGCAAATGATTTTGTGGATTTTACTTTTTCGTCTCGCCATGCAAAATCATGAGCAGCTCCTGCCATCTTACACCTCGCCATTCCCAGCATTTGAGCATCGGACCATTCCCCCATTTTCCCAATCTCTTCTAGCATGGAAAAGAAATCGCAGATTGGAACCCCTGTCTTATCTCCCGTAAACGTCGGAATGACGCTTCCTAATGCCAGCATGCTTGCTCCGAGCGACGGCTGTGGAGTGAGAGCTCCCTCAGATACAGTCATTTTTTTTTTCAAGCCCTCCAGTGCCTCAAGCCTCTCAAATGGGGGTAAAAGTCCCACAATCAGTCCCGTGATTCCCTTTTGATTACAATTTTGAAGTCATGAATGTCACAGCATTCAGAGGACATTTGCTTTTGAGACCCCACTTCTGACACCAGTGTGATGACCCCCATAATGCGCAGGTCCACACGGGACGGAGAGGCAAAGAGACACCGTATGGCTCAGTTTAAACAAACAGGTATATTCAATAATTACACATGATTAAGGTTATACATCAGAGGCTGGGGCGTCCGAGCTCACGTGCCGACGACTTCATGGGGGCGATGGAGTGGCTCCGGAGTTGGGCTCGATCGGTTGCTGGCAGAAGCTGCACGCCGTCGGGCTTCGGCGCTGAAGGCCCTCTTGGCGAACGATGTAGTCCTGAGCGTCTATGCAGTAGAATTTCAATAGTCGTCCGTTTCTTCGAGGATGGTTCACAAACCCTTCCTCTAGTGTCGTTCGGCTTGGAAGATGAACAGGAGGCGAGCTTGTAGATGATGACAGCAGAGCATATTTTTCAACATACATATGCAGAGAGTTAAACTGGAAAAAGCAGAACTGAATTTACAAAAGAACAAACTTTGCACTACTTTACTCATCGACCGGGCAGGTTAGTGCCTAAGTAGCATCACATTACATGCTAAGCATGGAGCCCCAGCTCAGACTGGACTGCATCCGTTTACATGTGCTTTTAAGCACTTGATTAACAAAGGACTAAGGGCGGTCATTTCCACTGGCCCGCCCAAAGCATCAATTCTCCAGTCCAAAATAACATGCGAGATGGGGACCACCCCTTTGGGTTGGGCTTAGCTTCGAACCCAGAGTCTGTTAACAATACAAACTAAATAAACAACAAAAACGCCACCACTCTCTCTCAAGTGAGAGTATACACAGGCTCTCTCTTCGGAGCTAATTCACTAGCGCCTGTCTTTCCACATTCTTGGCGAGTACTGCCTGTCCGCCATGACAAGTGTCCGTCGCGGCCCTTCTGGGAAGCTGTGGGTGCCTTCCCGGCGATAGCCCACGACAAAGGGGGGGGAGGGAAACAATGTCGTCTTCGCGGTAGCGCATAGCGTCGGCTGTGGTACGGCGCGCTCTGGCCCGCTGACAGCTCCCTTGTCCTGGAATGTAACCGGAAATTGGGGAGGATAAAGCCTGTTTCCCCGGGGCGGCGGCGGGTCCGGTTTTTTTGGTCGTCACTCAAAGAGCATGGCTGGGTAATTGATGATGCCGCTGTCACGGGTCTCCGTCTACGCCGCGCCGTCGAACGTGGATCCTCGTAGCACACACGGAATGTCACAGCGGCTATACAATGCCGCAGCTTTGGAGGCGGTGCTCTATGCGCTGTCGCTCGTCACGGTGCGCAAGCCGTGCTGGAAGAAACTCGAGCTCCAGCACCGCAAGTTCCTGCGCGTGTGCCTAGGCCTGCCGAAAAACTCGCAGTGCTCCGCAACGTTGGCCGAGGCAGGAGCGTGGCCACTTGAGCTCCAAGCAGCGCACAGGGCTCTGAATCACATCCACCGGCTTCACCGCGCACCGGACGGCGGCTCGCTGCTGCAGCGTATGCGCTCGCAACCGCGCTCACGAATGGGCGTGGCGCTGCTCGAGTATGAGCAATTGAAACAAGGCCCAGCCCCCTACGGCTCATGCGAGCCCTGGCCTGCTGCCTCGGAGGTACAGCGAGAGATCGTCGGCATTGCGGGAAAGCGGAGCACACCCCTCTGTGCTGTGTAGCAGCTGGCCAGAGCTGTCATATACGAGGAGCTCCAGGACAATCTCGTATTCACCGACGGCTCAGTGGCCCGCGACAGTTGCTCCCTTGCAGCGGCGGCTACCATCCCCGCCCAGCGACTGCACAGCCAGCAACACGCAACCTTCCTGGGCTCCTCCACCACGGCGGAGTTGATGGGGATCCGGCTCGGGCTGGACCTGCTGCTCACCCTCGGCCATCAGCCGTCCAGAGTGTTCTGCTGTGCGACTCCCGCGCCGCCCTCAGCTGCCTGCAATCTAACGGCACGCGGTACCCCACTAGTGCGGTAAATTCGCTCGTGCATCGAGCGCCTCGCGCAGAGAGGATGCGCCGTTCGTGCACAGTTGGTACCCAGTCACTGCTGCATCGCCGGCAACGAAGAAGCTGATGACCTCTCGACCGCTGCACACCAACTACCTGCAAGCGATCTGCCCCTTGCGCTGGAGGACGTGCGTGCGGCCATCCACCATCGTCTCCGAAAGCAGCACCCCGACCTTCGCATCACAGGAGGTGAGCGCATCGACAGTATCACCGGCTGTCGAGCACTTACACGTCACAACGTGTAATGATCCTCCGCGCGTGCATTGGCAGCGTGTGGCCCACGGAACGACGGGTGCGCCACGGAATCGCGAGGAGTGATGTGCGTGACGAATGCAGTGCAGTGGAAACACTAGAACACCTGCTCATTCACTGTGCCGCGTTCGCCGATGCTCGTAGCGATATGCTCGCGGCCTATATCGCGCAGGGCATACTACCAGACTCCATCAAGACGCTATTGTGGCCGCAGGGCAGTGCGCGCACTCGTGAGCGAACTTTGGTGAGCCTCTGTGCATTCCTCGAACACACGGGCTTGACGTCCCGTCTGTTCTCCGTCAGGTAGTTACACGCAGTGACCGAACGCTCGGCGAGTTCTACCTTGAACGATTAATAACTGGACTCCCCACTGCAGTTGTAACCAACACAGTGCTCTGCGCATGTGTGATTTAATTCCTCTAAAATGAACTAATCCCGCGCACAACCTGGACACATTTCTTATTGGGTAAAGAGTTTGTACATATTACTTCTCCCCCTATCCTCTCTTCCTTTCCCGTACCGGCTGAACGCTTGCGACGACAGTAGCGACTCGGCGAGCCACTGCGGGTGGCTCCGGAACTCCCGACAGAAGGAGGCGGCAGAGAAAAATTGAAACCATGAGCGCGAAGGCAAAGCCCTGGCTCGCTTCTCCGAGATGGTCACGCGGCGGCAAGAGCAGACGATTATAAAGGCTACCGGAACTGTGCCCGTGACGTCGTGGCTGCCGTGGCTCCAGCGAATGAGAGCGTGTGGTGGCCTGGGGACGTCATGGGTACAGTGGTATTTTTTCACGACTTTAGTTTCAAAGTCGGTCACTATGAGAATACCAATCGGCCCGCGAATTTAAAAAAAACAGCGTTTTTAAAAATTCATAATAAATTGCCGGCTCAGTTCCGAAGACTCATACTTGGTGTGAATGCTTCTTAGCATCATTTCCAAGCATCGAAAACATTTACAAACGACTTTTTATTCATTGCATAGTCCCTTTAAACCGCAGACAATTTTTCTGCAGCCTCGCCACATATATACAAATTGGGCTGACCTGACCGACGACGAACCGCTCAGTTGAGCCAAGCATTCCTGGCGACTATGCGGTTCTCTTTACTACACAGAACGCTCATAAGTGCACTAATATTATAAAGAAATGCAGCAATTTTTGCTCTACCTCGTGGACGCTTGAGCGGATTGCGATAAATATCTCTGTATTTCACATACTTCTTTTATCTACAAATTAATATTTGCATATAATTGACATTTATCGGAAAAGAGCCAACATTGCAAGAGGGCTTACAGCATCCCATTCTTACGTCGTAATTGAAAGAGCAGCCGCGGATTGCTAAAGCATAATAATATTGATTGGTTTTTGGGGAAAGGAAATGGCGCAGTATCTGTCTCGTTCCACACCTGAACCGCACCGTAAAGGAAGAGATAAAGGTGGGAGTGAAGGAAGAACTGAAGAGAGAGGTGCCGCAGTGGAGGGCTCCGGAATAATTTCGGCCCTCTGGGGATCTTTAACGTGCACTGACATCGCGCAGCACACGGGCGCCTTAGCATTTTGCCTGTAAAGCAGGAAAATAGTAAATATTTGTGAAAAAAAAGTTATGTGGATTAGCTCAGCTAATCCAGGATATACAAAGCAAAAGATGTCGGTGTTCACTGTGTTCATTGCCGTTGGCGTTGACAATGTTCTAGATGGCGATGGATTTGAGCAAAGCAAGGGCACATAACTGGCTCCCTGGATATGCGGACGCCTCATTTGTGCTTTGATACATGTGGCGGTGGTGAGAGATGTGGCCTGAATACATTTGCGCTGACAGCGTTGTGGCTTACATGTGGCACTGCAGCTGCAGCTAGGCCGCAGCGTTCATTTGGTGATCATTCTCTCGCGGTCAACCATTAACTGCATGACACCTCCCAGGGTGGCAGGGAGGGCGCGCTGCTTATAGAGTGTGCGGAACGCAATCAAAGCAGACTTTTGCAGTTGGACTAGATAATGTTTACTATGCTCGAATCGGTGCGAAAGCATAGATTTGCGCTGCGTAGAAGACGACGATGAGCGGGCAGTGCAACCGGACGGAGCGGATGGAAGTTGAAGACGACGCTGTGCAGTGCAGAGCGGCAGAGTGTGGTGCAGTTTAACACGGGGCGAGCTTTACTTGAGGCGAACCAACCAACACGAAGCTTGTTCGGCTGCGGCGTACAGGAAGACATGGGAATGTGTGTCTGCATCGCGGAATAGTATATATGGATATCGCTTACGGTGGGCTACACTCCTCTTAATAATTAAGGAGTGTAACGGCAGTAGTTCAAAAGTTAACTATTCAATATTAGATAACCAGCCTGATAGCACGCCTTAGATGCATTTTCATTTCCTACACCGCTGATAGCATTATGCTGAAAACTGGGGTTTTCTAGCTTAAAAACCCTTTTTTTTTTAAATTCTGTAAAGTCTTAGGTGAAACACTCTGTATATATAGATGAAGCCAACAGCCACAGCAGCCAAGGAGCATATGGGATTTATTTTAAAACTATGCTTTTCATCGATTAAAATTACTAGGGTATTATTTATCGCGGAAAGATAATTATATAACAAAAGTGGAGAAAAAGCAACCAAATGCAGCCGGTGGGAGCCAAACCACGACCTCCCAATTACGCGTCCAGTGCTCTACCAACACAGCTACAGCGACGGCTGTTAAATCATCTGCTTTCGGGGGTATTTATGTTTACGCATGACCTAGCCATGAGAGTGTTCACCAGCGTCACCTTTTTGGCGCCACCCTTTTGGATACATCGCGCCTAAATGCATGCACTTTCGGGAAGATTTCAGGCAAAGCAACCTCTCCAGCTTACGTAACTCATCGAATATCCAAAAATTTTGGTCTGAGCTCCGGGGGTAACCGCGTCTTGGAAATTGTAAAAAACGATATGTATATTACATACAATGAGCTACCCGCCTTTCAATAATTAAGGAACCTAACGGTAATAGTTAAAACGCTAACTATTCAATATTAGTTAACCGGCCTGCTAGTTCTATCACCTCTTGGCTGTATTCTGATGTACTACATCGCTGACAGTGCTGTGCCGAAAAAAATGAATGTGGATTAGCTCAGCTAATTCAAGAAATACAAAGCGAAAGATGTCGGCGTTCACTGTGTTCATTGGCGTTGGCTTTGACAACGTTCTAGATGCGATGGCTTTAAGCAAAGGAAGGGCGCATAACTGGCTCCCTGGATATGGGGACGCCTCATTCGTGCTTTGATACATGTGATGGTGGTGAAAGAGAGATGTGGCCTGAATGTATTAGCGCTGACAGCGTTATCGCTGACATTCGACACTGCAGCAATAGCTAGGCCGCAGCATTCATTTGGTGATCAATCTCTCGCAATCAACCATTAAATGCACGCCACCTCCCAGGGTGGCAGGGAGGGCGCGCTGCCTATCCAGTGTGCGGAACGCAATCAAAGCAGGCTTTCGCAGTTGGACACAGTTAACTTTCTTGCCCTCCTTCTGATGGGATGGCCGGTTTGGGCTGGTCGGTTGCTCGTTGCGAGTGGTGGATGGTGATGGCACGCTGGCCGGTGACCGATACGCGGCGGTTAGCAGTACGAAGGCATTAGCGGTCTTCCTTCGCTCGTCTGGCGGCACGTTGCCGGTTGGGGCAGCAGTTCCAACTTGTTGGCAAACAAACTTATTTATTCAAGGCGGGATCGACATAAAAAGGCAGGTGAGCAAAAGGCAGTATAAAAAGGGCAGTTTTAAAAAGGCTATTAAAAAAGGCTGTTAAAAACGGGCGAGCTTGAGACTCGGCGCGCTCGTCCTAAGTCATTGTTTCCAGCGGGTTCTTAACCGCTTCGATAATTGGGCGGAGCTTTCATAAACTAGCTCTCGCCCAGTTTTAACCAACAGCAGTGCAGTGGCAGCCCGAATGTACAAGAGGGCGGAGCCCATGGGTGCCGCAGGGGAGCCCTGCAGGGCTCGCCGGTCCGATCCCAGTGGAACCCGCATCTCCTGGAACGTGCAGGTCTTGTCATTCCGCGTGCGCAGCTCGCTGCATGTGCATTCCATCGAGTACCACGCATCGGATTTGTCGTCTCCGCTGACCGCGAAGGAATATCTTCAGTGGGACAAGGTCGTAGGCCCCCTGCCGCTCAGCAGGGGACGACTCGGCGCCAGAGCCGAAAAAATTAGTGCCCTAGCTGGCATCGAGGAACCTAAAGAGGGCTCACCAGCAGGAGGCAACTCAGATTTGAACTTTTTCTGTTGATAGATGGCAGCATTTAAGTACCACAAAAAGGAGGGAACTTCTGTTACCCCTCCAGGTGTGTAAGTTCAGCAGCAACATCGCCTCGACCGCGGCACGAAAGTATTAGTTCTTCCGCGAACAAAAAGTACGGCCGAGCACTTTCTGTGTATTACCTGCCAAAGCGGGGAGACGGAAGCACAATAGAATAACCCGTCTCAAGGGGTGGTGGTCACAGAATGGGCCTTTTTTCCAGTAACCCACCACTCAGCTGCCACAAGGAAAAGTACGTTTTCCGCTTTGGGTCCCCCTAAGCTCCCTCGCATCTTTTCTGCGAAAATACGTTTAGAAAGATAGGGTGGGGTATACAGCCTGTGGTTAGAAGCAGTGTTGGCTTAGCCTAGCCAGAACAGATGAGTGTGAGTCATCTTTTGACTCACCTTGGGAACACCTCCCTTTCCGCGCTTTGGCCGGCTATACCGTATTCCGCGTATTCCTCCGTCACCACACGCAATACAAGCCTGGTGACCGCGCACGAGTGTGGACGCCGATTCGACGACGTGGCTTCTGTCAAAAGATTTTTGCGCTCTCGTTGTTTACGCTGCCAGCGTTTATTTTGCATTGCCTTTGCTGCTGGTGACCTTGCTTTTTGTTTAAGCGTCCGGCCGAAGCTTTTTTGATTAAAAGGAATGCCGCGAAACTGTTGTACTACTCGTTTGTTCGAGTTCGAAACCGTTGGCGCGCAGGAGTATCGCTTTGTTATGCGAGATGCGATCGGCGTTATCTAGAAGGAATTCAGCCAGGCGCAACTCTTTCGACATTATTCTGGGTTGTTGTAGTTGTTTTTAGCGCCTTATCTTGAAGGTTCCTCTTCGATGACCACCGAGCACGTTTGTTGCTTTCGGCGTCGCCGAATTCTTCAGTTTATTTATGCGCGATAGTCACTTGAGTAACTAAATTTCTGCTGAAATACTTCGTTTCATGTCTCCTTCACTGCTTATAATTTCACCACGGAACAAATCAGACTTGGGTAAAAGGGTGAGATGTGTGGTTTGTAAAAGCTCTGAGATCGTGCTGACGCTATTCGTGGTGACTTTGAACGCAAATTTCGTCATTGCACAAGCGACTACCAGCTGTTATGGACAAAGCTGCTAGTAATGGTCTATTGTTAAAAATAATAAAAATTGCAGTTTAAAAGAAGATGGCCACTGCAGCCACGTCAATTGCGTGTGCTCTTTCTGAACACAAAAACGGCAGCGCAACTGAATTGTCATTACGTCAGGGGTTTGAGAGCGAAAATTCCACACCTACTCTAGTTTCCGAGAAATTCTCACTATTAGCTATGTTTTGTTATGTTCTTTTATATGTTTTATATATTATACACTTTTATGTATTACATATTTTATACATGTAATTATAGAGCGCCCCTTCCGAGCGTTTTTCTGATTGAAACGCGCGACTTTTGGAAGCGTAGTGCAGGAGGTGCGAATAGGTGTGGCGCATATACCGGGGCGTATCTAATTGGGAGAATAAACACGGTTGGGAAACGCTTGACACATGCGAAACCGGTTCAGAAGCACAACTGGATGATTTTTGCAGCCAGGCCATGAACGTTTTACATCACGTTATTTACACCACTGATGTCTATTCTGGAGTACACACTAAACAATTTCTCACCCATAAGAGTGCACATCAGCAGTCCCCTGACGAACACCCTTTTTGCTAAGGGTGTTCTTTTTTCTGAGGGTGCTAAGATCAGCACTCTTCAGGAAGGGTGCAGTGCATGAATGTTTAGAGGGCGCGCATCAGTCCAAGGCTTTTGCTTCATGGCTGAATCAATGCCGAGCACCCTTCCAACATGCATTCGTAGAGGTGTTACAGAAAAATAATACCCTTTAATGAGGGTGCAACCATAACATTCTCTAAACCATCATTAAGTGCACCCTTCCTTTAGAGTGCTGATCTCTGCACCCTTTTTTAGCACCCAACAATTGGAAATGTGTGTTCGTCTGGGGACACCTGATTCACACCCTTAAAGGTGAGAATTTGTTTAGTGTGTAGGGGGCTCGGAGATCCGCGAGCTCCTTTCTGCAGATAAGGTGCACCCATGCTTACCCGCGTACAGTGGACAGTACCTGCAGTCTGCACACGAACATTCTGGCAGAGATATGCCTGGTCGCGAGGAGAATTGGGGAAAAAGAGCGATGCTCGACCAAAGATTACTTTGAGAACCGATGTTTCGATGCCGGTACGACACATTCTGGTTTCACTAGCTTGGAGCCAAAGCCGAACGTTGGCTTAGACCGGTTCTCATGACGTCGCAGTTGCAGTGCAGCAGGGGCTGAGCAGGAAAAGGAAGGAGACGGTTCTTTCTCCCCTTGATGTGGGCTGTTGCACTGGCTATCATAGTTGTCCGCGAGTATAGCTTGAAATCGCGGGTGATTGGCAAGTGCCTCAGTGAAAGGAGGTTAATCGCTACGTCATGAAAATAAGTCTACGCCATTAGCCCTGTTTACATGAACCCTATAGCGTCGGGTCGATTCGGGGTCGGGTTGAGCATCCCAAACAAAAATGTCCTATGGCCGGCTATAGAATTTTGGCCCAAATAGCTATAGACCTTTCCTATTTCTGTCTATAGCTGTCTATAGAGGCTGATATATTTTTCTATAGAGAGCTTAAGACAATTTTATGGTCCCAAAGCTATAGCTTTAGTGGCATAGATTTTTCAATAGCTGTCAATAAGCACCTCTATGGGTGCTTATAGACGTTCATAAAAGCCATAGACGGACATAGCTTTTTCCATAGACGCCTATAGGACTTTTTTGTATGAGATGGCCAATCCAACTCAACCACTGCGTGTTTACATGAACTCGAGTTTAGCGATTCGAGACCGGTTCAGCTGTAGCGGCACCAAGCGTCGAGCAAGCTGTAGCAGCCTCCAAGATTGAGGCACGCCATCGCTGTATCGGAGGTGCACGCGATGGTGCACGTGGAAAGCAAGTTCGCATTTATCCCCTTCCCTCTCAGTAACTCTACTTTTCGACCCAACTTGGTAACGTACCGGCTATTTCTGTGAATGGTGTTCTGTCGATGCTGCGTGAACTTGAAGATAAGAAATGTTCTGGTCCTGATGGGCTTGCAAATGCTTTTCTTAAACGTTTTGCAACGCAATTATCCGAGTTTTTAACACAGATATTTCAAGCCTCTTTAACTTCTGGTGATGTGCCGGAGAACTGGAAAATGGCCCGCGTTGTACCAATCCATAAAAAAGGAGATAAGCTAAGCATTTCTAACTACAGACCGATTTCAATTACTTCTTCTTGTTAATAATAATAATAATTGGTTTTTTGGGGAAAGGAAATGGCGCAGTATCTGTCTCATATATCGTTGGACACCTGAACCGCGCCGTAAGGGAAGGAATAAAGGAGGGACTGAAAGAAGAAAGGAATAGGTGCCGTAGTGGAGGGCTCCGGAATAATTTCGACCACCTGGGGATCTTTAACGTGCACTGACATCGCACAGCACACGGGCGCCTTAGCGTTTTTCCTCCATAAAAACGCAGCCGCCGCGGTCGGGTTCGAACCCGGGAACTCCGGATCAGTAGTCGAGCGCCCTAACCACTGAGCCACCGCGGCGGGGCAAACACTACTTCTTCTTGTCGTAAGTTAATAGAACACAAAGTCTCTGGGTACCTTAATTCGTTTCTAGCTGAAAATAACATTTTATCCCCTTTGCAACACGGCTTCAGAAAGTGTATGTCCACCGTGACGCAGTTGGCTTCAACTGTTAATGAATTCCAAGTTGTTCTTGATAAATCCGGGCAGGTTGATGTTCTTTTTTTAGACTTCCGCAAAGCTTTTGACACTGTTTCTCATGGCAAACTCATTTCTAAATTAGACAGCATTGGCGTCCCTACTTATCTTGTCAACTGGATTCATGCTTATCTTAAACATAGGAAACAATACGTAGACGTTAATGGCTGCAGATCTAACGATCTTCCAATTACTTCAGGCGTACCTCAAGGCAGCGTCTTAGGGCCACTGCTTTTCCTAATCT
This sequence comes from Amblyomma americanum, assembly GCF_052857255.1. Classification (NCBI taxonomy): domain Eukaryota; kingdom Metazoa; phylum Arthropoda; class Arachnida; order Ixodida; family Ixodidae; genus Amblyomma; species Amblyomma americanum. The sequence goes on along the minus strand of NC_135497.1, from coordinate 4,651,728 downwards.
ATATAAATAATCTGTCTACTTCCATCCCCGGAAATCTCTCTTTAAAGCATTTTGCAGATGATTGCATACTTTTTAAGACCATAAATAACCAGAACGATCACTACTTCTTGCAAAATGCGCTTCTAGCTGTTCATCAGTGGTGTGTAAAATTGGATATGTAACTAAACCTTGATAAAACTATTCTCTTACGCATTTCGCGCAAAAAAGCATCTTAGTCCTTTCTCTAACACCCTGCAAAATCATGTAATCCACGAGGTTACACAATATAAAAATTTACGGGTAACGTTAACTCAAGACTTAACATGGACTTCACATATTGCAGACATTTGCTCCTCGTCCTTTTCTAAGCTTTGTTACTTAGGGCGGAAGCTTAAAGATGCCCCAAGTAAAGTTAAACTCCTTGCATACTCAACATTCATTAGGTCCAAATTAAAGTACGCTTCGGTATTATGGGATCCATTCATAAAGAAAGACATATACAAGATAGAGATGGTGCAAAGGAAAGCGGTTAGGTTTATTTATACCAAATACAGGAGGTTAGACTCACCTACAACCCTAATGAAAACCAACCACATTCCCTTACTTGAAGTACGCAGAAAAATTTCCCGTCTGTTGTTTATGCATAACCTTTCAACACATAAATTAAACATACCCCGCCCAGAAATTCTCAAACAATTGTCGCGCCGAACACAGCATTCACGAGTTCATTTGCTGGAACCCATTTTTGCAAAGACTGACTCATTCAAGCACTGTTTTTTTCCACGTACTGTTTCCGACTGGAACTCTCTTCCCGAGGCCATTTTCCAGTCCTCAAATTTTAGTAAAGCTCTTGAGAAGCATTTTCTCGAGTAAATGAGCGTTGTATTTCGTTATTCTGCTCATTGTTTGTAACCCCATGTATTTTCTTAGTATTTTTCATTTTCAATGCCTTGTATAGCCCCTCCTGCATGGGCCAATCTATTGGCCTGGAGTATTATGAAATAAATAAATAAATAAATAAATAAATAAATAAATAAATAAATAAATAAATAAATAAATAAATAAAGCACATAGGTTCAGGGTGAGTTGAGTCACCTACCACTTGCGGCGGAATTCACTGGAGCCGACCCGTCGACTCCCGGCTCGGAGCGCGTAGCAGTGCCAGTTTTTAAACGACCGGGCGTGTGGGTTCATGTAAGCGCTGCTGTCGGCTCGAGGCCCTCCTATGAGGAATATTTGCAGCTGCATTCTTGACTTGTATTGACACCTGGGTGACTGCGCCCTTGCGCTGGGCAAGGAACAATGCTGTTCTCCCACACTGTCCTGAATAGGGAGCCCCCTTCCTGTGTTTTGGCACCAGCAAATGCCTTATTGCGTGGCTGTCGGGAAGGGAAAGGGGGGAGGGCGCGCTTTTGGGTGTGGCGTTGCATTCCACTTTTTTCCCGCACCAAGAGCTCGAGCAAAAAGGAAACGCAGAAATCCTTTCCGAATACAGCCCAAACAAGAAAAAAGGAAAGAAAGAGCTCAGGTCGGTCCAAGCTCTGAGTAAAAACCTACGCGAACGAACACAGGCAACCAAGAGGCTGGTGGTAGTGTGTAGTAGCGACAAAATATTGTGACGCCAGATGGAGCCACGTTGCGCTAGTTAAATGTGGCGCGAATTTCAAATCACCGCAGAAAATGCATGCACATCTTTCAGAGCCTGTAAAACGCAAATACTACGCTCGATATGAATGAAAATTGCAGCTTGACAATCAAGAAAGGAAAAGGGAGGAAATGTTGAGGACAAATTCTGATATTTGGCTTAGTTTTTTCACGAGATAACATGTAAGACCGACATATCTAAAGGTGCAGCTTTTCTGGATATTTACCTCTGATTTGTAAAAAAAAATGAAACTTGAAAAACATATCTGTCTGCAACATTTCCTCCTTTAATTAAAAAAGAAAACGCTGCATCAGACGTCATGAAAATCGAGCCATTTTCAGACACGTTACAGATTCTAAAGGTTCCCATGTATTTCCTAAGGACACTGGCACTGGTGAACCCTCTTAAGGCGCGACTGAGGTGTCCACTGTCCCAGGGCGCCATTTATACACCTTTCTTTGCTTTCGAATAATAATATTATTGACAGGTTTTTGGGGAAGGAAATGACACATAATCTGTCTCATATATCGTTGGACACCTGAACCGCGCCGTACGGGAAGGGATAAAGGAGGGAGTGAAAGAAGAAAGGAAGAAAGAGGTGCCATTGCGGAGGCTCCGGAATAATTTCGACCACCTGGGGATCTTTAACGTGCACTGACATCTCACAGCACATGGGCGCCTTAGAGTTTTTCCTCCATAAAAGCAATAAGTGATTGCTGACCAAGTTTGCAGAAAGGAAGCCACTGACACCATGAAAACCGAAATGATCTTGTACGTTCAAATATTTCATATCGTTTTGACTAGGTGAGACAATTCCTCTGTCAACAGAAAAATGACGTAAATTCTCGAATTGGAGTATATCCTTTCTTTCTCTAATTCCTAAACAATCTGTAAGCTTTGTTGCCCACGTGTGCGCAAAATGTTTTCTTTTCCAATACTGGTGTTACAGCCGCAGTTTCTAAAACGAAGGCCTGCATGTAAAGAATGTGGCGCAGGTGCTCTTTGTAGTCTGTGATAAACACCTGTTAGTTCGTCCAAATGCACCACGGCTCAGATTAAAGGGACTACACGAGAACCCCTTGAGGACATCTAACAAATCAACAGTTCTGTTGCTTACAGAGCTCTATGTCGTGTATCTAACATTCGCTACCCTGCGTATGCTAGCAAGCCGTTTCGGGAAGTGAAATTCTGTTTTCCCCATTTGCCTCTCGCATGTTTCCTCGTTTACCTGCTGCAGAAGCTCGAAGCCTTTGGCCACCGAACCCACGGTCGCGAGAACAAATCCTGGCTGGTGCAGCCCCATTTTGATGGCGGCAGTGGTGGTGGTAAAACTTTATTGAATGCACTGGGGCAGGTTTCAGAGGAGAGTGGACGGTTTCACCGCTCCGTTGCCTAGGTGGTATACTCCTCATTCCGGGTCACCATTGGCGGTAGCCGCTGCCAGCGCTCTTTGAACCACACAACTCTAGGACTCCAGGTCCCAGCAGCTGGACAAGGTTGCCTCCCAGCCCTCTCTCGTTTGCTGATTTACTCTCTTTATTTGCGGATTTTTCTGGCAGGCCCATACCATTGAGATGAGTCTGCCCACATTTTACAGAATTAACAGTACCTCGAAAAAGTTCTCTCTCTGTGTTTTATAATCACAGGGATTAGACACGATCCCGTTTGCAGCCTTCTGAGGTGTCGTTCTTCCGTTCTATTCCGGCCCTTGGCATAAGCTGGGAACCTCTGCCTACTGAGTCGCAGATATGCGGTATTGTACGCATATGTGGTAAGCGGATTTGGTACAGGCACAGTCTGGGAATTCAGTGGTACTCCGGGGCAGAGACGCTCGGGCGGCTGTGTGAACAGCCTCATTCCCTTATATTCACTGGAGTCCGGGCACCCATACCAATTGTTTTGTTCTCTGCATTGAGCTGTTTAGCGCATTTGCTAAAACTTAGCTGGAAAGGGGGTCTATTCTTGCCGTTATATAATTTCGACAGGCGTGTTGAGAATCTGAAATTATGTGCGTGGCGTCGGAATGATTGGCTGCCAGCGCTATCGCCACTTCCTCGGGTGATCATTGGACGTGATCATTGAGGTGATCATTGGACGTCTTGGAGTTGAATCCGAGCGCCTTCTTGGCGGTGAAATAAATATGCACTCGCGTATTGTCCAAGTCATTTTGCACGTTAAATAACCAGAGGTAGTCTAATCTAACCTGGAGCCGTCCATTGCTGCCGCGCACACAGCCGACATGCAGAACCGCAGTTTATCCAAACTAATCCGAACTCCTCCACTGCCCCATGACACAAAGCCCCCATGCAGCTGCGGGGCACAAAACTTCATTTGCTGTTCCTCTTTAATTTTTATGTTTAACTCACAGAAGGCGACTTCAATGGTCAGATTCCGCCAGAGGCTGCGTATGTCCATACTGTTACTTTTTTTCACAGCGGGAAAAGTGTTGAGTAATCTCAGTGAAGCAAATAGGGCAGACCTTCAATAACAAACACATGAAGGAAACAAGGGAGTAATTCCGCACGATGGTGCCACTTCGCTGTTTTTGAAAAAGAAAGCGGCTAAGGAACCATAGCTTTTTTCAGCACCACAGGGGCTTGCCAAAGAATGTATAAAATAGTGAGGGTTACTATCACCCAATCCCTGGCCAGCAGCACGATTTCAGGTTTTTAAAATTTCTTGAGATTTATGTTGTTTAGTTATCCTGTGGCATGGCAGGTGTTGGCAAAGAGCGGACAGTAAACTAGTTTAAAAGATCAGTGACGCAGCAAAAAAAAAAGGAATAATGGTCATCTTCGCCTCCACTCAGAAGCTGCACAGAGCTGTTGACTCGGAAATTTTCAGAAGCGTTTGAAATTGAACATGTGGGCACTCCTACGTCACCTTACCTGCTCCTTTCGATTGGCCGAAGAGCATTCCCACCTTGCTACAACAGTGTGCAATGTGTGAAGCATCTCTGCAGAGGCCTTTTGGTGGTTTTACTGGATTTCTCAGTATTTACAACATAATTGCTCCCAGTATTCTACAGCAGACAAGATACAAACTAGGTTGGCGAGTTCTCGTGTGCCTGCGCCTTCACCTTGTTCTGTCTGGCATTCTATGTTCATGTACAACGAAAGCCGAATTATTATTGTTCAGTGTAAAAAATCGCACTTTGAAGTTGTGCATAGTAAATGAAGTGATGGAGTGAAAAATTATTTAGTTTAGTTGAGTTGAGTTATGGACTATAGCCTACTGTGATTGAATGTGTGCGTAGATGGTGTCTTCCGGAGTGAACTACTTTATACTGTGAGAGAATGTGTGTATGGATCGTGGCACTGCAATGGACTATGTTCTACTGTGACTGAATATGTGCATAGATGGTGACTTCTGGAGTGGACTGTGATGTGGGCTGTGTGGATTGATTCTGTGCATAGATGGTGAGTGCGGGAGACAATGTGTGATATTATAAGAGACTGTGCGCATAGCGGGGTAGATGCGGCATTGTTAATATAGAAGGGACGCTGCGGAGGAGCAAATGCCGGCAGATACAGCAAGGCTAACCGAACCTGTAGCATTCAACACCTCAACTCAACTCAACTGAAAAATTATTGCCATTATGAGTTCATTACCTGTACAAATAAAAGGAGTGCACAACAATGATGTATTCTCATGGAATAAAACTTTTTATGGTTACGTAGACATTAACCTTGCGTGGTTGTTGCCTTTTTCAGCGCATATGCACTCAAGCAAGCGGCAAAGATTCGCTGTGAAAATTAAGCAGTTGCTACACCCGCCTCCAGTGGCTTCCAGCTGGCGCATGGCTTGCTGGATTTGACTGATATTCAATATCGAGCAGGCCATGAGCCAGTTGTAGTCATTGGACGCGAGTGTGTAAATATTGGTTATTATTCCCCGCGGAGCTCTCAAGTTTACAAGAGGTAAAAGGAGAGGGATCCAAGACAGAGCCACATTAATACGGCTTGCCATCGGTTACCGGGGCAACGTCGGTGGATGGTTGGACAGAGGTCTCAAAGTGATTAGTTCTTACTTCGACTGGCGTTCGCACGTGATAGCGGGCCACTTAGCAACCAAATGCAAACTCGGTCTCGGCTTTGCATAGGCTTTTGCTCGGCCCTACGTCGGGAACAAAAACGCCTGTGGCTGCTGAGCACTTCCAAAAGCGACGTGGCCGCGTAGTGCGAACACCCAGTTTCTAGTGCCCCCGTTTGAAGCTGGCCCAAAATGTTGCTATGTCCAGGTCATCGCTTTCGTGATCGCCTTCACAATCAGAAAAGTGTACAACAGCTGTCTCTTACCGGTACACACCTCCGGGGCAGAAACGTAGAGGGTCACGAAAAGGGTTAAGCTTAAGTTAATGATAACGCAGCGAGGCGTGGAAAGAAAAATGATTGATGAAACGTTAAGAGACCGGAAGTGGGCAGAGTGGGTGAGGCAACAAACGCGGGTTAATGACATCCTAGTCGGAATCAAGAGCAAGAAATGGGCTTGGGCAGGCCATGTAATGCGAAGGCAAGATAGCCGCAGGTCCTTACCGGTAACGGAGTGGGTTCCAAGAGAAAAAGCGTAGCAGGGGGCGGCAGAAGGTTAGGCGGACGGATGACTTTAAGAAGCTTGCGCGCAAAGGATGGATGCAGGTGACAAAGAACAGGGTTAATTCCAAAGGCATGGGCAAGGCTTTTTCTCTGCAGTGGGTTAAGTCAGGCTGATTATGATGATGATCAACCTCAGGACAAAGCTCCTGATGATGTCAATAAGCGCTTATACTACAAAAAAGGATGAGGCCCCAGGTTCAGAGTCTTCACTCCTGGGGCCAGGGCTCCGCACGTCCTCAGTGTCCGGCACAAACTGTTCCGTTCCGCCCACATCAAGCTGAAGCTGGTTGCACTGTTTTGACATTGGATCAGCACCAGCTTCGGTACACGCAGGGAGCTGCAGGCTAACTTCAACGCGTCTCTTCTTTTTGCGGCGAAATTTCTGCGCACGACTTTCCGCTGACCTTGTGCAAATTTACAAAGGCATAACTCACTTTTTTAAGAATAATCCATCTTGCCACAACGCGCACGTGCGAGTCGCTTGCTTGAGTCGGCGTTATAGTGAACTAGAACATTTGATCACTATACCGGCGTTGCGGATGCAGTCTTTGGCTTGGCTTAAATGCGAATTGGCTACACACGCTAATCACGATGATTCTTATGCGCTCATAATGCAATGTAGATTCTGGTCTGCGAGAGCAAAATTAGCCTTCAATGTTTCCTTTTCCTTTTCGTCTATATGTGAATAGATTGCCTGGTAGATGCTGGCCTTCGGACTAAAAGAAGCAACCCTTGAATGTTTTTTTAAAATTATTTTTCGCATATAGGTAAATAGATATATTCTGCTCTCTCTCTTGGATCCAATTCTTCTAATAGGTCTGATTTATACCGTTATCTAAGTGGTGCAGGAAGACACAGTTTTTCAATTTCTTTTCGCCCTGAAATTAAGCGAGTGGAATCTTCACCCATTGCTAATGCGTACCACCACATACTTCCTGCATGAAAAAGGGTGCTGCATTCATTCGGGTGTCACAGTTTACTGTCAAGTAGAGAAAATGCACATCGTTGTACAGTGAATCCGTCTACTCTGGTTAAAAACGAAGACCGCACGAATTAACAATAATTGTACGTTCATGTGTTCATCGTATTGCAAACAGTGCAGCACAATTCCCTGTACAATGAACACTAACCAACCACCCCCCATTCTTGCCGTGTAGAATTCCCGTGACGACGTCGCCTCGGTAAGACGTTTGTTAATTACTTACATTGCGATTCGGTTCAATGTATGGCAAAAAATCTCGTTTCCCATGCCTCTTAGGTTGGTAACAAGGGAGTAATTACCCCACCCAAGCGGTAACATACCCCTATAAAGGAAGGCTATTGTAAAACTTTCTCATAAACCTCTCAGTTAAATTCGTCCCGGTCGGTTGTTTGAATCTGGGACCACCGCTTCCCCGGAGCAGTCGCTCTAACAACTGAGCTAACCGGGACGGAAAGCTTATGATAGGGCGACAGTGGATTGTAGATGTAAGACAAGAAAAGACATCAAGTGTTGGAAGCTGCGCTAATTTCGGCGAATAGGCTTAATTTATCGGAAATGGCTCAGATCCTCTCAAAGCGCAGGCCACTTTCGACTCTAGTTTCGCCTCCAAGGCTAGGTCCGCGAAGGTAACGCTACAATCCGCCCAGCTTTCTTTCCCAGCGGAGCGGAAGTTACGAAGTCGAAACCCGGCCTTTCTTCTTACGCGGTGGAATATGGTCCTTTCTGGAAGTCATATCTGTAAAACAACCGGTAAACCTAGAACCATAGAAAGTCAAGAAAAACACTTTTTTATTATTAAAATGAATTCGCTAGGCGGGTATCGTGTCAAGATGCTTCGGTAGATGACGCCAGCTACCCCATCAATGGGCTGTAGCTATCGAGCATAAAAGCGCACGAACGGGCCAGGCGCATACTCCAACGGCCGAATTATTTGGCGGCGTGACAAAGTTACGCAGGCTCTAGGGAGCTCTGAACAGGGGTGGAAAGGAAGCCAGTCTCCCCCCCCCCCCACCATTTTTCTGGAAGGGGAAACGCCCTCCCCCTCCCCCATTTTCCAGTTTATTGCACTTGGATCTGAATTCTGACAATTGAAACACTTCAGTTCTTGAACTCTTTTCATCCAAAGCACAGTGTGGCTCAGGTATTTGGTTTCGTAGCCAGTTGTAAACATTTTGTATATGACTAACCTAAATTAGTGATGTCCCAACAGAAGTTGACTGTCTGTCCCGTGTACATGATCATGATTAGCAGAATTTAAACAAATTACGCACAAACATTTAAAGCAACTGATCACTCCTCGTACATAATGCTACCCGTCTATAAAGCGTCCCATTCCACTTCATTTTATATTGCCGTGAATCTTTGCATTGTTTTTTCATCGGCACTCAAAGCTGCCGGCTTGCGGCTTTAACATTTTGCTTTGTGACGCCAGATGCGACCAGACTTATCTTTATTAATCGTGGCCAGGTGCAAATGCTTCCTCATTTTTCCAGATTTTTGTACATGCTTTTGCTTATTTATCTCAAAGGTTCCCTGCCTCCTTTAAATTGACCGCGGCAGCCAAGAACTGCAAGCATTCAATTTGATGACCGCCGAGCAAGCTTGTGGGTATCGCCGCCGTCTAGGCATTCAATTCTTAGTGGGTGCGAGTTAGCCGCTTCAACAGTTTCTTTTGGAAGCCTTTCCGTTGTCATCCTGACTGCTGGATAGTCGTCACCACATCGTGACAATGCATCAACCTTTGCACATTGGAAAATGAACACAATAATAACCTATGTAAACGAGCATTAAATAACTAGCAAAATAAGCTCGATGTTTTCCCCTCCCCACCCACACACACACCAATCAAAAACAAGTTCCGGAGTCTCTGGCAGACTCCACTTATAACCTTCCCTTCATTGTCAAGACAGGCTGTCATCGGGTGTAATCACATTCAGGGGTCTTGTCTACGGCTTCGTCTTCTGCATTAATGTTTGACTTCTTGCTTTGCATTTGAGGTAAGGAGACGAAAAGTGTATGGGACAAAAAGGTTATTTATTGAGTAAAGAACGCTGCATATAACTGTATGTTTGACGCATCATGCGCTACCTCTGTACGAGGTCGGCCTCGACGTGGTTCCAATCCTTGCTGCGCTAGTGCAAGTTCCGTAGGCTTCTGCGGTCTCGACGTTGGTGCATCTTGCGCTTCTGCTTTACGTGGTCGACCTGGGCCCCGCTTCACTCCTCCTTCCAGCGGCGTACCCTGCGTTGTGTTCCTCGGTCGTACCTTTGGCGCACTTCCGTCTGCTCTTAAGCGTGGCCGTCCTCGGCCCCGCTTCAATCCTTCTTTACCTTTAGCGGCTTGCATGTGTGGCGCCTGCAGTGGGTACCGGCGGGAGTGTATGACCTACTCGAGCCTCCTTGCATGGACGCGTTGCCTCAACCTCTTGCCACACTGGCCGCACTCGTAGGGCTTCTCTCCACTGTGGATATTCATGTGAACCTTGAGGTTCTTCGGCTGGGAGAAGCTCTTCTGACACAAAGGGCACAAGGACTCTCGCCTGCCAACGTGGGTACGCTCGTGTCTGATGATATTAAACCTGCGTACATTAAGGGTACGGATAACGAGAATTACGACACGACTACGAATTTCTGCTCCCGATGCCTCCGTTAGTATTCACCTATAGCATATCATGTACCGTGTCACCGTTACCGGTACCGTACCGTAGTACCGGCAACCCGCGCAGCCAATGCACATTCGCATGTCGCCCTGACGGTGCCAGATGGCACAATGTACCCAGCACCTGCGCGTGCGCATGCAGCATCAGGACTAATCAGAGCGTGCTCACCGGCGGTGGATGGACTCCCGGTGATTCGGTAACGGTTACAAGGTACACAGTAGGCTAAAGGTGTCTAGTTATATGTGCACATCTCTTGCAAGGTTAAGATTTCGCCAGTGACGTTCACACCTTCCATCTATATCACAGCCGCTGGTGTCAGGCGCATCTTTGCCTGTTTCTGACGCAGCTATTCCGCATGTGCGAACGTCTCCTGTTGGTGTTTCGTTCCTATGTCCTCCCTAAGGGAACCTCGGCAGACACGTACTTCAGTTGCAATGTGATAGACTCAGCAGTAATGCTAATCAGGATTATTGAGGAGTGTCTGAGGCACCACTGCTCAGTTCACCTCTGCAAGTACTGAAACTCACAGGCGCACTGTCGCACTCAATTCTTTAGCGCCTAATAAAGGTCGGCGCTTATGATGGGCTGGCCACGAGGCGACCAGATTGCGTGGGCGGCTCGTACACTTGCGCCACTCCTCGAGAGAGGCCGCTATCAAAAGCACCAGCAGGGCCGTTTCGCACACGGGGGATTCAGTTCATTCTTACACCGCAAGAGCGGCTTAAACTACAAATTTCTATACAGCGGAGGCAGCAAATAACGGCCGCGGTTACAACGAATACTCGCTTATTACGAATGAAGGGGGCACTACCGTAAAAATGTGTATAAGAGGAATGGCACCGCGTCTCAGACATAACGAACGACTGCGGCCGTACTTGCGCTAGCATCACCGCCGCATGGACCCAGGCCTAACAGACGACGGTGACGAACGAGGTGTTTGTAGCAACCTGTCGTTATTGCCGAGCTGGCCGGCACGGGTGACTTCGTTAACGCTGACATCACTGAGCCACGAACTGATGAAGCATTGCAGGCAAAGTACGAGCACTACCAGACTGCCGCGAACATTATGAAGACCACGAGGAGGAGGCGTACCTATTGCACCTGCCTTGAACGCTTCAACCTTAATTAGTTATGTCGCATCCCTAAAGCAGATTGATGGCGGCAAGGTTCTCGGCGGGGAGCACATGACCACCGTGGACAGCTGAGAATGCACTTTCATGTATCAGACGCATATAACTCCCAAAGTCACTTTTTTAAAACATATCAATTTTTTTTCTAACTATAATTTGGGCGTAATATAAGGAGCTCGCTGACTACGAACTTTGGATACAACGAATGCATTCAGTGCGACCGCCCGGCTCGTTTGGACTGCAATTTTTAGCTTGCTCGAAAAATGCGGGTAGTGTTTCTTGATGGAAAATGAACACAAAGCGCGCACAACAAGCCCGCCGGGACACTTTCGAGTGCGCTACTGCTACTAGTGATGCTGATGACTGCGTTGTGCTCTGTCCGGAAATCGTGGAATTGTAGCAATCATTGTGTATTTGTACGGCGACTTCATGATTTGTCCTTCTTTAAAGTAATTACGGCTTGAAAAGGTGACTCGTCATCAGAAAGGACATCGCTCCATTTAACTAGCCACAACAACGTCAAGCAAGGAACGCCGCCATAAATCGATGTAAGACCTACTTGCGACTGCTCGTGTAGGTGCAGTACGTGCAGCGGCGGATTCCGTGCGTGCTATGCCAGTGTTTCCGCCGGGTATGCATTTCCAAGTTGTACTGAGTAGAGAAGAGGTCACCGCACTTCTCACAGGGGAAGAACAGGCTGTTCAAGGGTACGATATCGACGTCCTCCGAAAAAGAACAAAGCAGTAGGAGGAGCGAATGAGCACATGTAAAGTGAAGAACTGCCCAGAGTATTCAGTGTTCTTAATGTGTACCTTGGCAGAGAGGAAAAGGCCGGCAGTAGTACGTTTTCGCATCAGTTCCTTGGCATCAATTCTGTGCATGGTAGTGTCGTTAAGATAGTAATAGAATAGTATATCATTAACCTGAATAGTACAGATAATAAACACGCGCTCATATCAATTAATCAAAAACTAGAACGGCTGATGGCCCTGGCAGGAAAAATTTAGAGCATGAGAGAGAGTCCTAACTTCATATCTACGAAGTTCGGTGAATTTGAGCAAAAGCTCTGCAATCAAGAGTCTGACATTAAAGACCTTAAAAGAGGATGACTGAGTTTGAAGAAAAAGATGGCCTGAAACAGTTAGCCTAAGCCCAGCTAGAAAATGACGTACATGACCTCGGATTCAGGAGCAGGCAGATGAACTTAGATGTGGATGGAATAAAAGAAGCACGGGACGAGGACCTGACAGCCATATTAAATAACGTGGCTGATAAACTTTGAGTGCCTCACTTGATGGAACAGGAATTTGCACACGTTCTTCGACTCCCATGCAAACGTGATAAGGTGCCAGGCATCATTGTGCGTTTCACGAGGCAAGCGATAAGAGAAAACTGGATTAAGAATAAGAACAACCGCGAGGAAAGCGATCCACAGATTTTCTTGCAAGAAAACTTGACACGACGCAAGAGACAAGTGCTTCAAGGAACGAATGACTGCGCCAAAGATAAAGTTATGTCAACGGAAATGTTTTCGACAGCAAATGTGAGGGAATGAGTGCCATTCATGTGAGGGCAAAGAGTGACTTGGATCAGTTATAGCATTTTTGATCTTATCTTTTGTGTTTTCTTCTTGAAACATTACCAAAATGCAGCACATATGTTATTATCTGCCCAGCGACCTGAACCGCACTGATTCGTGTGTTCCGCCGACATCGCTTAAAGCTGTTCACTTGAATGGACGCTCTGTAAATACAAGGCAATGTATTTAGTGGAATTCTTTGGTGAATTTTCGTTTCCTTTCTCTCTGATCGTGGTCAGTGAAACATGGAGCACAAATGATTCTGACATTTTCAGAATGACCAACTATAAAACTTGCTACTTGAACCGTTCTGGTCTCCGTGGTAGTGAAGTAGCCTTATTGGTGTCTAATGACATTGAATGCGACAAGCTGGACTCTGACAGTCCTGATGATTTTGAGGTCCTATCTGTCTGTACCAACAGGTTTGTGTTTTCGGTTCGCTATCGTCCCCTGAAGGGAAATATGGTTAAGTTTTTGGAATTGTACGACAGCTCTTTTTCGTCTATAACAGACGGCAAATACACTCTAATAGCTGGAGTGGATTTTAATACTGGTATGTTGAGGGACAATTCTTTGGTTAAAGATTTTAACACTGATTTGGCTTCGAACGGCTTCATTAACCTTGTAACCACTCCAACTAGTATTACATAGGAAACCGAGTCTCTTCTCGGTCTGCTCATCACGAACTCCTTACAACTAATAGGTGACTCAGGTGTAATATCATGTGCACTCAGAGACCATCTTCCAATGTTTCTATGTATGTATAGGACTGGACCGGTAAAGTACCTTAAGGAAAAAGCTATGTATCAATATATAACTAATGCTACGCTAAATTTATTCCATTGTTCACTGGCACAATTTAAATACGATAGCAATGAATATAACAGTGACATACATGAGCCTTATAATAGGTGTCTCCAAGTAGTTACGCAACTATACCATTCATGATTCCCATTAAAACTGCGTAGATAAAAAAACGTAAAACTCGCAAACCCTGGATAACGTCTGAGTTACACCATGCAATTAAACTGAAAGTAAAGCTCTACGGGATCTTTTTACACACACATTGAGCCGATGACTCAAGTAAGTTTAATAAATACAGAAATAGGTTAACAAAAAAGCTACGTCTGGCACGCACAGAACACTACGCGAAATTTCTCCAAGTTAACAATGGTCGCCACGATTTGCTGTGGTCAACAATTAATTGTTTACTAAGGCTCGAGCAACCGCACCCAGCCCCACAGATATTAAGGCTTGATGCTAAAGACATATCTTGAGTAGACCTAGGAGATGCCTTTTATATCCCGAGTAAACATAAATACCCACGAAAGCAGCAGATTGGACAGCCGTCGCCGTAGCTCAGTTGGTAAGAGCACCGCACGCGATATTCGGAGGTCGTGGGTTCGGATCCCACCGGCGGCATGATTGTTTTTTCTGCTGCTTTATAAGTAATTTTCTTTACAAAAAAAGCGATTGATTGGAACTACAAATTAAAAAAAATTAAAAACATTCTCTATGCACCTTGGTTTCGGTGACTGTTGGCTTCTTTAATATGTTTGCCAAACGAGCCCCTCACTTCCTTTACCTCGTCTGCTAATAGCTTAACGGGGGTCTCGGTTCTGGCAGTCTTGTTGCCATAGGTAGCATAAGAGGGCTCTCGCACAGTTCCCGCCCTCGCCGTTAGATGACGTTCTACGTCATGCTCGCGGTATAACAGGACGTGCTACGTCCACCGCTATGGTCGAGGGTGGCGCTGGTGAAAAATCTCAAGGTTCGCTTACACCCAGTAAACATACATACCCACGAAAGCAGCAGATTGGACAGCCGTCGACGTAGCTCAGTTGGTAAGAGCACCGGACGCGATATTCGGAGGTTGTGGGTTCGGATCCCACCGGCGCCATGGTTGAACTACAAATTAAAAAAAAATTAAAAACATTTCCCTATGCACCTTGGTTTCGGTGACTGTTGGCTTCCTTAATATGTTTGTCAAACGAGCCCCTCATTTCCTTTACCTTGTCTGCTACGTCATCTAACGGCGAGGGCGGGAACTGTGCGAGAGCCCTCTTATGCTACCTATGGCAACAAGACTGCCAGAACCGAGACCCCCGTTAAGCTATTAGCAGACGAGGTAAAGGAAATGAGGGGCTCGTTTGGCAAACATATTAAGGAAGCCAACAGTCACCGATACCAAGGTGCATAGAGAATGTTTTTAATTTTTTTTAATTTGTAGTTCCAATCAATCTTTTTTTTGTAAAGAAAATTACTTATAAAGCAGCAGAAAAAACAACCATGCCGCCGGTGGGATCCGAACCCACGACCTCCGAATATCGCGTCCGGTGCTCTTACCAACTGAGCTACGGCGACGGCTGTCCAATCTGCTGCTTTCGTGGGTATTTATGTTTACTCGGGATATAAAAGGCATCTCGTAGGTCTACTCCAGATATATGTTTAGCATCAAGCCTTAATATCTGTGGGGCTGGGTGCGGTTGCTCGAGCCTTAGTAAACAATTAATTGTTGACCACAGCAAATCGTGGCGACCATTGTTAACTTGGAGAAATTTCGCGTAGTGTTCTGTGCGTGCCAGACGTAGCTTTTTTGTTAACCTATTTCTGTATTTATTAAACTTACTTGAGTCATCGGCTCAATGTGTGTGTAAAAAGATCCCGTAGAGCTTTTCTTTCAGTTTAATTGCATGGTGTAACTCAGACGTTATCCAGGGTTTGCGAGTTTTACGTTTTTTTATCTACGCAGTTTTAATGGGAATCATGAATGGTATAGTTGCGTAACTACTTGGAGACACCTATTATAAGGCTCATGTATGTCACTGTTATATTCATTGCTATCGTATTTAAATTGTGCCAGTGAACAATAGAATAAATTTAGCGTAGCATTAGTTATATATTGATACATAGCTTTTTCCTTAAGGTACTTTGCCGGTCCAGTCCTATACATACATAGAAACATTGGAAGATGGTCTCTGAGTGCACATGATATTACACCTATGTCACCTATTAGTTGTAAGGAGTTCGTGATGAGCAGACCGAGAAGAGACTCGGTTTCCAATGTAATACTAGTTGGAGTGGTTACAAGGTTAATGAAGCCGTTCGAAGCCAAATCAGTGTTAAAATCTTTAACCAAAGAATTGTCCCTCAACATACCAGTATTAAAATCCCCTCCAGCTATTAGAGTGTATTTGCCGTCTGTTATAGACGAAAAAAAGCTGTCGTACAATTCCAAAAACTTAACCATCTTTCCCTTCAGGGGACGATAGCGAACCGAAAACACAAACTTGTTGGTACAGACAGATAGGACCTCAAAATCATCAGGACTGTCAGAGTCCAGCTTGTCGCATTCAATGTCATTAGACACCAATAAGGCTACTTCACTACCACGGAGACCAGAACGGTTCAAGTAGCAAGTTGTATAGTTGGTCATTCTGAAAATGTCAGAATCATTTGTGCTCCATGTTTCACTGACCACGATCAGAGAGAAAGGAAACGAAAATTCACCAAAGAATTCCACTAAATACATTGCCTTGTATTTACAGAGCGTCCATTCAAGTGAACAGCTTTAAGCGATGTCGGCGGAACACACGAATCAGTGCGGTTCAGGTCGCTGGGCAGATAATAACATATGTGCTGCATTTTGGTAATGTTTCAAGAAGAAAACACAAAAGATAAGATCAAAAATGCTATAACTGATCCAAGTCACTCTTTGCCCTCACATGAATGGCACTCATTCCCTCACATTTGCTGCCGAAAACATTTCCGTTGACATACCTTTATCTTTGGCGCAGTCTTTCGTTCCTTGAAGCGCTTGTCTCTTGCGTCGTGTCAAGTTTTCTTGCAAGAAAATCGGTGGATCGCTTTCCTCGCGGTTGTTCTTATTCTTAATCCAGTTTTCTCTTATCGCTTGCCTCGTGAAACGCACAATGATGCCTGGCACCTTATCACGTTTGCATGGGAGTCGAAGAACGTGTGCATCAAGTGAGGCACTCGAAGTTTATCAGCCACGGGCGGCGGCGGCGGTGGCGAAGGGACGCTTGGCTTATCTGCTATTTTTTGCTTATCCAGACTTCCCCTGCAACTGCTGCCCTGGCTGCAACACTGTGCCCTGATTGACGTCATCCACCCCGTGATCCGCCCACCAAGTGTTGTCGCGTTTCCTGTGCCGGAATTACAGCTGGACACACGGGCGGCGGCGGCGGTGGCGAAAGGACGCTTGGCTTATCTGCTATTTTTTGCTTATCCAGGTGGGTTTCCAACTTCTGGGCAGGAGGTGCCTGATCGTGCCTTGGAATCGTCGTGCCTGCTGCTGTTTTCTGAGGCAACGGTTCCTTTTCTACGTGTTGTTCAGCGTGAAATTTCTTCACCCTCCAGACTTCCCCTGCAACTGCTGCCGTGGCTGCAACACTGTGCCCTGATTGACGTCATCCACCCCGTGATCCGCCCACCAAGTGTTGTCGCGTTTCCTGTGCCGGAATTACAGCTGGACACACTGGCGGCGGCGGCGGTGGCGAAAGGACGCTTGGCTTATCTGCTATTTTTTGCTTATCCAGGTTGGTAAAATTCACTTACTCGTTGCTTAACGCTGCGTTACTGCTACCGCCGTTGCCACCGTGTTCCGTGCTTTGCTCAGTGGTA
Organism: Amblyomma americanum; assembly: GCF_052857255.1. Lineage (NCBI taxonomy): Eukaryota > Metazoa > Arthropoda > Arachnida > Ixodida > Ixodidae > Amblyomma > Amblyomma americanum. The sequence continues at coordinate 4,634,515 of NC_135497.1, read as the reverse complement.
TGTGCTCTATATATCTTTGCTGTACTGTGTGATACCTCGAGCTTCTGGTCCACGAGTCATGGCAGACACTTGCGAGTCCTGCAATGAGTCCCTGCCAGATCACGGCCAGTTCCTGATGTGCAGCGAATGTGAGTCCTCCTATCATATTGGTAGTTGTTCTGGCTGGTCGGAGTCAACATTTAAGGCCAAAGGGGAGAGCGGCCGCAGAGCATGGCGATGCGTGGCATGCCGTCCATCAAAGACCAAAAGTGGGGACAAAGGGAACATGGACTCTGAGCTAACTGTTTGCCTGGCAGATATAACTCGAAGGCTTGATGCTCTAGCAGGATTGCCTGCTCAGGTTGGGGAAATTAAGGACTCCATCGAGTTATTGTCCCAGAAGTACGACGATATCCTGAATCGACAAGTTAAACAAGAGAAAGACATTAGTAACTTGAACAGACGTGTAGACAAATTAGAGGCTGTATGTACTTCAAGTGACGTTCACCAACTGAAAGCAACTGTCAATGATTTGAAATTTCGTAGCCGGAAATTGAACATAGAAGTTCATGGCATCCAAGCTACGCCGAATGAGGACTTGATGTGCAAGTTGAATGCTGTGGCTAAGACTGTTAACCTGCCAGAGCTGACGGCAAATGACATTGGCGCTATTCACAGGCTTCCTTCCAAACCAAACAAAACGCCTGGAATTCTTGTTAGGTTTGCCCAGCAGTCAACCCGAGATAAATGGCTGGAAAAGCGTAAAGCCCTCAGAATTGGTTCATCTGGAGTCTCCATCACTGAAAACATGACACACCAAAACAGAGAGCTGCTCCGTCGCGCTAAGGAATGGGCAGAGGACAACGACTTCCGATTTTCATGGCACTGCAATGGCAAGATTCTAGTGAGGAAGAGAGAAGGTGATGGCGCCGTTGTCATTCGTTGCGTGGCTGACCTTGATAAGCTGTAACATAGTTCAACCTGAAAAAGCCTTCCGTTTATCTTTGTTTTTGCTCCGATCATGCTTGATCCTTCGACTGCGCACGTAGACGTTGCAAACCTTAAATACTTTTGCGATACTAGTTTTCAGAAGTGTCTTAGTTGTGTTCACTTTAACTTGAGGTCTGGTAGAAATAAGCAGGATGCACTTGACTATTTTTTCGGCGAAGCGCAAATACGCTTTAATGTCATGATGTTTTCAGAAACATGGTTTGCCTCGGAAGAGGATGTGTTTACACCTCCGACGTATAAATCTTATTACATGAACCGCTCAGGCAAAAGGGGTGGTGGCGTAGCAATGCTAATCTCTAACTCGATGGATTCTGAACTAATGTCAGAATTCAGCTGTATCACTCCTCTTTACGAAACGCTTTCTATTAGATGTGGTACTTCTGTTTTTTGTGTTTGTTATCGCCCGCCTTCAAGTGACGTTCGTCTGTTCTTGCCTTTTTTAGACTCTTTCTTAGAATTTGTCAGTGAAAGAAAATATACATTAATTTTAGGTGGTGATCTGAACATTGACATGTTACAGAATAGCAGGATTAAATTAGAACTAGAATCATTATTAAGCTCTTACTCCTGTCAAAACTTTATAACGTCTCCTACACGAATAACTGCACAATCAACTACACTTTTAGATCTGTTTGTCACCAATATTGATCCTTCCCTTGTTAGAGCTGGCACTTTGATTTATGATATCAGCGACCACTTGCCTATATTTATGTTTGTCAGTCAAGTCGTTAACACGCCTACACGAATGCGCTCAGAATTTTTATACAGGCGCATTACTCCTGATACGCTCTCCGCTTTTAGAGACTGCTTAAGCAGTGAAAACTGGAACGATGTGCTCGCAGTGAGCGATCCTAACTTAGCGTATGAGTTATTTATGAGCAAGTTCTCTACGGTATACCTTGCGTGTTTTCCTATCAAGACGTTTAGAATTTGTAAGAAAAGTAGGAAGCCTTGGGTGGATAAAGAGTGCCTTAAGCTTATTAGAAAACGGGACCAGTTGTTTAAGGCATTTATAGAGAGTAAGTCCCTTGAAGCCCTCAAAGTGTTTAAGAAGTACAGGAATTTATTCACAAAACATCTTCGTAATGCAAAAAAGCAATATTACTCTAACCTGTTCGAAGCAACAAAAGGACGCACAAACAACGTTTGGAAGGCACTAAACACTGTATTTGGTAATGATTCAGAAGCGGTAACCACAATCGTAAAAGATGGGATAGAACTTCAAGGCACTAAGTTAGCTGACGCATTTAATGACTTCTTTTTATCAATCGGTGGTGCAACCAGTGGAAACCCTGATTTAAGATATATGAAGGAGCGAAGTAATCCAACTATATTTCTAGACCCAGTCGCTAATAGTGAGCTTGTAGCGACATTTTTAACCCTAAGCAATAGTAGAGCTGCTGATGCGGACGATATTCAAGTGAAGCCTGTAAAATTTGCCATTGATGTATTAGCACCTTGTCTTACCCACATTTTTAATATGTGTTTGTCCACAGGATGCTTTGCTCAAAAAATGCAGCGAGCAAAAGTGACAGTTGTGTTTAGGAAGGGAAATAGAAATGACATGTCAAACTACCGCCCCATATCCGTTTCACCTGTATTCTCCAAAGGTTTAGAGAAAATAATTCTGAAACGCTTGACCTCTTTCACTGAACGCTACAACTTAATAACATCTGCTCAGTTTGGCTTCCGCAGGAACAAATCTACGGAACTCGCACTGCTGGCCCAAAAGGAGTTCATTCTCGAAAACCTTGAATGTAAAAATATGGTACTTGGGCTGTTTCTGGACTTCTCCAAAGCCTTTGACCTCACTAATCATGAAATTCTCCTTCAAAAACTCGATCACTATGGCATAAGAGGCATTTCGCATCAATTAATTGCGTCTTACTTACAATACCGTACTCAGTTTGTCGTCATTGAAGGAAAACACTCCACATCAAAGTCAATCAAAACAGGTGTCCCACAGGGAAGCATCCTGGGACCATTTCTTTTCATTCTTTATATTAACGGGATAGTTCGCGTTGATGAAACGGCACATTATATATAATCTATGCTGACGACACAAGTTTATTCTTTTCAGGCAAATCGTGTGTTGATCTAGATATCCGAGCGAATAGAACGTTGTCCGAGATTAATGCCTGGGCTCAAATTAACTGCCTAAAGCTAAACATTAATAAAACGAAGGCTATTTTATTTCACCCCCGACAGACACATGTCCAGCGACCTTCTATTTTTTAAAATAACACTGAAATTGAAGTGGTAACGAGCTTTAAATCACTGGGCGTGTATTTCTCAGAAAACATGACATGGGATGATCACGTAAACTATATCGTTGGTAAGCTATCTAGGACAGCTGGCGTTATGCGCCGTTACTGCTACAATTTTCCCATACCTGTTAACATGCTCATATATAACTCTTTATTTTCCTCTTTATTAAATTACGCGTTTTCTGTATGGGCAACAACAACAGCTGGAAACATTAGCAAACTTACCGTCTTGAAAAAAAGGGCTTTACGCCTCGCCTGTAAAGTTCCATATCGCTTTCACACAGCAAGCCTATTCAAGAAGTACCACATAATACAAGTTCCATCGATGAACGATCACAGACTGTGCCGCTTATATAAACTCAGTTTAATAAAAAATAATGATGCCATTACTAGCCTAGCAAGGCTAGAGAAAAACATTTCTGCTTATAATGTGCGCCACCCTGAGATGTGGTATGTTCCAAAATGCAGAACCAATTATGGAAATCAAATGATAAAATTTAAATTGCTACACTTCTGAATCACATGATAAAGGATGCTAACATTGACATATCAGATATATCACCAAAAGAACTGCGTTTATTGTTTGTATAATGCTGTGATATGAATTTCTAGTTCTTCTTGCCTGTTTTATACTAACGTTTTCAACGATGTTGCCATATCCGACTGTGTTCTCTTGCTGCACGCTTCTGTCCTACCCCGTGTGTTGGGGGGTCAGGGCTTTTCAAGCTGTTCACACAGCTTTTCTCCTGTCCTCCTCGCAGCATCTTTTTGTTGTGGAATAAATTTCAAATTCAAATATGGCTGTCAGGTCCTCGTCCCGTGCTTCTTTTATTCCATCCACATCTAAGTTCATCTGCCTGCTCCTGAATCCGAGGTCATGTACGTCATTTTCTAGCTGGGCTTAGGCTACCTGTTTCAGGCCATATTTTTCTTCAAACTCAGTCATCCTCTTTTAAGGTCCTTAATGTCAGACTCTTGATTGCAGAGCTTTTGCTCAAATTCACCGAACTTCGTAGATATGAAGTCAGGACTCTCTCTCATGCTCTAAATTTTTCCTGCCAGGGCCATCAGCCGTTCTAGTTTTTGATTAATTGATATGAGCGCGAGTTTAATATCTGTACTATTCAGGTTAATGATATACTGTTCTATTACTATCTTAACGACACTACCATGCACAGAATTGATGCCAAGGAACTGATGCGAAAACGTACTACTGCTGGCCTTTTCCTCTCTGCAAAGGTACGCATTAAGAACACTGAATACTCTGGGCAGTTCTTCACTTTACATGTGCTCATTCGCTCCTCCTACTGCTTTGTTCTTTTTCGGAGGACGTCGATATCGTACCCTTGAACAGCCTGTTCTTCGCCTGTGATAAGTGCGGTGACCTCTTCTCTACTCAGTACAACTTGGAAATGCATACCCGGCGGAAACAGTGGCATAGCACGCACGGAATCCGCCGCTGCACGTACGGCACCTACACGAGCAGTCGCAAGTAGGTCTTACATCGATTTATGGCGGCGTTCCTTGCTTGACGTTGTTGTGGCTAGTTAAATGGAGCGATGTCCTTTCTGATGACGAGCCACCTTTTCAAGCCGTAATTACTTTAAAGAAGGACAAATCATGAAGTCGCCGTACAAATACACAATGATTGCTACAATGCCACGATTTCCGGACAGAGCACAACGCAGTCATCAGCATCACTAGTAGCAGTAGCGCACTCGAAAGTGTCCCGGCGGGCTTGTTGTGCGCGCTTTGTGTTCATTTTCCATCAAGAAACACTACCCGCATTTTTCGAGCAAGCTAAAAATTGCAGTCCAAACGAGCCGGGCGGTCGCACTGAATGCATTCGTTGTATCCAAAGTTCGTAGTCAGCGAACTCCTTATATTACGCCCAAATTATAGTTAGAAAAAAAATTGATATGCTTTAAAAAAGTGAGTTTGTGAGTTATATGCGTCTGATACATGAAAGTGCATTCTCAGCTGTCCACGGTGGTCATGTGCTCCCCGCCGAGAACCTTGCCGCCATCAATCTGCTTTAGGGATGCGACATAACTAATTAAGGTTGAAGCGTTCAAGGCAGGTGGCAATAGGTACGCCTCCTCCTCGTGGTCTTCATAATGTTCGCGGCAGTCTGGTAGTGCTCGTACTTTGCCTGCAATGCTTCATCAGTTCGTGGCTCAGTGATGTCAGCGTTAACGAAGTCACCCGTGCCGGCCAGCTCGGCAATAACGACAGGTTGCCACAAACACCTCGTTCGTCACCGTCGTCTGTTAGGCCTGGGTCCATGCGGCGGTGATGCTAGCGCAAGTACGGCCGCAGTCGTTCGTTATGTCTGAGACGCGGTGCCATTCCTCTTATACACATTTTTACGGTAGTGCCCCCTTCATTCGTAATAAGCGAGTATTCGTTGTAACCGCGGCCGTTATTTGCTGCCTCCGCTGTATAGAAATTTGTAGTTTGAAGCCGCTCTTGCGGTGTAAGAATGAACTGAATCCCCCGTGTGCGAAACGGCCCTGCTGGTGCTTTTGATAGCGGCATCTCTCGAGGAGTGGCGCAAGTGTACGAGCCGCCCACGCAATCTGGTCGCCTCGTGGCCAGCCCATCATAAGCGCCGACTTTTATTGGGCGCTAAAGAATTGAGTGCGACAGTGTGCGTGTGAGTTTCAGTACTTGCAGAGGTGAACTGAGCAGTGGTGCCTCAGACACTCCTCAATAATCCTGATTAGCATTACTGCTGAGTCTATCACATTACAACTGAAGTACGTGTCTGCCGAGGTTCCCTTAGGGAGGACATAGGAACGAAACACCAACAGGAGACGTTCGCACATGCGGAATAGCTGCGTCAGAAACAGGCAAAGATGCGCCTGACACCAGCGGCTGTGATATAGATGGAAGGTGTGAACGTCACTGGCGAAATCTTAACCTTGCAAGAGATGTGCACATATAACTAGACACCTTTAGCCTACTGTGTACCTTGTAACCGTTACCGAATCACCGGGAGTCCATCCACCGCCGGTGAGCACGCTCTGATTAGTCCTGATGCTGCATGCGCACGCGCAGCTGCTGGGTACATTGTGCCATCTGGCACCGTCAGGGCGACATGCGAATGTGCATTGGCTGCGCGGGTTGCCGGTACTACGGTACGGTACCGGTAACGGTGACACGGTACATGATATGCTATAGGTGCATACTAACGGAGGCATCGGGAGCAGAAATTTGTAGTCGAGTCGTAATTCTCCTTATCCGTACCCTTAATGTACGCAGGTTTAATATCATCAGACACGAGCGTACCCACGTTGGCAGGCGAGAGTCCTTGTGCCCTTTGTGTCAGAAGAGCTTCTCCCAGCCGAAGAACCTCAAGGTTCACATGAATATCCACAGTGGGGAGAAGCCCTACGAGTGCGGCCAGTGTGGCAAGAGGTTGAGGCAACGCGTCCATGCAAGGAGGCACGAGTAGGTCATACACTCCCGCCGGTACCCACTGCAGGCGCCACACATGCAAGCCGCTAAAGGTAAAGAAGGATTGAAGCGGGGCCGAGGACGGCCACGCTTAAGAGCAGACGGAAGTGCGCCAAAGGTACGACCGAGGAACACAACGCAGGGTACGCCGCTGGAAGGAGGAGTGAAGCGGGGCCCAGGTCGACCACGTAAAGCAGAAGCGCAAGATGCACCAACGTCGAGACCGCAGAAGCCTACGGAACTTGCACTAGCGCAGCAAGGATTGGAACCACGTCGAGGCCGACCTCGTACAGAGGTAGCGCATGATGCGTCAAACATAGTTATATGCAGCGTTCTTTACTCAATAAATAACCTTTTCTGTCCCATACACTTTTCGTCTCCTTACCTCAAATGCAAAGCAAGAAGTCAAACATTGATGCAGAAGACGAAGCCGTAGACAAGACCCCTGAATGTGATTACACCCGATGACAGCCTGTCTTGACAATGAAGGGAAGGTTATATGTGGAGTCTGCCAGGGACTCCGGAACTTGTTTTTGATTGGTGTGTGTGTGGGTGGGGAGGGGAAAACACCGAGCTTATTTTGCTAGTTATTTAATGCTCGTTTACATAGGTTATTATTGTGTTTATTTTCCAATGTGCAAAGGTTGATGCATTGTCACGATGTGGTGACGACTATCCAGCAGTCAGGATGACAACGAAAAGGCTTCCAAAAGAAACTGTTGAAGCGGCTAACTCGCACCCACTAAGAACTGAATGCCTAGACGGCGGCGATACCCACAAGCTTGCTCGGCGGTCATCAAATTGAATGCTTGCAGTTCTTGGCTGCCGCGGTCAATTTAAAGGAGGCAGGGAGCCTTTGAGATAAATAAGCAAAAGCATGTACAAAAATCTGGAAAAATGAAGCATTTGCACCTGGCCACGATTAATAGAGATAAGTCTGGTCGCATCTGGCGTCACAAAGCAAAATGTTAAAGCCGCAAGCCAGCAGCTTTGAGTGCCGATGAAAAAACAATGCAAAGATTCACGGCAATATAAAATGAAGTGGAATGGGACGCTTTATAGACGGGTAGCATTATGTACGAGGAGTGATCAGTTGCTTTAAATGTTTGTGCGTAATTTGTTTAAATTCTGCTAATCATGATCATGTACACAGGACAGGCAGTCAACTTCTGTTGGGACATCACTAATTTAGGTTAGTCATATACAAAATGTTTACAACTGGCTACGAAACCAAATATCTGAGCCACATTGTGCTTTGGATGAAAAGAGTTCAAGAACTGAAGTGTTTCAATTGTCAGAATTCAGATCCAAGTGCAAGAAACTGGAAAATGGGGAAGGGGGAGGGCGTTTCCCCTTCCAGAAAAATGGTGGGGGGGGGGGGGGGGGGAGACTGGCTTCCTTTCCACCCCTGTTCAGAGGTCCCTAGAGCCTCCGTAACTTTGTCACGCCGCCAAATAATTCGGCCGTTGGAGTATGCGCCTGGCCCGTTCGTGCGCTTTTATGCTCGATAGCTACAGCCCATTGATGGGGTAGCTGGCGTCATCAACCGAAGCATCTTGACACGATACCTGCCTAGCGAATTCATTTTAATAATAAAAATATGTTTTTCTTGACTTTCTATGGTTCTAGGTTTACCGGTTGTTTTACAGATATGACTTCCAGAAAGGACCATATTCCACCGCGTAAGAAGAAAGGCCGGGTTTCGACTTCGTAACTTCCGCTCCGCTGGAAAAGAAAGCTGGGCGGATTGTAGCGTTACCTCCGCGGATCTAGCCTTGGAGGCGAAACTAGAGTCGAAAGCGGCCTGCGCTTTGAGAGGATCTGAGCCATTTCCGATAAATTAAGCCTATTCGCCGAAATTAGCGCAGCTTCCAACACTTGATGTCTTTTCTTGTCTTACATCTACAATCCACTGTCGCCCTATCATAAGCTTTCCGTCCCGGTTAGCTCAGTTGTTAGAGCGACTGCTCCGGGGAAGCGGTGGTCCCAGATTCAAACAACCGACCGGGACGAATTTAACTGAGAGGTTTATGAGAAAGTTTTACAATAGCCTTCCTTTATAGGGGTATGTTACCGCTTGGGTGGAGTAATTACTCCCTTGTTACCAACCTAAGAGGCATGGGAAACGAGATTTTTTGCCATACATTGAACCGAATCGCAATGTAAGTAATTAACAAACGTCTTACCGAGGCGACGTCGTCACGGGAATTCTACACGGCAAGAATGGGGGGTGGTTGGTTAGTGTTCATTGTACAGGGAATTGTGCTGCACTGTTTGCAATACGATGAACACATGAACCTATAATTATTGTTAATTCGTGCGGTCTTCGTTTTTAACCAGAGTAGACGGATTCACTGTACAACGATGTGCATTTTCTCTACTTCACAGTAAACTGTGACACCCGAATGAATGCAGCACCCTTTTTTATGCAGGAAGTATGTGGTGGTACGCATTAGCAATGGGTGAGGATTCCACTCGCTTAATTTCAGGGCGAAAAGAAATTGAAAAACTGTGTCTTCCTGCACCACTTAGATAACGGTATAAATCAGACCTATTAGAAGAATTGGATCCAAGAGAGAGAGAGCAGAATATATCTATTTACCTATATGCGAAAAATAATTTTAAAAAAACTTTCAAGGGTTGCTTCTTTTAGTCCGAAGGCCAGCATCTACCAGGCAATCTATTCACATATAGACGAAAAGAAAAAGGAAACATTGAAGGCTCCTTTTGCTCTCGCAGACTAGAATCTACATTGCATTATGAGCGCATAAGAATCATGGTGATTAGCGTGTGTAGCCAATTCGCATTTAAGCCAAGCCAAAGACTGCATCCGCAACGCCGGTATAGTGATCAAATGTTCTAGTTCACTATAACGCCGACTCAAGCAAGCGACTCGCACGTGCGCGTTGTGGCAAGATGGATTATTCTTAAAAAAGTGAGTTATGCCTTTGTAAATTTGCACAAGGTCAGCGGAAAGTCGTGCGCAGAAATTTCGCCGCAAAAAGAAGAGACGCGTTGAAGTTAGCCTGCAGCTCCCTGCGTGCACCGAAGCTGGTGCTGATCCAATGTCAAAACAGTGCAACCAGCTTCAGCGTGATGTGGGCGGAACGGAACAGTTTGTGCCGGACACTGAGGACGTGCGGAGCCCTGGCCCCAGGAGTGAAGACGCTGAACCTGGGGCCTCATCCTTTTTTGTAGTATAAGCGCTTATTGACATCATCAGGAGCATTGTCCTGAGGTTGATCATCATCATAATCAGCCTGACTTAACCCACTGCAGAGAAAAAGCCTTGCCCATGCCTTCTCAATTAACCCTGTCCTTTGTCATCTGCATCCATCCTTTGCGCGCAAGCTTCTTAATGTCATCCGTCCGCCTAACCTTCTGCCGCCCCCTGCTACGCTTTTTCTCTTGGAACCCACTCCGTTACCGGTAAGGACCTGCGGCTATCTTGCCTTCGCATTACATTGCCTGCCCAAGCCCATTTCTTGCTCTTGATTCCGACTAGGATGTCATTAACCCGCGTTTGTTGCCTCACCCACTCTGCCCACTTCCGGTCTCTTAACGTTTCATCAATCATTTTTCTTTCCACGCCTCGCTGCGTTATCATTAACTTAAGCTTAACCCTTTTCGTGACCCTCTACGTTTCTGCCCCGGAGGTGTGTACCGGTAAGAGACAGCTGTTGTACACTTTTCTGATTGTGAAGGCGATCACGAAAGCGATGACCTGGACATAGCAACATTTTGGGCCAGCTTCAAACGGGGGCACTAGAAACTGGGTGTTCGCACTACGCGGCCACGTCGCTTTTGGAAGTGCTCAGCAGCCACAGGCGTTTTTGTTCCCGACGTAGGGCCGAGCAAAAGCCTATGCAAAGCCGAGACCGAGTTTGCATTTGGTTGCTAAGTGGCCCGCTATCACGTGCGAACGCCAGTCGAAGTAAGAACTAATCACTTTGAGACCTCTGTCCAACCATCCACCGACGTTGCCCCGGTAACCGATGGCAAGCCGTATTAATGTGGCTCTGTCTTGGATCCCTCTCCTTTTACCTCTTGTAAACTTGAGAGCTCCGCGGGGAATAATAACCAATATTTACACACTCGCGTCCAATGACTACAACTGGCTCATGGCCTGCTCGATATTGAATGTCAGTCAAATCCAACAAGCCATGCGCCAGCTGGAAGCCACTGGAGGCGGGTGTAGCAACTGCTTAATTTTCACAGCGAATCTTTGCCGTTTGCTTGAGTGCATATGCGCTGAAAAAGGCAACAACCACGCAAGGTTAATGTCTACGTAACCATAAAAAGTTTTATTCCATGAAGAATACATCATTGTTGTGCACTCCTTTTATTTGTACAGGTAATGAACTCATAATGGCAATAATTTTTCAGTTCAGTTGAGTTGAGGTGTTGAATGCTACAGGTTGGGTTAGCCTTGCTGTATCTGCCGGCATTTGCTCCTCCGCAGCGTCCCTTCTATATTAACAATGCCGCATCTACCCCGCTATGCGCACAGTCTCTTATAATATCACACATTGTCTCCCGCACTCACCATCTATGCACAGAATCAATCCACACAGTCCACATCACAGTCCACTCCAGAAGTCACCATCTATGCACTTATTCAGTCACAGTAGAACATAGTCCATTGTAGTGCCACAATCCATACACACATTCTCTCACAGTATAAAGTAGTTCACTCCGGAAGACACCATCTACGCACACATTCAATCACAGTAGGCCATAGTCCATAACTCAACTCAATAATTTCTCACTCCATCACTTCATTTACTCTGCACAACTTCAAAGTGCGATTTTTCACACTGAACAATAATAATTCGGCTTTCGTTGTACATGAACATAGAATGCCAGACAGAACAAGGTGAAGGCGCAGGCACACGAGAACTCGCCAACCTAGTTTGTATCTTGTCTGCTGTAGAATACTGGGAGCAATTATGTTGTAAATACTGAGAAATCCAGTAAAACCACCAAAAGTCCTCTGCAAAGATGCTTCACACATTGCAAACTGTTGTAGCAAGGTGGGAATGCTCTTCGGCCAATCGAAAGCAGCAGGTAAGGTGACGTAGGAGTGCCCACAAGTTCAATTTCCAACGTTTCTGAAAATTTCCGAGTCAACAGCTCTGTGCAGCTTCTGAGTGGAGGCGAAGATGACCATTACTCCTTTTTTTTTCGCTGCGTCACTGATCTTTTAAACTAGTTTACTGTCCGCTCTTTGCCAACACTTGCCATGCCACAGGATAACTAAACAACATAAATCTCAAGAAATTTTAAAAACCTGAAATCGTGCTGCTGGCCAGGGATTGCGTGATAGTAACCCTCACTATTTTATACATTCCTTGGCAAGCCCCTGTGGTGCTGAAAAAAGCTATGGTTCCTTAGCCGCTTTCTTTTTCAAAAACAGCGAAGTGGCACCATCGTGCGGAATTACTCCCTTGTTTCCTTCATGTGTTTGTTATTGAAGGTTTACCCTATTTTCTTCACTGAGATTACTGAACACTTTCCCGCTGTGAAAAAAAAAGTAACAGTATGGACATACGCAGCCTCTGGCGGAATCTGACCATTGAAGTCGCCTTCTGTGAGTTAAACATAAAAATTAGAGGAACAGCAAATGAAGTTTAGTGCCCCGAAGCTGCATGGGGGCTTTGTGTCATGGGGCAGTGGAGGAGTTCGGATTAGTTTGGATAAACTGCGGTTCTGCATGTCGGCTGTGTGCGCGGCAGCGATGGACGGCTCCAGGTTAGATTAGACTACCTCTGGTTATTTAACGTGCAAAATGACTTGGACAATACGCGAGTGCATATGTATTTCACCGCCAAGAAGGCGCTTGGATTCAACTCCAAGACGTCCAATGATCACCTCAATGATCACGTCCAATGATCACCCGAGGAAGTGGCGATAGCGCTGGCAGCCAATCATTCCGACGCCACGCACATAATTTTAGATTCTCAACACGCCTGTCGAAATTATATAACGGCAAGAATAGACCCCCTTTCCAGCTAAATTTTAGCAAATGCGCTACACAGCTCAATGCAGAGAACAAAACAATTGGTATGGGTGCCCGGACTCCAGTGAATATAAGGGAATGAGGCTGTTCACACAGCCGCCCGAGCGTCTCTGCCCCGGAGTACCACTGAATTCCCAGACTGTGCCTGTACCAAATCCGCTTACCACATATGCGTACAATACCGCATATCTGCGACTCAGTAGGCAGAGGTTCCCAGAGCATGCCAAGGGCCGGAATAAAACTGAAGAACGACACCTCAGGAGGCTGCAAACGGGATCGTGTCTAATCCCTGTGATTATAAAACACAGAGAGAGAACTTTTTCGTGGTACTGTTAATTCTGTAAAATGTGTGGCAGACTCATCTCAATGGTATGGGCCTGCCAGAAAAATCCGCAAATAAAGAGAGTAAATCAGCAAACGAGAGAGGGCTGGGAGGCAACCTTGTCCAGCTGCTGGGACCTGGAGTCCTAGAGTTGTGGGGTTCAAAGAGCGCTGGCAGCGGCTACCGCCAATGGTGACCCGGAATGAGGAGTATACCACCTACGCAACGGAGCAATGAAACCGTCCACTCTCCTCTGAAACCTCCCCAGTGCATTCAATAAAGTTTTACCACCACCACTGCCGCCATCAAAATGGGGCTGCACCAGCCAGGATTTGTTCTCGCGACCGTGGGTTCGGTGGCCAAAGGCTTCGAGCTTCTGCAGCAGGTAAACGAGGAAACGTGGGAGAGGCAAATGGGGAAAACAGAATTTCACTTCCCGAAACGTCTTGCTAGCATACGCAGGGTAGCGAATGTTAGATACACGACATAGAGCTCTGTAAGCAACAGAACTGTTGATTTGTTAGATGTCCTCAAGGGGTTCTCGTGTAGTCCCTTTAATCTGAGCCGTGGTGCATTTGGACGAACTAACAGGTGTTTATCACAGACTACAAAGAGCACCTGCGCCACATTCTTTACATGCAGGCCTTCGTTTTAGAAACTGCGGCTGTCACACCAGTATTGGAAAAGAAAACATTTTGCGCACACGTGGGCAACAAAGCTTACAGATTGTTTAGGAATTAGAGAAAGAAAGGATATACTCCAATTCGAGAATTTACGTCATTTTTCTGTTGACAGAGGAATTGTCTCACCTAGTCAAAACCATATGAAATATGTGAACGTACAAGATCATTTAGGTTTTCATGGTGTCAGTGGCTTCCTTTCTGCAAACTTGGTCAGCAATCACTTATTGCTTTTATGGAGGAAAAACTCTAAGGCGCCCATGTGCTGTGAGATGTCAGTGCACGTTAAAGATCCCCAGGTGGTCGAAATTATTCCGGAGCCTCCGCTATGGCACCTCTTTCTTCCTTTCTTCTTTCACTCCCTCCTTTATCCCTTCCCTTACGGCGCGGTTCAGGTGTCCAACGATATGAGACAGATTATGTGTCATTTCCTTCCCCAAAAACATGTCATTAATATTATTATTCGAAAGCAAAGAAAGGTGTATGAATGGTTCCCTGGGACAGTGGACACCTCAGTCGCGCCTTAAGAGGGTTCACCAGTGCCAGTGTCCTTAGGAAATACATGGGAACCTTCAGAATCTGTAACGTGTCTAAAAATGGCTCGATTTTCATGACGTCTGATGCAGCGTTTTCTTTTTTAAATAATGGAGGAAATGTTGCAGACAGATATGTTTTTCAAGTTTCATTTTTTTTTTTACAAATCAGAGGTAAATATCCAGAAAAGCTGCACCTTTAGATATGTCGGTCTTACATGTTATCTCGTGAAAAAACTAAGCCAAATATCAGAATTTGTCCTTAACATTTCCTCCCTTTTCCTTTCTTGATTGTCAAGCTGCAATTTTCATTCATATCGAGCGTAGTATTTGCGTTTTACAGGCTCTGAAAGATGTGCATGCATTTTCTGCGATGATTTGAAATTCGCGCCAAATTTAACTAGCGCAACGTGGCTCCATCTGGCGTCACAATATTTTGTCGCTACTACACACTACCACCAGCCTCTTGGTTGCCTGTGTTCGTTCGCGTAGGTTTTTACTGAGAGCTTGGACCGACCTGAACTCTTTCTTTCCTTTTTTCTTGTTTGGGCTGTATTGGGAAAGGATTTCTGCGTTTCCTTTTTGCTCGAGCTCTTGGTGCGGGAAAAAAGTGGAATGCAAGGCCACACCCAAAAGCGCGCCCTCCCCCCTTTCCCTTCCCGACAGCCACGCAATAAGGCATTTGCTGGTGCCAAAACACAGGAAGGGGGCTCCCTATTCAGGACAGTGTGGGAGAACAGCATTGTTCCTTGCCCAGCGCAAGGGCGCAGTCACCCAGGTGTCGATACAAGTCAAGAATGCAGCTGCAAATATTCCTCATAGGAGGGCCTCGAGCCGACAGCGGCGCTTACATGAACCCACACGCCCGGTCGTTTAAAAACTGGCACTGCTACGCGCTCCGAGCCGGGAGTCGACGGGTCGGCTCCAGTGAATTCCGCCGCAAGGGGTAGGTGACTCAACTCACCCTGAACCTATGTGCTTTATTTATTTATTTATTTATTTATTTATTTATTTATTTATTTATTTATTTCATAATACTCCAGGCCAATAGATTGGCCCATGCAGGAGGGGCTATACAAGGCATTGAAAATGAAAAATACTAAGAAAATACATGGGGTTACAAACAATGAGCAGAATAACGAAATACAACGCTCATTTACTCGAGAAAATGCTTCTCAAGAGCTTTACTAAAATTTGAGGACTGGAAAATGGCCTCGGGAAGAGAGTTCCAGTCGGAAACAGTACGTGGAAAAAAACAGTGCTTGAATGAGTCAGTCTTTGCAAAAATGGGTTCCAGCAAATGAACTCGTGAATGCTGTGTTCGGCGCGACAATTGTTTGAGAATTTCTGGGCGGGGTATGTTTAATGTATGTGTTGAAAGGTTATGCATAAACAACAGACGGGAAATTTTTCTGCGTACTTCAAGTAAGGGAATGTGGTTGGTTTTCATTAGGGTTGTAGGTGAGTCTAACCTCCTGTATTTGGTATAAATAAACCTAACCGCTTTCCTTTGCACCATCTCTATCTTGTATATGTCTTTCTTTATGAATGGATCCCATAATACCGAAGCGTACTTTAATTTGGACCTAATGAATGTTGAGTATGCAAGGAGTTTAACTTTACTTGGGGCATCTTTAAGCTTCCGCCTTAAGTAACAAAGCTTAGAAAAGGACGAGGAGCAAATGTCTGCAATATGTGAAGTCCATGTTAAGTCTTGAGTTAACGTTACCCGTAAATTTTTATATTGTGTAACCTCGTGGATTACATGATTTTGCAGGGTGTTAGAGAAAGGACTAAGATGCTTTTTGCGCGAAATGCGTAAGAGAATAGTTTTATCAAGGTTTAGTTACATATCCAATTTTACACACCACTGATGAACAGCTAGAAGCGCATTTTGCAAGAAGTAGTGATCGTTCTGGTTATTTATGGTCTTAAAAAGTATGCAATCATCTGCAAAATGCTTTAAAGAGAGATATCCGGGGATGGAAGTAGACAGATTATTTATATAGATTAGGAAAAGCAGTGGCCCTAAGACGCTGCCTTGAGGTACGCCTGAAGTAATTGGAAGATCGTTAGATATGTAGCCATTAACGTCTACGTATTGTTTCCTATGTTTAAGATAAGCATGAATCCAGTTGACAAGATAAGTAGGGACGCCAATGCTGTCTAATTTAGAAATGAGTTTGCCATGAGAAACAGTGTCAAAAGCTTTGCGGAAGTCTAAAAAAAGAACATCAACCTGCCCGGATTTATCAAGAACAACTTGGAATTCATTAACAGTAGAAGCCAACTGCGTCACGGTGGACATACACTTTCTGAAGCCGTGTTGCAAAGGGGATAAAATGTTATTTTCAGCTAGAAACGAATTAAGGTACCCAGAGACTTTGTGTTCTATTAACTTACGACAAGAAGAAGTAGTGTTTGCCCCGCCGCGGTGGCTCAGTGGTTAGGGCGCTCGACTACTGATCCGAAGTTCCCGGGTTCGAACCCGACCGCGGCGGCTGCGTTTTTATGGAGGAAAAACGCTAAGGCGCCCGTGTGCTGTGCGATGTCAGTGCACGTTAAAGATCCCCAGGTGGTCTAAATTATTCCGGAGCCCTCCACTACGGCACCTATTCCTTTCTTCTTTCAGTCCCTCCTTTATTCCTTCCCTTACGGCGCGGTTCAGGTGTCCAACGATATATGAGACAGATACTGCGCCATTTCCTTTCCCCAAAAAACCAATTATTATTATTATTAACAAGAAGAAGTAATTGAAATCGGTCTGTAGTTAGAAATGCTTAGCTTATCTCCTTTTTTATGGATTGGTACAACGCGGGACATTTTCCAGTTCTCCGGCACATCACCAGAAGTTAAAGAGGCTTGAAATATCTGTGTTAAAAACTCGGATAATTGCGTTGCAAAACGTTTAAGAAAAGCATCTGCAAGCCCATCAGGACCAGAACATTTCTTATCTTCAAGTTCACGCAGCATCGACAGAACACCATTCACAGAAATAGCCGGTACGTTACCAAGTTGGGTCGAAAAGTAGAGTTACTGAGAGGGAAGGGGATAAATGCGAACTTGCTTTCCACGTGCACCATCGCGTGCACCTCCGATACAGCGATGGCGTGCCTCAATCTTGGAGGCTGCTACAGCTTGCTCGACGCTTGGTGCCGCTACAGCTGAACCGGTCTCGAATCGCTAAACTCGAGTTCATGTAAACACGCAGTGGTTGAGTTGGATTGGCCATCTCATACAAAAAAGTCCTATAGGCGTCTATGGAAAAAGCTATGTCCGTCTATGGCTTTTATGAACGTCTATAAGCACCCATAGAGGTGCTTATTGACAGCTATTGAAAAATCTATGCCACTAAAGCTATAGCTTTGGGACCATAAAATTGTCTTAAGCTCTCTATAGAAAAATATATCAGCCTGTATAGACAGCTATAGACAGAAATAGGAAAGGTCTATAGCTATTTGGGCCAAAATTCTATAGCCGGCCATAGGACATTTTTGTTTGGGATGCTCAACCCGACCCCGAATCGACCCGACGCTATAG
Source organism: Amblyomma americanum (assembly GCF_052857255.1). Lineage (NCBI taxonomy): Eukaryota > Metazoa > Arthropoda > Arachnida > Ixodida > Ixodidae > Amblyomma > Amblyomma americanum. The sequence continues at coordinate 4,616,705 of NC_135497.1, read as the reverse complement.
GGTTCATGTAAACAGGGCTAATGGCGTAGACTTATTTTCATGACGTAGCGATTTACCTCCTTTCACTGAGGCACTTGCCAATCACCCGCGATTTCAAGCTATACTCGCGGACAACTATGTATGCCAGTGCAACAGCCCACATCAAGGGGAGAAAGAACCGTCTCCTTCCTTTTCCTGCTCAGCCCCTGCTGCACTGCAACTGCGACGTCATGAGAACCGGTCTAAGCCAACGTTCGGCTTTGGCTCCAAGCTAGTGAAACCAGAATGTGTCGTACCGGCATCGAAACATCGGTTCTCAAAGTAATCTTTGGTCGAGCATCGCTCTTTTTCCCCAATTCTCCTCGCGACCAGGCATATCTCTGCCAGAATGTTCGCGTGCAGACTGCAGGTACGGTCCACTGTACGTGGGTAAGCATGGGTGCACCTTATCTGCAGAAAGGAGCTCGCGGATCTCCGAGCCCCCTACACACTAAACAAATTCTCACCTTTAAGGGTGTAAATCAGGTGTCCCCAGACGAACACACATTTCCAATTGTTGGGTGCTAAAAAAGGGTGCAGAGATCAGCACCCTAAAGGAAGGGTGCACTTAATGATGGTTTAGAGAATGTTATGGTTACACCCTCATTAAAGGGTATTATTTTTCTGTAACACCTCTACGAATGCATGTTGGAAGGGTGCTCGGCATTGATTCAGCCATGAAGCAAAAGCCTTGGACTGATGCGCGCCCTCTAAACTTTCATGCTCTGCACCCTTCCTGAAGAGTGCTGATCTTAGCACCCTCAGAAAAAAGAACACCCTTAGCAAAAAGGGTGTTCGTCAGGGGACTGCTGATGTGCACTCTTATGGGTGAGAAATTGTTTAGTGTGTACTCCAGAATAGACATCAGTGGTGTAAATAACGTGATGTAAAACGTTCATGGCCTGGCTGCAAAAATCATCCAGTTGTGCTTCTGAACCGGTTTCGCATGTGTCAAGCGTTCCCCAACCGTGTTTATTCTCCCAGTTAGATACGCCCCGGTATATGCGCCACACCTATTCGCACCTCCTGCACTACGCTTCCAAAAGTCGCGCGTTTCAATCAGAAAAACGCTCGGAAGGGGCGCTCTATAATTACATGTATAAAATATGTAATACATAAAAGTGTATAATATATAAAACATATAAAAAAACATAACAAAACAGAGCTTATAGTGAGAATTTCTCGGAAACTATAGTAGGTGTGGAATTTTCGCTCTCAAACCCCTGACGTAATGACAATTCAGTTGCGCTGCCGTTTTTGTGTTCAGAAAGAGCACACGCAATTGACGTGGGTGCAGTGGCCATCTTCTTTTAAACTGCAATTTTTATTATTTTTAACAATAGACCATTACTAGCAACTTTGTCCATAACAGCTGGTAGTCGCTTGTGCAATGACGAAATTTGCGTTCAAAGTCACCACGAATAGCGTCAGCACGATCTCAGAGCTTTTACAAACCACACATCTCACCCTTTTACCCAAGTCTGATTTGTTCCGTGGTGAAATTATAAGCAGTGAAGGAGACATGAAACGAAGTATTTCAGCAGAAATTTAGTTACTGAAGTGACTATCGCGCATAAATAAACTGAAGAATTCGGCGACGCCGTAAGCAACAAACGTGCTCGGTGGTCATCGAAGAGGAACCTTCAAGATAAGGCGCTAAAAACAACTACAACAACCCAGAATAATGTCGAAATAGTTGCGCCTGGCTGAATTCCTTCTAGATAACGCCGATCGCATCTCGCATAACAAAGCGATAATCCTGCGCGCCAACGGTTTGGAACTCGAACAAACGAGTAGTACAACAGTTTCGCGGCATTCCTTTTTGTCAAAAAAGCTTCGGCCGGACGCTTAAACAAAAAGCAAGGTCACCAGCAGCAAAGACAATGCAAAATAAACGCTGGCAGCGTAAACAACGAGAGCGCAAAAATCTTTTGACAGAAGCCGCGTCGTCGAATCGGCGTCCACACTCGTGCGCGGTCACCAGGCTTGTATTGCGTGTGGTGACGGAGGAATACGCGGAATACGGTATAGCCGGCCAAAGCGCGGAAAGGGAGGTGTTCCCAAGGTGAGTCAAAAGATGACTCACACTCATCTGTTCTGGCTAGGCTAAGCCAACACTGCTTCTAACCACAGGCTGTATACCCCACCCTATCGTTCTAAACGTATTTTCGCAGAAAAGATGCGAGGGAGCTTAGGCGGACACAAACCGGAAAACGTACTTTTCCTTGTGGCAGCTGAGTGGTGGGTTACTGGAAAAAAGGTCCATTCTGTGACCACCACCCCTTGAGACGGGTTATTCTATTGTGCTTCCGTCTCCCCGCTTTGGCAGGTAATACACAGAAAGTTCTCGGCCGTACATTTTGTTCGCGGAAGAACTAATACTTTCGTGCCGCGGTCGAGGCAATGTTGCTGCAGAATTTACACACCTGGAGGGGTAACAGAAGTTCCGTTCTTTTTGTGGTACTTAAGTGCTGCCATCTATCAACAGAAAAAGTTCAAATCTGAGTTGCCTCCTAGCTGGTGAGCCCTCTTTAAGTTCCTCGATGCCAGCTACGGCACTAATTTTTTCGGCTCTGGCGCCGAGTCGTCCCCTGCTGAGCGGCAGGGGGCCGACGACCTTGTCCCACTGAAGACATTCCTTCGCGGTCAGCGGAGACGACAAATCCGATGCGTGGTACTCGATGGAATGCACATGCAGCGAGCTGCGCACGCGGAATGACAAGCCCTGCACGTTCCAGGAGATGCGGGTTCCACTGGGATCGGACCGGCGAGCCCTGCAGGGCTCCCCTGCGGCACCCATGGGCTCCGCCCTCTTGCACATACGGTCTGCCACTGCACTGCTGCTGGTTAAAACTGGGCGAGAGCTAGTTTATGAAAGCTCCGCCCAATTATCGAAGTGGTTAAGAACCCGCTGGAAACAATGACTTAGGACGAGCGCGCCGAGTCTCAAGCTCGCCCGTTTTTAACAGTCTTTTTTTAATAGCCTTTTTAAAACTGCCCTTTTTATACTGCCTTTTGCTCACCTGCCTTTTTATGTCGATCCCGCCTTGAATAAATAAGTTTGTTTGCCAACAAGTTGGAACTGCTGCCCCAACCGGCAACGTGCCGCCAGACGTGCGGAGGAAGACCGCTAATCCCTTCGTACTGCTAACCGCCGCGTATCGGTCACCGGCCAGCTTGCCATCAACATCCACCGCTCGCAACGAGCAACCGACCAGCCCAAACCGGCCATCCCATCTGAAGTAGGGCAAGAAAGTTAACTGTGTCCAACTGCGAAAGCCTGCTTTGATTGCGTTCCGCACACTGGATAGGCAGCGCGCCCTCCCTGCCACACTGGGAGGTGGCGTGCATTTAATGGTTGATTGCGAGAGATTGATCACCAAATGAATGCTGCGGCCTAGCTATTGCTGCAGTGCCGAATGTCAGCGATAACGCTGTCAGCGCTAATACATTCAGGCCACATCTCTCTTTCACCACCATCACATGTATTAAAGCACGAATGAGGCGTCCCCATATCCAGGGAGCCAGTTATGCGCCCTTCCTTTGCTTAAAGCCATCGCATCTAGAACATTGTCAAAGCCAACGCAAATGAACACAGTGAACGCCGACATCTTTCGCTTTGTATTTTTTGAATTAGATGAGCTAATTCACATTCATTTTTTTTGGCACAGCACTGTCAGCGATGTAGTACATCAGAATACAGCCAAGAGGTGATAGAACTAGCAGGCCGGTTAACTAATATTGAATAGTAAGCGTTTTAACTATTACCGTTAGGTTCCTTAATTATTGAAAGGCGTGTAGCTCATTGTAAGTAATATACATACCGATTTTTACAATTTCCAAGACGCGGTTACCCCCGGAGCTCAGACCAAAATTTTTGGATATTTCGATGAGTTACGTAAGCTGGAGAGGTTGCTTTGCCTGAAATCTTCCCGAAAGTGCATGCATTTTGGCGCGATGTATCCAAAAGGGTGGCGCCAAAAAGGTGACGCTGGTGAACACTCTCATGGCTAGGTCATGCGTAAACATAAATACCCCCGAAAGCAGATGATTTAACAGCCGTCGCTGTAGCTGTGTTGGTAGAGCACTGGACGCGTAATTGGGAGGTCGTGGTTTGGCTCCCACCGGCTGCATTTGGTTGCTTTTTCTCCACTTTTGTTATATAATTATCTTTCCGCGATAAATAATACCCTAGTAATTTTAATCGATGAAAAGCATAGTTTTAAAATAAATCCCATATGCTCCTTGGTTGCTGTGGCTGTTGGCTTCATCCATATATACAGAGTGTTTCACCTAAGACTTTACAGAATTTAAAAAAAAATGGTTTTTAAGCTAGAAAACCCCAGTTTTCAGCATAATGCTATCAGCGGTGTAGGAAATGAAAATGCATCTAAGGCGTGCTATTAGGCTGGTTATCTAATATTGAATAGTTAACATTTGAACTACTGCCGTTACACTCCTTAATTATTAAGAGGAGTGTAGCCCACCGTAAGCGATATCCATATATACTATTCCGCGATGCAGACACACATTCCCATGTCTTCCTATACGCCGCAGCCGAACACGCTTCGTGTTGGTTGGTTCGCCTCAAGTAAAGCTCGCCCCGTGTTAAACTGCACCACACTCTGCCGCTATGCACTGCACAGCGTCGTCTTCAACTTCCATCCGCTCCGTCCGGTTGCACTGCCCGCTCATCGTCGTCTTCTATGCAGCGCAAATCCATGCTTTCGCACCGATTCGAGCATAGTAAACATTATCTAGTCCAACTGCAAAAGTCTGCTTTGATTGCGTTCCGCACACTCTATAAGCAGCGCGCCCTCCCTGCCACCCTGGGAGGTGTCATGCAGTTAATGGTTGATCGCGAGAGAATGATCACCAAATGAACGCTGCGGCCTAGCTGCAGCTGCAGTGCCACATGTAAGCCACAACGCTGTCAGCGCTAATGTATTCAGGCCACATCTCTCACCACCGCCACATGTATCAAAGCACAAATGAGGCGTCCGCATATCCAGGGAGCCAGTTATGTGCCCTTGCTTTGCTCAAATCCATCGCCATCTAGAACATTGTCAACACCAACGGCAATGAACACAGTGAACACCGACATCTTTTGCTTTGTATATCCTGGATTAGCTGAGGTAATCTACATAACTTTTTTTTCACAAATATTTACTATTTTCCTGCTTTACAGGCAAAATGCTAAGGCGCCCGTGTGCTGCGCGATGTCAGTGCACGTTAAATATCCCCAGAGGGTCGAAATTATTCCGGAGCCCTCCACTGCGGCACCTCTCTCTTCCATTCTTCCTTCACTCCCACCTTTATCCCTTCCTTTACGGCGCGGTTCAGGTGTGGAACGAGACAGATACTACGCCATTTCCTTTCCCCAAAAACCAGTCATTATTATTATGCTTTAGCAATCCGCGGCTGCTCTTTCAATTACGACGTAAGAATGGGATGCTGTAAGCCCTCTTGCAATATTGGCTCTTTTCCGATAAATGTCAATTATATGCAAATATTAATTTGTAGATAAAAGAAGTATGTGAAATACAGAGATATTTATCGCAATCCGCTCAAGCGTCCACGAGGTAGAGCAAAAATTGCTGCATTTTTTTATAATATTAGTGCACTTATGAGAACCGCATAGTCGCCAGGAATGCTTGGCTCAACTGAGCGGTTCGTCGTCGGTCAGGTCAGCCCAATTTGTATATATGTGGCGAGGCTGCAGAAAAATTGTCTGCGGTTTAAAAGGACTATGCAATGAATAAAAAGTCGTTTGTAAATGTTTTCGATGCTTGGAAATGATGCTAAGAAGCATTCACACCAAGTATGAGTCTTCGGAACTGAGCCGGCAATTTATTATGAATTTTTAAAAACGCTGTTTTTTTTAAATTCGCGGGCCGATTGGTATTCTCATAGTGACCGACTTTGAAACTAAAGTCGTGAAAAAATACCACTGTACCCATGACGTCCCCAGGCCACCACACGCTCTCATTCGCTGGAGCCACGGCAGCCACGACGTCACGGGCACAGTTCCGGTAGCCTTGATAATCGTCTGCTCTTGCCGCCGCGTGACCATCTCGGGGAAGCGAGCCAGGGCTTTGCCTTCGCGCACATGGTTTCAATTTTTCTCTGCCGCCTCCTTCTGTCGGGAGTTCCGGAGCCACCCGCAGTGGCTCGCCGAGTCGCTACTGTCGTCGCTAGCGTTCAGCCGGTACGGGAAAGGAAGAGAGGATAGGGGGAGAAGTAATATGTACAAACTCTTTACCCAATAAGAAATGTGTCCAGGTTGTGCGCGGGATTAGTTCATTTTAGAGGAATTAAATCACACATGCGCAGAGCACTGTGTTGGTTACAACTGCAGTGGGGAGTCCAGTTATTAATCGTTCAAGGTAGAACTCGCCGAGCGTTCGGTCACTGCGTGTAACTACCTGACGAAGAACAGACGGGACGTCAAGCCCGTGTGTTCGAGGAATGCACAGAGGCTCACCAAAGTTCGCTCACGAGTGCGCGCACTGCCCTGCGGCCACAATAGCGTCTTGATGGAGTCTGGTAGTATGCCCTGCGCGATATAGGCCGCGAGCATATCGCTACGAGCATCGGCGAACGCGGCACAGTGAATGAGCAGGTGTTCTAGTGTTTCCACTGCACTGCATCCGTCACGCACATCACTCCTCGCGATTCCGTGGCGCACCCGTCGTTCCCCGGGCCACACGCTGCCAATGCACGCGCGGAGAATCATTACACGTTGTGACGTGTAAGTGCGCGACAGCCGGTGATACTGTCGATGCGCTCACCTCCTGTGATGCGAAGGTCGGGGTGCTGCTTTCGGAGATGATGGTGGATGGCCGCACGCACGTCCTCCAGCGCAAGGGGCAGATCGCTTGCAGGTAGTTGGTGTGCAGCGGTCGAGAGGTCATCAGCTTCTTCGTTGCCGGCGATGCAGCAGTGACCGGGCACCAACTGTGCACGAACGCCGCATCCTCTCTGCGCGAGGCGCTCGATGCACGAGCGAATTTCCCGCACTAGTGGGGTACCGCGTGCCGTTAGATTGCAGGCAGCTGAGGGCGGCACGGGAGTCGCACAGCAGAACACTCTGGACGGCTGATGGCCGAGGGTGAGCAGCAGGTCCAGCCCGAGCCGGATCCCCATCAACTCCGCCGTGGTGGAGGAGCCCAGGAAGGTTGCGTGTTGCTGGCTGTGCAGTCGCAGGGCGGGGATGGTAGCCGCCGCTGCAAGGGAGCAGCTGTCGCGGGCCACTGAGCCGTCGGTGTATACGAGATTGTCCTGGAGCTCCTCGTATATGACGGCTCTGGCCAGCTGCTACACAGCACAGAGGGGTGTGCTCCGCTTTCCCGCAATGCCGACGATCTCTCGCTGTACCTCCGAGGCAGCAGGCAAGGGCTCGCATGAGCCGTAGGGGGCTGGGCCTTGTTTCAATTGCTCATACTCGAGCAGCGCCACGCCCATTCGTGAGCGCGGGTGCGAGCGCATACGCTGCAGCAGCGAGCCGCCGTCCGGTGCGCGGTGAAGCCGGTGGATGTGATTCAGAGCCCTGTGCGCTGCTTGGAGCTCAAGTGGCCACGCTCCTGCCTCGGCCAACGTTGCGGAGCACTGCGAGTTTTTGGGCAGGCGTAGGCACACGCGCAGAAACTTGCGGTGCTGGAGCTCGAGTTTCTTCCAGCACGGCTTGCGCACCGTGACGAGCGACAGCGCATAGAGCATCGCCTCCAAAGCTGCGGCATTGTATAGCCGCAGCGCAGCTTGCTGGGAGATGCCCTGGGAGATGCCCTGCTGGCCCGAAAGACGCGTTTTCGATCCCGGCCCCGGAAGTCAAATTTCGATGGAGGCGAAATTCTAGATGCCCGTGCGCTGTGCGATGTCAGTGCACGTTCAAGATGCCCAGGTGGTCGAAATTTCCGGAGCCCTTCACTACGGCGTCTCTCATAGCCTGAGTCACTTTGGGACGTTAAACCCCCATAAACCAAACCAAATGTATTGCCAAGATGCTAATATTAATAATAATAATAATAATAATAATAATAATTGTTTTTTGGGGAAAGGAAATGGCGCAGTATCTGTCTCATATATCGTTGGACACCTGAACCGCGCCGTAAAGCGAGGGATAAAGGAGGGAGTGAAAGTAGAGAGGAAGAAGAGGTGCCGTAGTGGAGGGCTCCGGAATAATATCGACCACCTGTGGATCTTTAACGTGCACTGACAACGCACAGCACACGGGCATCTTAGGGAACTCCGGATCAGTAGTCGAGCGCCCTAACCACTGAGCCACCGCGCCGGGGCTGCTAAAACTGTATTCATATTTTTTCACGCACTTGAAATATGCTCGAAGCATACTTTAAGTGACGTATTTTTGGCAAATTTTAAGAATATATTTCGTATACCATGCATAAAATTTCAGGAACCTATTCCCGGCATATTTTTTGTGCATTCATGTATACAAAATATGTTTAAAACACAAAATAAATATACCCAAGTATATTTCAAGCGTATTAGTTTTCGCTAACTATCTTGAAAATAATATTCGCGCCTTGAGCTATGTGGCGGTTGTGACATACAGGGTGTTTCACCTAAGACTTTACGCAATTTTTAAAAATAGGCTTGTTGAGTTACAAAGGTGCTTTTTAATGTGAAAGCTCTACTGGCCGGGAACTTCCGATTTTGCAGTGGCAGTACTCCGAGGAGGCACATGACGTCTCTCTCTCTCTCTCTCGCTCCCTAGTCACGACTGCGCATGCGCCACTAGTAGCACCGAGCCACAGGTTTTTCGCCGCTGCGCAGCGCCACGCCTTTCCTCAAAATCCTACTTTATACTATATTTTCAGGTTTCTCTTTCTTCTTTCCCTCCCTTCTTTATCCCTTCCATTACGGCGCGGTTCGGGCGTCCGCAGAGTTATGTGAGATGGCTACGGTGCCATTTCCTTTCCACGAAAACCAGGCAAAACAAGTGAGCCGACGGCGTTCATACAGTTCATTGCCGTTGACAACTTTCCAAAAGCTGTTCATTTTCACGAAAGGAAAGGCGCACAACCAGCTCCGTGGTTAAGTGGAAACCTCCATCTCGCTTTCTTGTACGTGGCGCTGGTGTCTGTTAGGAGGGTTCACCAGTGACAGTGTCCATAGAATATGCATGGGAACTTTTAGAAGCTTCTTCTTTTTCTTTGTGGCGTTAAACGTCTTGCTGTTAACCACTTTACCAATGCTTAGTTTGACGAGTTTTTCCATCCACTTTATTAACCTTCGCATACTCCCAAAGCCGTTTACGAATTTTTGTTGTTTCAGGTGAGTAATCTTGGTCTATGCTGTATGAAGTTCCATTGAACTTCTTGGCATTAGAGAGAACGTTTGATTTTTCGTTGTAGAAGGCAAAATTGACGATGATCGGCCGTTTCTTCATTTCGTCATAGCGACCTGTACGAAGCGCTCTTTCCACTGACTGCAAGTGAACGCGTAGAGTAACTTTGCAAATGTTTTTGAGCAATTGTTCAGACATGCTCCGACGTTTTCGATTCGCTAACTTTGACGGCACAAAAAAACTAGGTTTTTTCTGCGGCATCTGTTTTCTGAGTCAACACTCCTCTCGTGCAATTTTTTAGCCGTTTTGGTTATGTTCCCAACTAAGCTGTCTTGCTCATTTACTGTATCATTGAGCACTGCAATCTGTCCTTCTGTCACGCGTATTTTGGAATTCTTTTCTGCCATCATTGCTTCATAGCTTACTAGTCTGATCAAAATTTGCTCAAAAATTTGCTCAAGGTTGCAGTTTGGCATTCTTGTAAGCTTTGAAGTAATTAAAGCTCATCGGTATTCAACGACCGGGGTTCAATTCAACATCGCCCGAAAGCAGTAATAAGAAAGCAAGGTACAAAACCCTATGCGGAATTAAACGGAAACGTTTGTTACATAGCTGAATCGACATCTGCCTTCGTCAGACAGGCACAACACTTATGGGATATGGAGAGGGCAGTGCGCACAGTAATCTACAAACCATAATTCAATAATTATGACTAACCAGCAGCAGAAGAGGCGTAAGTTGCATGTCGGCAAGCGTGCCGGCTCCGAATCCTGATATGGATTTGGACGAGAGAGCTGTACCTTTCGTAGTGCTGCAAACATGGCGGAGTATAGGCTATGCCTACTTTGCTGCTTGACACAGGGAGTCTTTGTGAATTTAAACCGGGCTAGGATGGCTGCCTGTTTTAGGCAGAAAAATACCATTCTTTTCTGGCTTCCTCTTAAAAATTTATGCACAAAAACGATAATCCTCTTTAGGACCTTGCATTAAAAGAACTCGTGATACTAATGCAAGAAAAACAGCAACTCCGTGAATAATTTAGTATTGAGTACAAGTTTGAGGCTTTCTTTAATTTTTTCCACTGCCGTCAATGTAAGAAAAACACTGAAGCTGTAATCTGACTTCATTCAGGACGACAGAACTGTATGTGTAATTTTATCTAATTACAGAGGAGAGAGAGGCATACTTTTATAAACGCTGCAAAAGCTAGCCCCATATCATATCTGGCTCGCCATTTCACATGAGAATAAAGATCAAATAACACACGTACTCAAAAGTCACATGCGTAAAACATACGCGCCTAGCATTTAGCCACATTACTTAATGGGAGTCTCTGCATTGCTTCACTTGACACAGATTAGGAGACAAGCACAGAGGAAGTACTGGCACATGTGGGTTCTGATGCACAGAGCAATGTGTCATCCCGCCAGTAACGAGAGAGAAAGTAAAGAAAGCTTTAGGAGCAATGCGAAAGGGAAAAGCAGCTGGTGAGGATCAGGTAACATCAAATTCTTTGAAGGAAGGAGGAGAAATTGTGCTAGAAAAACTAGCTACCCTGCATACGCAATGACTTATGACCTCGAGCATACCAGAAGCTTGGAAGAACGCTAACATTATGTTAATTCATAAGAAAAGAGACTTCAAGGGCTTGAAAAACTACACACCGATCAGCTTATTACTGTCCGTTGCCTACAAAGTTTTTACAAAGGTAATCGCTAATAAAATCTGGACAACCTTAGACTTCAATAAACTAATTAATCAAGCAGGCTTTCGTGAAGGATACTCGAGAGTAGATGATATTCCCAATATCAATCAGATGATAGGCAAATACGCAGAATATAACCAACCCCTATATATAGCGTTCATTCATTACGAGAAAGCATTTGGCTCAGTGAAAAGCACAGCAGTCATACAGGAATTGCGGAATCAGGGTGTATAAGAGTCTTAGGTGAAAATAATGGACGATATCTATAACGACTGCGCAGCCAATATAGTCCTCCAAAAAGTCAGCAATAAAATCCCGAGAAAGAAGGGCGTCAGGTAGGAAGACACGATATCGCCAATGCTATTCACCACCTGTTTACAGTAGGTATTCCGAGGCCTGAATTGGGAATAGTTTGGTATAAGAGTTAATGGAGAATACTTAAGTTATATGCGATTCGCTGATGACATTGCCCTGCTAATCACTCAAGGGATGAGCAACACAGCATGATCAACGAGGTAGACAGACAGAGCAGTATGATGGGTCTAAAAATTAACACGCAGAATAGCAAAGTAATGTACAATAGTCTAGCAAGGGAACAGCTGTTCACAATTTGCAGCGAGGTGCTGGAAGTGGTAAAGGAATACCTAGAGCAAGTCGTGACCGCTGATCCGGATCATGAGGTGGAAAAAAAAGATGGGCTGAGGCTTAGCTAAAGTGTTTAGCCTGGATATCTAGAAGCGAAAAGCTTCGTGGCAATGCTTGTGGTTTAGCTTAAGGTTTCATACATAGGGTTACAATTTAGGTATATTTTTCTAGCTTTTCCAAAACGTGTTGTCTTAGGTATACAAAGCTTGTACAACTGTCTAAGATCCCGCAAATGCCGTAGTCTTTCACAAACCTCATACACGTGGCCGAACGGGTTGTCCACAAAGTATGTCGTAAAGACCTTGGTTGCGCTGGCACTTTCACCGTGTTTCAACATGTAGTCTGTGTAACAGCGAGTCTTTACCTCTTCTTCCATAGCGTCGTCGTCGTCGTCTTCACTCTGTTGGCTGCTGACACTGGAAGCAGGCGCGGGTCCACTTTTGAGCGTCTTGTCGTCGTCGTTTAGCGAGACGCTCCTCTCGTTCTCGGGTGTTTCGGTTGCTCGTTTAGCTCTGGCCTTTTCATTATTTCTTCGAAACAGCTCGACGTCTTCCGAAGTACAGTCTTCGCTCACCTGGCTACTCTCAATTGACGCAGCCACACGGCGCAATTCAGCGCCCTTTTGCCGCCGTTTAGCAAGGCGTGCCTCTCGTGATTCTGGCGTTTCAGGCGCTTGTCTAGCCTTGCACTTTTCATATTGTTACGTGGTGCCAAGCCAAGGAAAGCACGACATAATGACAGAATGAAGATATGATTAAATAGCTCAGGGCCTAGCGCGAGCACTCCGTCCCGCGCCACTGCACTCTTCTTCATCTTCATTACATGACCCCGGTCCTCAGAGCGATCGTCCCGATCGATTGCTTGAATTACGAATGGTGAGGTGACGATGAGGATGATCAGGAAGGATGATCAGGAAGGATGAGGATGATCTTCGTCTTCATGTAATGAAGACGAAGAAGAGTGCAGTGGCGCGGGACGGAGTGCTCGCGCTAGGCCCTGAGCTAATTATTCATATCTTCATTCTGTCATTATGTCGTGCTTTCCTTGGCTTGCCGCCACGTAACAATATCTTCGCTGCTTTAATCAAGAGGGAGGAATGGGCTTGGGCAGGGCATGTAATACGAAGGCAAGATAACCGCTGGTCTTTAAGGGTAACGGAGTGGATTCCAAGAGAAGGCAAGTTTAGCAGGGCGCGACAGAAGGTTAGGTGGGCGGATGAGATAAAGTTCGCATGCATAGGGTGGGCGCAGCTGACAAAAGTCAGGGTTAATTGGAGAGACATGGGAGAGGCCCTTGACCTTCAGTGGGTGTAGTCAGGCTGATGATGATGATGACTCCTTGAAATACCCGGTTCGACAGCTTCTCTTGACTCTCCTACGCCACAGAAGTACCTGGGGTTTTCTGCTACTAATGCGCCGCCGCAAGGCAACGAGACGTTTTTTAGACCAGCCCGGCCGCAAGCTTCGGATGCCTTCACGGCGTCTGGTATCACGAACTGGAAGGAGGCTAAGAAAAAATTTGCCAATCACGACAAGTCAGGAGGGCATAAAAACGCTGTCTACAAGCGCAGCAGCCTGCAGTCGACGTCGGTTCATAACCAAGTCAGCACGCAAACTTTAAGGCAGCAGGAGATAGCGAAGCGCTCTCTCTGAAGATTATTTTTCAGGCGTCCCAGTACCTACTGCGCCAGGGTCTGCCATTCCGTGGTCACACAGACAAGGAAGAGAACTTCCGCCAGTACCTGGTGTCAGCGCAGAAGATATTGAAGAATTCACAACTTATATGAAACGGAATACGACGTACACGTCTCCACTGCTGCCAAATAAGACGATTAATCATTTTTGGAGACCGTGCAAGAAACAGTGTGCAGCGTCATTCCGACAACCGCCCACGCCATAACTGTAGATTGGACGCGCGGGACGTCGCCGGTGTTGAGCAGGAAAGCACATATGTGCACTACGTCGATGCCACAATGACTGACAGACTTTTATAGCTTGTTTTAACAACGTTAGATATTACTCATCACGTTTCTTGATTTCTTGGGGTCTGCTACCACCTTCCTTCGGCGTCAAGTCCGAGGAATTCAAGATGGTGACTCCCGTGGTAAATTGATATAGCAACCCAATTGGTAATTGATTGGTGACTTCACTATTATATTCAATCGGTGATTGATTGAAGACTTCACTTATAAATCCAAGATGTCGGCCAATATTGTTAATTAATTGATGATATTATTATTACATCCAAGATGGCGGCAGCTAATGCTCGTTACTTGAACTACTTCAAGACGCTGGCGGCATTTTTTTATGGAAGCAGGGTGATAATAATAATAATTGGTTTTAGGGGAAAGGAAATGGCGCAGTATCTGTCTCATATATCGTTGGACACCTGAAGCGCGCCGTAAGGGAAGGGACAATGGAGGGCGTGAAAAAAGAAAGGAAGAAAGAGGTGCCATGGTGGGGGGCTCCGGGATAATTTCGACCACCTGGGGATATTTAACGTGCACTGACATCGCACAGCACACGGGCGTCTTAGCGTTTTTCCTCCATAAAAACGAAGCCGCCGCGATCGGGTTCAAATTTACAATCGCTGGATATTCCTTACCTGACCTCCCGGTGTTTGTAGGTCATGCACTGTAGGCACTTCTTCACCGTCGATGTCAATGATAATAAGATATGTACAAAGAGCGCGTGGGTCGTCAACCACTCCAGTTTAATGCCGGCCAAATGTTTTCAAACACCAGTCATGCAGCAATTCCTCAGTTGTTTCTCGTCCATTCCTTTAAACCTTTGTGAACAGAGACTGTCCGATTAACGCGAGATGCCATCTACTGGGAAACAAAGAAGGGTTTATCGCAAAATTACAAAAAAACGAACCCGATTTCACATAGGCCCAGAGCAGCCTTCAGTGACACCACCATATTGAATCCTTTCAGGCCCTCCCTCTAGGTAGTGATAATCACCAATACACTGCAGCATGCACGCAGGCGGTGATATTTTTTGTAGCGAGAGCTACACTTTCCATTTCGCGGTGGCTGGGAGAGACCAGTAGTGCGCATGCACCGTTACTATGGAAACCGGAGATTAGCAGCAGGTGCGGCGTGCACTCTACCGTCGGAACAAAGAGCGGCGCGCGCATCATCGCCGCCTCGCCGCACGCCTCTGCCACCCGAACTGCGCGTCGCATGCACAGCATTGCGTATAAAAGGCGGAGATGTAAAGGGCGGCCGCATCACAACGTGTGACATGTATGTACAGAAGGAGAGTCCGGCAGCTGCTAAGCGGCGGTATAGAAAAAGAGAAGATGAACTCTTCTGATGTTGAGGTCGCCGCCTGGCCTGCCCAACAAAGAGAGAAAGAGGGTAAGAACGCGAAGAGTGCACCGGAGACGCCCGAACAGAGAGAGGTACGGCTTGCCAAACTGAGATGGCAACTGCCGAGCGTAACAGACGGCGCATAGCCGCCGAGATGCAGCCCACTGTCTCTCATTGCTAACAATAGAGTGACCACAACAAGCTCAGTCAAGTAAACGTACCTCTCGGCACGTATATCCTGGCGTAGCCAAGCTAAGCCACTGCCAATTTTTTAAAAACGATAGCCGTATCCGCTGCACCTTTACAAACACGCGCCGTAACACAGCTTGCGCCGGGGATGTGTGAGGAGGAACGCAGCCATCGCTACGAATCGCGAGGGGAGAGGAACGCCAGCTGCGCGCTAACCAGGCCAGTCACAGTCATAGATACGGTCGGTGAGAGGAAGCACCAGCTGCTGGCCGAGCGGACGAGGGGAAGCACAGTCAAAGCTACAGAGACAAAGGCACAAAGTAGATAACCACGATTAATGTCGGCTTTGTCGGTAGTGGGCGAAGAGTGCAGCGAATCCCTTGACAATGTGGACGCGGGTCTCCCGAAAAAAACATACGACTCCGCGGAATGTTCCACATATGGCGAGCTATAGACAGTAGAGCATGTTTTAGTGGTGTGCACGAGAAAGACTCATGCTAGCATCTATTTGAAGTCTTTGGACACTAGGCCCCTCTCAGAGGATTCCATCCTCGGCGCTTCGCCGGATAGTTCGAAAACTCTACAGGCAACGCGAACGCTCGGACGCTTTTTAAGCGACACAGGCATTGACTGCAGTTTGTAATGTTAGAAAGTGTACCTTGTCTTTTTTCATCTGCCTCCTCCCATCATCATCATTCCCCATCGTGACAGTCTTTTTTCTCCTCTTCCCGTTCCCCAGTGCAGATTAGCAGACCAGTGTACATATATTTTTCAGGCCAATCTAACTGCTTTAACCTAAACCCCCTCTCTCTCTCCGCCGCGGAATCTCCCTCATAAATGACGTGACTGTCTCAAGTATCAAAGGTGTCACAGCAGGAGATGTTCTTTAATTACATGGTCGGGCTGGAGGAGGGATTCGGCGAGGCTCGCGCTTGCTCAATTCGCGTCTATACCGGCCACGTAACTTCGTCTAATCTCGATGATGGTGAGTTCCCTGAAGTGTTTTCTTCATTTCTCTTTCTACTTGCCATTCTTATTTTCTCACGCATCATATCCGAGCGCTGGTTGTGAAAAAAACGACGCGTTAACTCGCGTGGGTGCTCCACGAGCTATTTGGAAGCGCGCGCATCCCGAGCTGCTGTTGGCCGACCCTCAGCCGAAGGAGTTCATCTCTGCGATGCTGAAACAGGTGAGTTCCCCGTCTTTCGCTGCCATATCTTCGTCTGTCCGTCGACTGAGATGGCCGGCGCCGTGGCTCAGAGCTTGGTCCAACAGAAAGAGGGTGCCCCTTCAACCTGTTCACTATACAAGGGGCAGCGAGCGCTTTCCATGGAGGCCAAAGACTTTCGTGTGCTAGTTAAAGAACCTCAAGGAGTGTAAAATAAAGTGGAGCCCTCCGCATGGGTGCTTTTTTTCGTCATCCGCCCCGGCTCACTGGTTAGAGTGCTCGGTTACTGAGCCGGAGTTCCCGGCTTCGGATTCGTCCGCGGCGTCCGCGCTTCGATGTAGGCGAAACGCCAAAGGCGCCCTTGTGCTGTGCGATGTCAATGCACGTTAAATATCCCCAGCTGGTCCAAATCATTCCACAGCCCTCCACAACGGACCTCTTTCTATCTTTTTTCTTTCACTCATTGGCTACGCTTGGATGGAGGAGAAAAGCTAAAGGCGCCCTTGTGCTGTTCGATGTCAGTGCACGTTAAAGATCCCCAGGTGTTCGAAATTAATCTTTAGCCCTCCACTACGGACCTCTTTCTCTCTTTCTTCTTTCACTCCCTGGCTGCGCTTCGATGGAGGAGAAACGCTAAAGGCGCCCTTGTGCTGTTCGACGTCAGTGCACGTTAAAGACCCCAAGGTGTTCGAAATTATTCTGTAGCCCTCCACTACGGACCTCTTTCTCTCTTTCTTCTTTCACTTCCTTCCCTCATGGCGTCTGCAGCAGACGCCACTTTACCTCCTCGCTTTTGTCGAGCTTCGCGTCTGATGGCAGACAGATTCTCCTTTCCAGTTTAAACTAATTGGTGTAGTCGTGAAAGGATATAAATTCGTATGTCGTAGTCGTGAAAGGATATAAATCCATATATCGTGAAATTTCGGGACTCAACCCGGCTCACTGTTCGGCTGACATAAACACGAGCTATACTGTGAGACAACTGGTTTTCCCTGTTCCCTTAGTGTACCGGCACCCATAGTAGTTACACCTCACTTTGGTTCTATCTCGATGTATTAGGATTCGTTTTGTCTCCTTGGAAATCCTACCCCGCGCGAAATTGTTTACAGCGACCTTGGAGTCCTTTAGCTGCCTCCTCCGCAGTCCCTGATTTCTTCGTTTTGACCGAACCGGCAGTTAATGTTTTACCCGAGTCGTTGACGCCCACGGCCACAAAGGTGTCGCCTCTTTCGTATTGCGCCGCATCTGCAAAGGTTGTGTATTCCGAGCCTTCTAGCTTGGCTTCAAGGGCCTTTGGTTTTGCTCTCCTCTTGCCTTCGTGATAAGCGGGGTGCATGTTTTTTTTTGGAATAGGTTTAAAAGTCACTAATTTTCTCACTTCGGTTAGTAACTTTGCCCGCGCGTTTCTTTCCGGGATTCTGTCATGTAGTCTTACGTTGCTCAGGATCTTCCACCCCACGGGTATGGTTGCGAGCATCCTTATTTGTGCAAATCTATGTACCTCGCATAGTTCCGTAATGGTGTGGTAGACCCTCAGTTTAAGAAGTCTTTCCGCCGGGGTGCATTGGGGCTGTCCCATGGCTGTTTTACCTGTCGTCCTTATGATCCCCTCTATTTTAGATAGCCGGATACGATACCATTCTATGGAGCTGCAAAAAGGCGCCGCCACCTACATACTTAGCATAAGTCCCTCCTCTAGAGCGGTGGGAGGATATAATGGCCAGCTCAGATCCGTTCACGCAATCCTGGCCACTGAGTGGGCTTACAAAGTGGCCAAGAGCCAGGCCCACTGAAGTTTAGTGCTAACAATAAATGTTTTCCCGTCCAATACAACCCCTCGTGGCGCAGTTCTGGACAGTTACTGCGCCATTTCCTTTCCACAAAAACTGTTTTCAGTTTCATCTGTTCACTCTCCCCGCCGTTGAGGTGTCCAGCAACAAGCAAGAGTGAGAAAGTTTCGGCCCCTTATTTTTTCTCTATAATAAATTTTTAAACTCCACAAATTATTCGGAGCGTAACTGGTGTGATGCGGCAATGATGTGGTTCCTGGGGGAACCCTTCAAGAATTCATACCCATGAAAGAAAAAATAGTTTTAAAATTGGTTTTTGAGGAAAGTAAATGCAAAGTAATTGTCTCACATCTCTGGACATTCGAGCCTCGTTTTTCCTGCATCGAATCGTCGCCGCCGCGACCGGGCTCCAACCCGGGAACACCGGCTCAGTAGCCGAACGCTCTAACCAGTTTCTTAAAACTAGTTTTCATAAAAGGAAAGGCATCGCTTTCCAAGGACGCCTCAACCACGCCCTAAAGGAACGGATTACGATGCGAGTGAAATAAGAGAGAAAGAGTAAGCAATAAAGAAAAGGCTGGAGAAGTGAGCTGAAGAAAGTAAAGAGCAGCGTTTATCGAACCGTAGCAACCAAACCTCTAACTTGCCCTAATAGATGCTGTCACTTCGCGTTCGTAGCTTACAGTTCGCTGCAAGAAGTATCGAGGTGGAGTAAAGGTATTTCATTCATTGACGTTCAGATCGCGTCAGTAAGGTCCAAGTTTGTACTCAGTTTAAAATCAGGCAGCCAACTTTCACCGTAATGCACAACGCAATGCTCGACAAGGCCGTCACAACGCCAGTGTAATTCCACTGAAGGACAGAAGTCTGTCTCACTGACATCTAATTAGACATGTTTGCGAGAATCGCAGTCACACTTGATCAGCAAATGCTTACTTCGCCTCTCTATCTGAACCTACGCCACTGCGAGCTGCGTCTGCTGTTCTTGCTCTTATCTTTGTAAAGTTGACATAACATCTTTGACCCTTTACTACAGTTTCGTTATAGCGCGTATATATATTTATTCTTTCTTTTCCAGTCTTGAAGCGGAAACGTATCCTGCGCTGAAATCCCCACATTGAATCGAAGCAGAAGAGCACTCCGCTAAATGTGCCATGACGACTGAAAAGCCATCTGTGTCAGAAAAACGCTCGCTATTAACCCTGCCCTGCCCCAGAAGTGAAGCGGCACCAGTGTGTCAGCTGGTTCGTCGTGTTGCCGAGTATAACAAGATTCTCTGGAACGTAGGCCTTCAGATAAGAGAGGAAAATGGCCTGGGGGAATTGGGCATCGCTATTGCCCCGAAGGCCCTGCTCATGAACCCTTGGGAAGTCCCAAGGATTGACTGTGAAACCCTCGCCAGGATTCTGCTGCGCAACGTCCTCGCCCATCATCGCTGCATTGTGGCTGTAGAGATAACTTTCTTTGTAGCGAGGAGCCCTGTCCTCCTCAGCATTCTTTAAGACAAGTACAGCGTCAGGAAGCTTACCATCTCAGATGTACCGTGCTGTGAAACGAAAGTCTTTGAAGCCCTGCAGAAGCTTGCCAACCCCTCAGATCAAAATTATTCAGACGAAGGCGAAAAATACTTCTGCTTCTCTGTCAGACTGCCACTGTTTGTAATCCCTAAGGAGCAGGGCAGTATCACCCTTACTTTGCTGGATGTCGCCGATCTGGAATTTTGCACCGGCTGCGCACGACAGTTGATAAACATACTCTTGCAGAATAACACCATAAGTGACTTAACCGCCGGCTCCTGCGTGTTCACTTATGACTGCGTCGACCTCCTTCATGGCTTCGTCCTCTACCTGCAGAAACACCGCTCGCCGCTCAAGAAGCTGACAGTGCGAACACCCGAGGTTAGCAAGCGTGCACGGGAGTCTCTGGTCAGGGCCATTGCACCGAGGACGACGCTAGAAGAGTTGGCTATCGATATAGATATCTACGATGTCGAAGAGAAAGCCCTCTTTGCCGAAGTAATCGCCCGGAACCGCAATCTGCGTAAGCTAAGTGCTACGTGGCCGAGAAACTGCGTCGTGTCCATCAACACCTGCGGCTTCGAACTTCTCGCCGGAGACGCAGCCACAATGATCGAGCCGTGGCTGGTAGCCCTGCAGAAAACGCCACACGTTTGGCGCTGAACGTAGACCTCTTGGGTTTCTCAGAAGAGGAGTGTTGCGCGTTCTTTCGCGCCCTGGCACTCAACAAAGCCCTCCAAAACATCAAGATAAGCCATCTTCCAGCATGCGCTGACCTCAAGCAGATATGCCAAATCATTCGTGATTCCCGCTTGGCGAAGGCCATTCACCTTGAAGATCACCCCCTGAGCATCGGTAGCCTTCCCATGCTTCCCGAATGCCCGAAGTGACGCCCCTCACGGTCAGCTCTTTGCACCTCAACAATTCGGAGATCTTGCGCAGAACCTTCGAAATCCTCGCCTCCTCCAATCACGTTACTTCACTTCGCGTGTGCCTGCAGAACTTCTTCCTTGATAAGATCCAAGCTGCCATGGCAGCCTATATAATGGAAGCACGCACACTGAAGGACTTAGAAGTGCACGCCTACGTCAATGAACCCGAACTCGAAGACCAGCATCATGACCCTGACGCCGGAAAGCTTCTCGTGAACGCGCTGGCATCCAACCTCAGCCTCACCCGAATCACAGTAAGAGAGCTGCCTCTAAGCGAAGACACTGTGAGTTCCTCGCGAACGGCTTTGCCAACAGCCAAAATCTATCCGAGCTCTCGATCGCGGTGCTCAGCCGCGATAGCTACAACTCCTTTTTGCAGACGCTGGTGTCGGGCATCGAAAGCAATTACCGCCTGCTCCGCGTTGGTCTTCCAAGTTGCAAAGGCCGTAACACAGAGCTCCTTGTCATTCGCAGACAAACGAGGCGCAACGCTAGCCTCGTCACCAGAGCAGCCCGCTTCGTGATGGGTGACCACGATCCTTTCAACGCACGCGCGGTCGAGCTCGTCTCGGGACATGAAAGGGTCCTCAGCATCATTCAATAAAATGCTGGCGTCGATGCCAGGGAAGCGGCGACGATGGTCAGTCGTGCCTTGGGGCTTCGATGTTTGACGGGTCTCGACGACTACATGAGACTGGCTGGCGTTGTCAAGCGACGGGTTCACTGCATCGGCGGACGCGATAGCTCAGTGCAACTCGACGAGCTCAGCTACGACTGCTGGATTCACATCCGCAAATTCCTGACTGTGGCCGACGTTTTGGGAGCTGACTGCTTGTGAAGCTGTGATCGGACATTGTTTGGAGGTATGCTTGCAACGTTGTTCTTTACCTCGTTATTATGAAGCGTATAACGACTATTTTAATTAGTGAACATTTGTCTCGCTTACATGTGCACCACACTTAACACTGAGGGTTATGCATGAAATGAAGGCCTCGAATAGGGTTATGATAACGCATGGGTGGTTGTTTGCACTAGAATAACCCTTCCCTCAACAGATTTAATAATACAGTGCCTGGTGTTTACAGCAAGGGAAAACAATTACTGGTCCTTATCGAACCGGTGAACCGTATGAATTGCAGTTTGAAACGCACGTAGTTAGGCTGCACACAGGCACACTTGTACGGTGGGCTCACGGACCTTTAATTCCATGTCAATAATGCTGAAGACAAAGAAAAGGCAAAGTGAACACTTCGTCTTAGCCTTGGGTAATCGTCTTCGACCCTTCCTGGTTTCTTCGATTATGTAAAAGCACTGCTTGTTAAAATCGTGATACCACACTGATGTTCCCCCATTCTCTCGAACAATTTACCTTAGCACACCTCTTAGTCGCCTTCAAGGATATTTTGTGCGACATTTTGTAATTTGGTTAATTTAAATATATCAGGGTAATGTAAATTAAATTTCGGTAAGTGTTATGTATTGCAGCTTACGCTTTACATTGCACGCTGAAGTGTAGGACTATACGGATAGTGCAAACAGCTTACATCATCAAAGAAAACGAAGGCAGGATGCCGCAGTATTGAGGGTACGGTATAGCTGCTGACGAAAATACAATAGTGGCGTTGTTTTTTTTTCTTCTGATATCAGACAAGATCGCAATTTAATCGGTTTTTCTTATCACGAACAAAAGCCAAATTTAACCTCTCGAACGGCTCCAATTAGTTTTAAAAGCCTAATTAGTTGCTTGTTTTTCCACTCGTTGCTAAGGCTGCGCCCCACCAGATCGTGCCCTCTCTGCTGAGATACAGGTACAGAAGGTCGAGGTACATAACTACGCACCGACGCCCTAGCTCGAAAATATGCCTGCCGAGCAGGGCACACTGACTATACCCTCTCTCAGACACCTCGTCCGGACATCCCTCACAAGGCACCCTTCTAACGCCCGCTCCGCTCAGCCCATCTTAGCATCCCCTTTAAGGAAACGCACACGCGGCCTCATTCCCCCGCGAAGTTTCCCCTTCCCTCATGACTGCCCGAAATAATCCACACCGGCTGGAGAGGCGGAAATTCGCCACCTGCTGTGGACCAGTAGACACAGTCAACAGGGCAAAAGATGTCAATCCGGCATCTGTCTTCCCAGCATGCGTCGGGCGTCCATGGTGGATGAAGTGAAAAGGCGCCAGCTTACCCTCAAGGCTTCACTAAGGAACTATATGGTTGCAAGTACACGGGAGCAGCGGCCGGCGCCGGAGACCGCAGCGCCGCCACTCGGCTGCGAGCCCGCTCCCGCCGCGGTTGGTCGCTTACCTTCGGCGAAGACGCTACTCGACATGCGTGCAGCCAGCATAGCCTCCTGACAGGCAGCACTCATCAATCTGTGCTTGTATAATATGGTAGATAAGCGCAACATTAAAGGAGTAAAGACACCTAATTTTGGTGTCATGTTTTCTTCTCTATATTGATGCGGGAGGCACTACTACGCATGAATCACCATGTGATATTCGATTACGCCCGCTAAAAAGTTTATAGTTGACTTTTTCCGTTGTCCTGTTTCGGTTTCAACAGCCGAATGATGGCTGTGACGTCAGAGTATATTTGTGTCTCGTGCGTCATGAAAAATCGCCTTAAAATCGTTGCTTCATCGTTTAATTCACTGCAGTGTTGAAGCCAGCCTCCTTCAAGAGCCGGAATGACAACGACTGAGGAAGCATCAGATGGCATGAAAATTGTTTTTTTTGGGGGGGGGGGGGGGCGGGAGGAAGGGGGCAAAGGAAATGGCGCAATCTGTCTCACATCTCGTTGGACACCTAAACCGTGCAGTGAGGGAAGTAATAAAGGAGGGATTGAAAGAAGAAAGGAAGGAGGTGCCCTAGTCTCCGGAATAATTTGGATCACCTGGGGATGTTTAACGTGCACCGACATCACACAGCACAAGGGCGCCTTTTGCGTTTCATCTCTATCGAAACGCTCCCACATCGGTGGAGTTCGAAACCGGGTACTCCGGTTCAGTAGCTGAGCGCCCTAAACACTGAGCCGTCGCGACTGGTTATATCGGAAACTTTTTTGTGTCTCACATGACTAGCGTAGTACAATTTGATGTCACAGTCCTCATTCGATTGTTGAAGTCGAAGCGGCACGCAAAAGAAATGAGAGTATAAATTATTTAGCTGTCGTACGTGATTACCAGGTGGTAATCCGTGTATAATAATGCCTTACGCATCTTCACAAATAATAAAATGCGCAACGAAAATTTAAGTATCTCTACTGAGGATTTAAAATTCTTCGTAGACAAAGTCAGCTGCGTACGCCAGAAAGTTCTTGTGCCATTGGGCTTATCGCCATCAACACTATCACTAGCGCAGATTTATGAGTCACGAGGAAGACGATTCGTTGTCTGGTGGTCGCTTGGGAAGCCAGGGGCTCTTAGCCATTGAACGTCGAAGCATTGCTACTGACAAGATGTCAGAAAGCGAAGAAGAACCTATGTACGCCGAGCCGCAGCCGTGTGTACTGACGCCGGCTGACATGACACGCTGGACCGAGAGCGAAGCGTACATGGAGTATGTCGGCTTCGTCCTCGCCCTCAACGAGCGTGTCACGGGGAAGAAGCTGACCGATAACTTTATCGTATCAGATTTCACGTCGGATCTGCTGTCGGTGCTGGGTTAGAGAAACGCCTCCAGTCAGCCAATTAGCAGTGGCTTAGCTCGAATATGCCAGGATATACGTAGCGTGAGCTACGCTGATCCCCTGAGCATCAATTGCCGCTGAGAAGCAATTTCGCTCTCCTTCTTGATGGCTATACCACACTGGCAAACGCCCTGCTATATGTACACTTCCACTGACACCTGTGTACTTGCGCACAAAATGAGAGGCGCTATTAAGCAGCTCCGGGGCAGCGTCAGATGGCTACTGTGCAACGGAGGCGCACAGCTGGGCTGCGCCGGTGCCAATGCCTCTGCATCGGCTATTACGGGTGAGGCGCGCGCGGTGGCGGCTCCGGCGCGCCAGCTGTGCGCCGTGTGACGTCACTGCTCCTCGCGCATGCGCAGCACGGCTCTCCAGGAACCACGCGAAACTGCTTAACCTCGGCCAGTGTAGCTCACGCTACAAAATTCGAAGCCGGAAACACAAATGCCATCTTAAGAACCCGCCTTGTTAAAAAAAACTGTAATGAGCAGACAACACAATTAGAGAAAAGGCTAATTTGACATTCAAGAAAACAGTGCCTCCATGTACTATTTCGTGTCTTTTTTGAGTGATTCTGTCTTTGTAAACGCCATCGACGGAACAACTTATATAGATCGTATCGAAACAAAGTGGCAACAAACGAGAAGTGGCAGCTTGTTGTACAATGCCAGCGGCACCATTTATTCCACGCACCCTCGCCACGCGTCAAGAGCAGTGCTGGCCGAGCAATTCCGCCAAAACGCGGCTTTCTTAGAGATGTAGCGCACTTAGTGCTTCCACATTGGTTGCGACGCGGTCAGCCCTGCAACGAGCTCATAAATGTCGTAGCATTTCAGGGATAATAAAGCGGATTGATTTGGGCAGCAATTTTTTCCTTATAGAAAATAAACAATGATCGGATAATTTGAGCGCTTAGTTTTAGCAGGTACTTAGGATTCCTCATGAAGCTTTTCATAAGTATTTTAACAGTTCATAAAAGGGGCGTTCCTAAACCAAGCCATTCTAAGCGCGATTTCACTACAGCACCAGACAGAGCTGACGGCCGCTAGGGAAGACTAGCGGTGGCGCTCACCACGGCAGATATTTCACAAGTGCCTCCCTCTGAACCCGACCCCGAATTTCTCGTAATGCCGCCTGTTTTCTAGGCGCTCTCGCTGGCAAACGCGTATGTGAAGCTCTTGCTGCTGCATTCTGGTGGTTATGTTCAGTTCATCAACAGAGCGATATAGCACCCAGGAGACATACCAGCGTAGAAGTATAGCAGTTTAACTTACAGCCCCCGTCAAAAGTATACAGCCCAAAGCGTTTGCTTGCGAGGCCTGCAGCGGGCTTAGTTATACATCCGCAGCGGCTGTAACATCTCGAAAGAAGAATGGCTTCATGCTCTCAATCCTCCCAAGCTTTGGACTGCTAAATGTTCTAGGGAGCCGCGTTAAACAGCTTAGACGCAAACTTCTTGGGATGTACATTTTTTACGCAGGCTGTATGCCTGTTGTGCACGCGCAGTAGTCCTATCCGGCCACGCATTTGCAACCGTGCATGCGAAGTTATCAGTTATAGAATGCTCAGTTATTTGTACAGCTGACACAATTTACGTCAGAACTGAAAGATCGGATCAGTGCAAGGGAAGATAGGACCCACAAATCCCTGTATGCGAGCAGGTGAAGTCAATGTGATCACAAGAATTTCCAGATACGCAATCTAATGGTAAACACGTTACGGAGGTTTCTGCTGTTATGGTGGTGTCTACCCAGGGGGTACAATGCTGTTTAGCAACCATGCATGCCGTAAACATTACACCAATCTTGTTACATGTTACATTACATGACACAGCAACAAGCTGATCCCATGGTGTGCCTCAGAACCTGAATTTCTTATCCTGGTGGCACTCGGATGCCGTGTCCCCCCCCCCCCCCG
The DNA here is from genome assembly GCF_052857255.1 of Amblyomma americanum. Classification (NCBI taxonomy): domain Eukaryota; kingdom Metazoa; phylum Arthropoda; class Arachnida; order Ixodida; family Ixodidae; genus Amblyomma; species Amblyomma americanum. The sequence goes on along the minus strand of NC_135497.1, from coordinate 4,590,514 downwards.
CCCTAAGCGAAGGGAAGAGGGGGGCCAGGAACCCCTGCCCCCTCCCCCCACCCCAATTTACACCACTGCTGCAGGTTCAGCAGTGCTCTGGTCAGTGGCTCGAAGATTTACACATCGATGTGCCGCGCCCACATTAAAACCCTCCTAGATAAAAGTGTCATTTTCCAGCAAGCGAACAAGGCAGTCTGGATTCGTAATTAAAAAAATGTAAAATAAAGTGGTGTACCATTCGCTGAAAAATATCTGTGAATGGTTTCAAGCATAGGCATTGCCATGAAACATAAGAGAAAGAGCAAGGTTGCTTCACGATCTTTTCGAGACTGTATCTTTGTGGCAATCGTCGAACCCTCTTGAACGAAGTTAAAAACCTGAATCGCTTGAATACTTCCTCCTATGCTTCCGCAGGTTTTCGTCTCGGAGAAGAACTTATTTGGCGATCCCCTCGCTCAATCAGGGCTTCATCCTTGTATTCATTTTCTCCTCTCCTCTGGTGGAAACGTCCTGCAGGAGTCTCGTTCTGAAACCAGTGTGCGTACCTGTACCTTATTAAATAATTGCGTAATGTAGGTTCATTTGTTCGTTATGCATTTCTAGATTAAACTATTTTTGAATCCAAAAAAGTTTACCGATGCTTACCTAAGAGAAGTGAGTAAACATATACCTCGTGTTTGAGTTTATCATCATGATCAGCCTGAATACGCCCACTGCAGAGCAAAGGCTTGGCACTCCATGTCTTTCCAATTAACCCTGTTATATGACAACTTTGCTCACCGTATTCCCGCAAATGTTTTATTATCGTCCGCCCAACTAACTTTCTGCCGCCCCCTGCTACAATTGCCTTCTCTTGGCATCCACTCCGTTAACCTTAAGGACCAGCGGTTATCTTGCCTTCGCATTACATGCCTTGCACAAGCCCATTTCTTCCTCTTGATTTCGATTAGTATGTCATTAACCCGCGTTTGTTCCCTCACCCACTCCGCCCGCTTCCGGTCTCTTATCGTCACACCCAAATATTTCTTTCCATAGTTAATTTACCCCGCAAATTTTCCACCGCCGGTATGTGCCATTCCAACAGAGGGCAACAACAACAGTGAAGAAGAGGAAAGAGGCTCAGTCGGTGTGCGAGCGGCGACGGATGCCAGAGAAAGTGGATAAGACTCTAGTGCCCCCCTCCCTGCCGTCATCTGCTCAAAATTCGCTGCCGTATGAAGCCGTACCATCTGGACTCAAGGAAAACAAGCATGGACATGCCAGTCATGACCGACATGTGTCAGGGAGGGTCGTCACATGTTTCCACGCCTTGTATGGAAGTGGGTGTCACTGAAAGTCTGGGTGCGCTACAGACTGTCTTCGACAGAAATTACGAGGACTGCGATGAAGGGCGTGGTCTTGTCCCAAAAGCAGTCATCTTCTGCCCGCAGACTCGTCAGGAGGGGTTGTCTGGAGCTGACAGCAAGAAGGAGGTTGCGTTGTGGGCTCTGCAGAAGCGCTGCTGTATGGTCCGGGATGAACGGAGTAATCGCACCGAAGGATGCTCTGGTAACATGGTGCGCCTGGGCGGAAAGATGTCCTTGCAATTCGACGGGGCCGTCACGCCAACAGTCCTGGCATCCGCCATCGCCTTCGTGGTGAGTTCATTCTGGCATGGAAAGCGCACCACTATTGCCAACTCGCGTTAACACATGTGGACGCTGCGCTAGATTATGACGCAGTGGAATTAAGTGCTTCACCGCCAGAGCTTGATATCCTGATAAGAGTACTCACGGTTTTTTAGTGCAGTGTTCTCACCTTTTCATCTTTGACTTTGATTAACTATTTCGCCTTTAGTTTCTGGCCTACAATGCGACCTGAAGTGCACGCGTATACCATGAACCCTTGTGTGTGTCATGTTGTTCGCAACCTTAGACTTGCCGCTCCCCTAGCTGCGTCACCAATACCGTGTTCAAATTTCTGTAATTTATATCCTTCTCATCTCCTGAAAAAAAAAAGACTGCAAAAGAGAGAAAAAATACACCACAAAGAAGGCTTCTCTGAAGATATCGAAGAAGCCTTGTGTAAAGATACCGAATTGTTTGCCCTTGTCAACACACTGACGTGGCTAGAAGAGCGCGCAGGCTAGCAGCAAAGAATTTTTTTTCTTGCACACCTTGTCCGAAAACATAATCTGGATCAATCTTAGGTTTGCAGTGGTTCATGTTTACTCATTCACGTCTTAAAAGGCGCCTGTGTTTCACAGAATAACAGCCACGTACGACGACGATTGAAATGCTAGCATGCAAGCTAAATATTCTGTGGTTGAGGTGACACTTAGGTATGGTGAGTTTCTGCCTTGCAGTTGTTCTCATTGAACTCTACGCAGTCCGTCACTTTCTGTTAGGATTTCCACTCAGAACATCGGTATCGTTTGACGCCCTGCATGTATCTTCATTGGGAACTTCAGTTCCCTGGAACAGCGCTGCACATCTGCCTCGCATATTGCGACTTCTACAGGGCCTGCCTCTTGTGGTGTTCCTGGGTGGGATGATGCGCCACCGACAGTCCGCCTTGCCGCTGTTCACCGACCTGAAGGTGCCAGCGCTGATTGTGATCGAGTCTTAAATCTTCGCCGGCCCCTAGGTTGTACTGCACTTGAGTCTCGAGGCGCTACACAAGGGGAGGCACAGTGCATCCTTTGCCGTCTTAGTCCTGACCAGGCTACTCTACACGGTGTGGCTGGCCGTCTCGTTCAGGGCGAGTGGTCCCCTGCTGGCCTGGGAGTTAGCGGTAAGAGTGGCAAAACTGGCTCGCATTGCTCTTCTAGACCTAACTTACATGCAAAGGCTTGAGGATACACTGAAGCTCCGCCTCGAGGATATGACGCGATAGCGTTAATGAGCCCCTTCAGCGGCTTGGAGTCTTCTTTGCGTATCGCTTCGCAGACGTGGTCATTATGTGCTTTAGATTGATATAAAGCGGTAAGTCCTCATATATAACTCCTGGCACATAGTTGCAGGAGTTAAGTGACGCGCTACCTGACATGGCGTGGTAGCTGTGTCAAACACAGCCATCTCTCACGACCAGTCATTAATGTAGCTGCCACCTGACAGGTCGAGCACGTTGTGATGACATCACGATGTCTCGTGACCTATGTGAGAAGTGGGCCATCTGCTTTTTCGCTCACAACGCGACAACGTTGCAGCCGGACTTAGTGCCTGCGGAAGCCTTGACTTAAGCGCTCAAAATAATTGAAGCGTGCAACGTGTCATATAGCTGCACGGCTACATTTGGATGGCTATTTACAGCAGCTTAGAACTTTTTGCGAGTTGTAAATAATTTTCGCTTTTACGGGTGGTTCCGAACTCTCAACGGCATAAAACGACAGCTTCTAGTTAGGGCTAATAGCTCGTCTTGCATCTCTCTAAATGGTATTGTTAGCTCACGCATCCAAAATTCCTATCTAAATGACAACATGAATCCACAAGCGATCTTAAATAATTTGCTTCCAAGCTATTTTGAGCATAAAAAAGAAAATGAAAGAAAGTGAGCTTGAAAAGCGGACTTGAAAAAGCTTGAAAAGGTCCGTTCGACGTCCAGCAACAAGGAAATTAATCGTTACGCCACAGCATGACTGTGCAATGTGTTGTTATCGGTTTTTTATCAATCTCCACTTTCGTCCTTTTGGCGAGGCTGCTTAAATGAAAGTTTTAGGGTGCCTGATTGCGCACGCCCCCTCGGAAGTGCGGTGTCGTTCTGTGAAGTGGTCAACGCTGCCTCCCAAGCGGCGATGGCCATTGGGCTCCGCACGCTTCATCGCTGCGGGTGGGAGAGACGTGTGCGCGGCGTTCTTGGGCAAAACGCTCAGGGCTGTGTGGCCCTGTTCACGAAACGCTCGCCACATGGCTGAGGATTGTTTGTTTTTCCGAGAGAAGACAAACGTCTACTGCTCCCTCTGGCAAAAAATCTATTGAGACACAGCCCAAGGTCAGTTGATGTGTTTTGTGCGAGTAATACCATTTCTGCGAGGTTCACAGTTGATTGGCGCGTACATAGCCACTGAGTTTATCGCTTAGTTGTTCTGGGTCTTTGTGTATATTTGTGCGTGCACAGCTAGTTTAATTTCTAAGTAAGCAATGCTCCGCTTTGAGGTGCATGTGTCGACGCAAATACAAATTATAGGATGCCTATGATATGTTTTACACTGCCGATGGTTAATTATATTTTTCTTCATCTTAGGCCAAAGGGCCAACCGTGCACAACAAACGTTATCATCATCTTCTCAGCGCGGCATGCCTTTCTTCGCCTCGAACTCGACATGCAGTTGCGCTCTGCCCATGTGCTGCCTACGCGTCGGGCTCCATGATGGCGGGCGCCGCAAGGGAACTCGCTAAAGGGGTAACGACGCGGTTGTCTCCACCCTAAGCGACGGCGCTCCCGGAGACACGACGTCGACAGATCGGAATCCCGCCTCCTGGGCTCTGTTCTGGAACCACCGCCATGCACTTTACAAGCCTCTCTCTACCAAATGGGTTGAGAACGTTGGATACGAAAGAACAAGGGTAGGCTTATCACAGGGACAAGGCGAAATGCGAAGATGGATCGCGGACTAAGACAGAAGGAAGGGGAGACGGACGAATAGCCCCGTATAGTCTATCCACTGTACCCTCTTGCAAATAAGAAAAGGGTTTCATTTCTATGTACGGCCCTGTTGTTCCTTCAAATGCAGACGAATACTGGCGGTTCTACGGTCTCCTTTTGGTCAGTTGTGCCTTCATGTCAGAATGCAGTATAGAACTGAAATGTTAATTAATCGCCAACTGGCTCAAAACGTTGCTTTTGATTTTCTTGTCCTGTTACCTGGAAGCTATCCTGGTGAGATTATCTTTACAGAGACTGTTGTGATATCACGTTTGTACTGCGACCTTGCTTTGGAAGAAGCTGAATTTTCAATCATTCAGGAAGGGTTGAACAAAATATGTGAGCCAATCTGTTTGGAATGTCCTGCTGCTTTCTTTTATGCTTAAGTTTTACGGAGAGTCACATCTCTCAGCAAAACTACTAAGTTTTGCTGAGAGATGTAACCTTTGCGGCCCTCTGAATAAGTGGTGCTCTTTTGGCATTACCTAATGAAGCCATGCTGCGCTGGTTGCTTCTTCAGATGATGCGAGACCGTTTTGCTATGGCGGCGTTCTTGTACGCGTACGACGGCTACAGCAAGTACCTCGTGTGCCTGCCCCGCACGCTGTCGTACCTATACGGCTCGGAGACCTGTACACTTCCCACGTGGTGCCGGAAGCCGTCGGGTCGGTCGAAGGAAGACATCTTCGAGGCGTGCGCATATCTCTATGATATGTTGGCCATGTCAGAGCACGCCGAGGTTATCCAGGTATATTATATATATGCACCACTGTGGTCGGAGAATGTTTTCTTGCGCAATGCATGCTAGGTTACCGGGTTAGCGAATCTCTGCGCTAACAGCTTAAGCTGCTGACAGTAAAAATTCGGCCCTACGCCAATCTCCTCTTAAGCACAAAGTGAAACTAACGGAGTTTAAGCGAGGATTGAATTCTTTGACGCGCCTACCGACGACCAAATTTTCACTTTCAGTGCTAAGAAATAAAAAAATGTCACGGTAGTTCTTGCGCTTGAGTAAAACCGAGGTGGCAGGGAACAATTGCTTTTAACTCAAGGAGCATCGCGGGATGCGGATGCTGACATACTGAGCTTCACACACTGCACGCACTGTGTACATATTTGCTTACAAGCTGAGGGTTAATGGTTGCTCTTTTGCGGTATTTGACACGCACACCATGCTTCAAAGGCTCCGTGGTTGTGCTAAGCACAACGATCATTGTTGTTTACAGCGTTATAGATCCTAATCGGGAGGCATGATGCTTGTCCAGGCAGGTATAAGACCCACATACCCAGTCATTTTGTCTACCTTAGAGAATCAAGTCATTTGCACAATAACGTTCCTGTAACCAATGAACAGAAAAAAGGTGACAGTTTAAAAAAATCACGTTGTATGGTCATTGCACCAAGGATCGACAATTTGCATCGGCTTGTGCGCCATCACTTTTTTTCAGATGCACCACGAGAAGTACGAACCACACATGCGGAACTTCGTGCGTGACAACACTCTCGGGGCCTGCGTATAGGTCTGCGATCTGAGCTTGCCAGTGCTCGTGATCTTGGGCATGTTAAAGATGATCTGGGGCGACATCGCCGCTGTGGTCCATCTCTACAAGCGCTACACGGCAGAGCGGCGCAAAGGAGTCACTCGGAACGGCGCCATTCACGCAGTGGCGCTAGTATTGCTTGCTACTGACATGTCACCCATGGAGCCACTTCTTGCTGGTGGGTCTTCTGTTGTAGGATTAATTTGAAAAAGGGTCATCTGACATCGAATCTTATCAGATATCCAGTTTTTTCATGCTAGTTCTTTTGTGGGGAAAGGTTAGTGTGAGGGCTATGCTGTATCTCCCTTAGATTCTGTATCTCGGTACAGTGCACAATTTTAGTTTACTGTCCGCCGATATGCGAAACAGATACTGAGCTATTTTCTTTCGGCAAAAACCAATTTTCATTTTTTTCAACCCAATTTTCAATATCAGGTTTAAACAGATGCCCTTTGTAAAAAAAAAAAGAAGTGCTTTCAATAAGGGCTGCTATCATACGCCTTGAAAACGTAGCTGCCCGAAGCGCTAACAACGGATGAAGGCCAGAAGGAAGATAATTTCATAGTGATAAAATAATGCGAGCAACACTGATCACACAGGCGGAACATTTGAGACTGGCGTTCACAACCTACAGTGTTGCTGACAATTTCCCTGTACACATGGAAGTGGAGAGTAACGTTCAGTAATGAGAAGGTACTTCCATCTGGCACAAGGAAGCCTTCATTTGCACTGAGCAGAAACTGCTGTATCTTGAAGACAGGGATGTCTTAGCAAGTGTGGAAATAGTTTCATTGGTGGCTTACCGAATGAATTCTGTTCGCAAGTTTTTTGTTTTTATTTCAGTGTGATTTTATCTCCATGTTTTCAGTATGCTGCACTGTTGGAATTTTAGAATAGGGTATGCGGCGACTGGGCACCCTACTTAGGTTCGTGCGAACTCCTCGAAAGCGTTCTGGTTGAAAATTGCTGTCAAGAAGAGATCAGCATTAGCATGACATAATTTCTAAGCAGCCGACATAGCTATTAAAGTGCGCCAGCGCCAAAACTGCTTCATAACTCTCATTTCGCAGAGTCACCGCACGTTGATTGATGCCAAATCTTGATGTACGAACCATTCAGTTCGCAGTTCCGGTCTCATGAGTTGGAAGTGCTGCTGTTGGTAAAAAACGCTAGGATTCATGGGCGATGCTTTCGTTCCCAAGATTCCGGCCATAGGCAACAGGATATACTCATACTTCGAAACGAAGCTGCTCTGGTGATGGAGCTAAAAAAACCGACATTCAAAAAGAAGACCACGAAGGTTGTTCGCGCAAGCTCTTGATACACTGATCTAAACAGGTCTGTGGTGCGACATATTCGTTGATATCATGGCTGTCGCCCATGACACATATGAACGAGGTTAAGCTTGGTTGTGAGTCTTTTTAACTAGAAAGTTCTTAATGATTTATTTAATTCATGTATACAATTTCAAGTGATGTCTACTGAATAGGGCACTGAAGGTCTCCACATATTATTGTGAACAGATAAATGCCTGAAAAAATAATTACTAATTCCGTGAGACGAAAAGTTGTGGCTGTCTAAGTCATCAAGTCTTACTCGCCCGAAGATGTCAGAAATTAAGAACTAAACGTTATTTGAAAGTTATTTGCTGGTTACGCAAATAGCGGTGTATTTGCCACAGCATATGATCAGATAAATCCACCTTTATGCAACCATTAAGCGTGTATCCTTTCCCTGCCTGGATGCCACGCACATTTAGGGTTGCGAGATTTTGAGCATTGCGGACTATCACTATATTTATTTTATTAACTATTTGCTATCCAAAATTTGTCCGCATTTTTTGCACGTTACCTATATCTCTTTAAATGTGAGAAGGTGCGCTGCCGGTCTAATTCCTCTCGAGGTGCAGTCAGTTCTCACTTGTATTACCATCTGCGGGTCAGAATGCATTTCGATCTCGTTCTAGGTGTAGTGCCGCAATGTCATGCTTTTCGTAACCTAGTTGTACACTATGATCACTTGATATATCTGAGAGCAATTAAGTCTAGTGCGCACAACCACACATGCGTGGGCATTAGCCCGATTCGAGGCATTCATTTCATACATAACACCCAAGTGTTAAGTGTGGCGCACATGCAAGCGAGACAAATGTTTACTAATTAAAATCATGTTTATTTTTTTCATACAAACCAGGTAAAGAACAACGTTGCAAAGTGATCTCCATACTAGGTCCGATCACAGCTTCACGAGCAGTCAGCGCCCACAACGTCGTCTACAATCAGAAATGTCCGGATGTGAATCCAGCAGTGGCTCCTGAGGTCGTCGATTTGCACGGAGCTCCAGAGTCCTCCGATGCACTGCACCCGTCGCTTGACAACGCCAGCCAGTCTCATCTGCTCGTCGAGGTCCGTCAAACATTGAAGCCCCAAGGCGCGCCTCAGCATTGTCGCCGCTTCACTGGCTTCGACGCCAACATTTTCTTGAACGATGCGGAGGATCCTTTCATGTCCCGACACCTGATCGGCCGCGCGTGCGTTGTAAGGATCGTGTCACCCGTCACGAAGCGGGATGCTCTGGCGACGAGGCTGGCGTTGCGCCTCGTGATGTTCCGGATAACGACGAGCTCTGCATCACGGCCTTTGCAACTTTGAAGATCGACGCGGAGCAGGTGGTGATTGCTTTCGATGCCCGACACCAGCGTCTGTAAGAAGACAGTGTTGCTATCGCGGCTTGGCACAGCGAACGAGAGCGCGGAGAGATTTTGGCTGTTTACAAAAGCGTTCGCAAGGAACTCACAGTGGTCTTCGCTCAGACGCAGCTCTCTGTGATTCTGGTGGGGTTGACGTTGGAAGCCAGCGCTTTCGCCAGAAGCTTTTCGGTGTCAGGGTCATGCTGCTGGTCTTCGACCTCGGGTACATCGACGTAGACGCACACTTCGCACTTCTAACTCCTTCAGTGTGCTTGCTTCCATTATATAGGCCGCCATGGCAGACTGGATCTTATCAAGGAAGCAGTATTGCACGCACACGCGGAGTGAACTCGAAGTGATTGCAGGAGGCGAGGATTTCGAAGGTTGCGCGCAAAATCTCCGAATTGTTGAGGTGGAAAGAGATGACCGTGAGGGACGTCGCCTCGGGGCATTCGGGAAGCATGGAAAGGCTACCGATGCTCAGGTGGTGATCTTCAATGTGAATGGCCTTCACCAAGCGGGAATCACGAATGATTTGGCATATCTCCCTGAGGTCAGCGCATACTGGAAGATGGCTTATGTCGACATTTTGAAGAGCTTTGTTGAGTGCCAGGCCGAGAAAAAACGCGCAGCACTCCTCTTCTGAAAAACCAAAGAGGTCTACGGTCAGCGCCAAAAGTGTAGCGTTTTCTGGCAGCGCTAACAGCCAAGGCTTGATCCTTGTGGCTGCGTCTCGGGAGAGATGGTCGAAGCCGTAGAAGATGGTGGACACTAGGCAGTTTCTCTTCCACGTAACACTTAGCGTACGCAGAGTACGGTTCCGGGCGATTACTTCGGATAAGAGGGCTTAGTCTTCGTCATCGTAGATATCCATATCAATGGCCAACTGTTCTAGCGTCGTCGTTTGTGCAATGGCCTTGACCAGAGACTCTAGTGCGTGCATGCTGGCCTCGGGTGTTCGCACATTCAGCTTCTTGAGCGGCGAGCGGTGTTTCTGCAGGTAGAGGACGAAGCCATGAAGGAGGTCGACGCAGTCATAAGTGAACACGCAGGAGCCGACGGTTAAGACACTTATGGTGTTATTCTGCAAGAGTATGTTCATCAACTGTCGTGCGCAGCTGGTGCTAAATTCCAGATCGGCGACATCCAGCGCAGTAAGGGTTATGCTGCTCTGCTCCTGAGGGAGTACAAACAGTGGCAGTCTGACAGAGAAGCGTTAAACAGTGTGGCGTTAAAACAGTGTGGCGTTAAACGTCTTGCTGTTAACCACTTTACCAATGCTTAGTTTGACGAGTTTTTCCATCCACTTTATTTACCTTCGCATACTCCCAGAGCCGTTTACGAATTTTTGTTGTTTCAGGTGAGTAATCTTGGTCTATGCTGTATGAAGTTCCATTGAACTTCTGGGCATTAGAGAGAACGTTTGATTTTTCGTTGTAGAAGGCAAAATTGACGATGATCGGCCGTTTCTTCATTTCGTCATAGCGACCTGTACGAAGCGCTCTTTCCACTGACTGCAAGTGAACGCGTAGAGTAACTTTGCAAATGTTTTTGAGGAATTGTTCAGACATGCTCCGACGTTTTCGATTCGCTAACTTTGACGCCACAAAAAAACTAGGTTTTTTCTGCGGCATCTGTTTTCTGAGTCAACACTCCTCTCGTGCAATTTTTTAGCCGTTTTGGTTATGCTCCCAACTAAGCTGTCTTGCTCATTTACTGTATCATTGAGCACTGCAATCTGTCCTTCTGTCACGCGTATTTTGGAATTCTTTTCTGCCATCATTGCTTCATAGCTTACTAGTCTGATCAAAATTTGCTCAAAAATTTGCTCAAGATTGCAGTTTGGCATTCTTGTAAGCTTTGAAGTAATTAAAGCTCATCGGTATTCAACGACCGGGGTTCATTTGAACATCGCCCGAATGCAGTAATAAGAAAGCAAGGTACAAAACCCTATGCGGAATTAAACGGAAACGTTTGTTACATAGCTGAATCGACATCTGCCTTCGTCAGACAGGCACAACACTTATGGGATATGGAGAGGGCAGTGCGCACAGTAATCTACAAACCATAATTCAATAATTATGACTAACCAGCAGCAGAAGAGGCGTAAGTTGCATGTCGGCAAGCGTGCCGGCTCCGAATCCTGATATGGATTTGGACGAGAGAGCTGTACCTTCCGTAGTGCTGCAAACATGACGGAGAATAAGCTATGCCTACTTTGCTGCTTGACACAGGGAGTCTTTGTGAATTTAAACCGGGCTAGGATGGCTGCCTGTAATTAGGCAGACAAATGCATTCTTTTCTGGCTTCCTCTTAAAAATTTATGCACAAAAACGATAATCCTCTTTAGGACCTTGCATTAAAAGAACTCGTGATACTAATGCAAGAAAAACAGCAACTCCGTGAATAATTTAGTATTGAGTACAAGTTTGAGGCTTTCTTTAATTTTTTCCACTGCCGTCAATGTAAGAAAAACACTGCAGCTGTAATCTGACTTCATTCAGGACGACAGAACTGTATGTGTAATTTTATCTAATTACAGAGGAGAGAGAGGCATACTTTTAAAAACGCTGCAAAAGCTAGCCCCATAGCATATCTGGCTCGCCATTTCACATGAGAATAAAGATCAAATAACACACGTACTCAAAAGTCACATGCGTAAAACATACGCGCCTAGCATTTAGCCACATTACTTAATGGGAGTCTCTGCATTGCTTCACTTGACACAGATTAGGAGAAAAGCACAGAGGAAGTACTGGCACATGTGGGCTCGGATGCACGGAGCAATGTATCATCCCGCCAGTAACGAGAGAGAAAGTAAAGAAAGCTTTAGGAGCAATGCGAAAGAGAAAAGTAGCTGGTGAGGATCAGGTAACATCAAATTCTTTGAAGGAACGAGGAGAAATTGTGCTAGAAAAACTAGCTACCCTGCATACGCAATGACTTATGACCTCGAGCATACCAGAAGCTTGGAAGAACGCTAACATTATGTTAATTCATAAGAAAAGAGACTTCAAGGGCTTGAAAAACTACACACCGATCAGCTTATTACTGTCCGTTGCCTACAAAGTTTTTACAAAGGTAATCGCTAATAAAATCTGGACAACCTTAGACTTCAATAAACTAATTAATCAAGCAGGCTTTCGTGAAGGATACTCGAGAGTAGATGATATTCCCACTATCAATCAGATGATAGGCAAATACGCAGAATATAACCAACCCCTATATATAGCGTTCATTCATTACGAGAAAGCATTTGGCTCAGTGAAAAGCACAGCAGTCATGCAGGAATTGCGGAATCAGGGTGTATAAGAGTCTTATGTAAAATAATGGACGATATCTATAACGACTGCGCAGCCAATATAGTCCTCCAAAAAGTCAGCAATAAAATCCCGAGAAAGAAGGGCGTCAGGTAGGAAGACACGATATCGCCAATGCTATTCACCGCCTGTTTACAGGAGGTATTCCGAGGCCTGAATTGGGAATAGTTTGGTATAAGAGTTAATGGAGAATACTTAAGTTATATGCGATTCGCTGATGACATTGCCCTGCTAATCACTCAAGGGATGAGCAACACAGCATGATCAACGAGGTAGACAGACAGAGCAGTATGATGGGTCTAAAAATTAACATGCAGAATAGCAAAGTAATGTACAATAGTCTAGCAAGGGAACAGCTGTTCACAATTTTCAGCGAGGTGCTGGAAGTGGTAAAGGAATACCTAGAGCAAGTCGTGACCGCTGATCCGGGTCATGAGGTGGAAAAAAAAGATGGGCTGAGGCTTAGCTAAAGTGTTAAGCCTGGATATCTAGAAGCGAAAAGCTTCGTGGCAATGCTTGTGGTTTAGCTTAAGGTTTCATACATAGGGTTACAATTTAGGTATATTTTTCTAGCTTTTCCAAAACGTGTTGTCTTAGGTATACAAAGCTTGTACAACTGTCTAAGATCCCGCAAATGCCGTAGTCTTTCACAAACCTCATACACGTGGCCGAACGGGTTGTCCACAAAGTATGTCGTAAAGACCTTGGTTGCGCTGGCACTTTCACCGTGTTTCAACAGGTAGTCTGTGTAACAGCGAGTCTTTACCTCTTCTTCCATAGCGTCGTCGTCGTCGTCTTCACTCTGTTGGCTGCTGACACTGGTAGCAGGCGCGGCTCCACTTTTGAGCGTCTTGTCGTCGTCGTTTAGCGAGACGCTCCTCTCGTTCTCGGGTGTTTCGGTTGCTCGTTTAGCTCTGGCCTTTTCATTATTTCTTCGAAACAGCTCGACGTCTCGCGAAGTACAGTCTTCGCTCACCTGGCCACTCTCAACTGACGCAGCCAAACGGCGCAATTCAGCGCCCTTTTGCCGCCGTTTAGCAAGGCGTGCCTCTCGTGATTCTGGCGTTTCAGGCGCTTGTCTAGCCTTGCACTTTTCATATTGTTACGTGGTGGCAAGCCAAGGAAAGCACGACATAATGACAGAATGAAGATATGATTAAATAGCTCAGGGCCTAGCGCGAGCACTCCGTCCCGCGCCACTGCACTCTTCTTCGTCTTCATTACATGACCCCGGTCCTCAGAGCGATCGTCCCGATCGATTGCTTGAATTACGAATGGTGAGGTGACGATGAGGATGATCAGGAAGGATGATCAGGAAGGATGAGGATGATCTTCGTCTTCATGTAATGAAGACGAAGAAGAGTGCAGTGGCGCGGGACGGAGTGCTCGCGCTAGGCCCTGAGCTATTTAATCATATCTTCATTCTGTCATTATGTCGTGCTTTCCTTGGCTTGCCACCACGTAGCAATATCTTCGCTGCTTTAATCAAGAGGGAGGAATGGGCTTGGGCAAGGCATGTAATACGAAGGCAAGATAAACGCTGGTCTTTAAGGGTAACGGAGTGGATTCCAAGAGAAAGCAAGTTTAGCAGGGCGCGACAGAAGGTTAGGTGGGCGGATGAGATAAAGTTCGCAGGCATAGGGTGGGCGCAGCTGACAAAAGTCAGGGTTAATTGGAGAGACATGGGAGAGGCCCTTGACCTTCAGTGGGTGTAGTCAGGCTGATGATGATGATGACTCCTTGAAATACCCGGTTCGACAGCTTCCCTTGACTCTCCTACGCCACAGAAGTACCTGGGGTTTTCTGCTACTAATGCGCCGCCGCAAGGCAACGAGACGTTTTTTAGACCAGCCCGGCCGCAAGCTTCGGATGCCTTTACGGCGTCTGGTATCACGAACTGGAAGGAGGCTAAAAAAAAATTTGCCAATCACGACAAGTCAGGAGGGCATAAAAACGCTGTCTACAAGCGCAGCAGCCTGCAGTCGACGTCGGTTCATAACCAAGTCAGCACGCAAACTTTAAGGCAGCAGGAGATAGCGAAGCGCTCTCTGAAGATTATTTTTCAGGCGTCCCAGTACCTACTGCGCCAGGGTCTGCCATTCCGTGGTCACACAGACAAGGAAGAGAACTTCCACCAGTACCTGGTGTCAGCGCAGAAGATAATGAAGAATTCACAACTTATATGAAACGGAATACGACGTACACGTCTCCACTGCTGCCAAATAAGACGATTAATCATTTTTGGAGACCGTGCAAGAAACAGTGTGCAGCGTCATTCCGACAACCGCCCACGCCATAACTGTAGATTGGACGCGCGGGACGTCGCCGGTGTTGAGCAGGAAAGCACATATGTGCACTACGTCGATGCCACAATGACTGACAGACTTTTATAGCTTGTTTTAACAACGTTAGATATTACTCATCACGTTTCTTGATTTCTTGGGGTCTGCTACCACCTTCCTTCGGCGTCAAGTCCGAGGAATTCAAGATGGTGACTCCCGTGGTAAATCTATATAGCAACCCAATTGGTAATTGATTGGTGACTTCACTATTATATTCAATCGGTGATTGATTGAAGACTTCACTTATAAATCCAAGATGTCTGCCAATATTGTTAATTAATTGATGATATTATTATTACATCCAAGATGGCGGCAGCCAATGCTCGTTACTTGAACTACTTCAAGACGCTGGCGGCATTTTTTTATGGAAGCAGGGTGATAATAATAATAATTGGTTTTAGGGGAAAGGAAATGGCGCAGTATCTGTCTCATACATCGTTGGACACCTGAACCGCGCCGTAAGGGAAGGGACAATGGAGGGCGTGAAAAAAGAAAAGAGGTGCCGTGGTGGGGGGCTCCGGGATAATTTCGACCACCTGGGGATATTTAACGTGCACTGACATCGCACAGCACACGGGCGTCTTAGCGTTTTTCCTCCATAAAACGAAGCCGCCGCGATCGGGTTCAAATTGACAATCGCTGGATATTCCTTACCTGACCTCCCGGTGTTTGTAGGCCACGCACTGTAGGCAATTCTTCACCGTCGATGTCAATGATAATAAGATATGAACAAAGAGCGCGTGGGTCGTCAACCACTCCAGTTTAATGCCGGCCAAATGTTTTCAAACACCAGTCATGCAGCAATTCCTCAGTTGTTTCTCGTCCATTCCTTTAAACCCTCGTGAACAGAGACTGTCCGACTAACGCGAGATGCCATCTACTGGGAAACAAAGGGGGGTTTATCGCAAAATTACAAAAAAACGAACCCGATTTCACATAGGCCCAGAGCAGCCTTCAGTGACACCACCATATTGAATCCTTTCAGGCCCTCCCTCTAGGTAGTGAAAATCACCAATACACTGCAGCATGCACGCAGGCGGTGATATTTTTTGTAGCGAGAGCTACACTTTCCATTTCGCGGTGGCTGGGAGAGGCCAGTAGTGCGCATGCGCCGTTACTATGGAAACCGGAGATTAGCAGCAGGTGCGGCGTGCGCTCTACCGTGGGAACAAAGCGCGGCGCGCGCATCATCGCCGCCTCGCCGCACGCCTCTGCCACCCGAACTGCGCGTCGCATGCACAGCATTGCGTATAAAAGGCGGAGATGTAAAGGGCGGCCGTATCACAACGTGTGACATGTATGTACAGAAGGAGAGTCCGGCCGCTGCTAAGCGGCGGTATAGAAAAAGAGAAGATTAACTCTTCCGATGTTGAAGTCGCCGCCTGGCCTGCCCAACAAAGAGAGAAAGATGGTAAGAACGCGAAGAGTGCACCGGAGACGCCCGAACAGACAGAGTAACGGCTTGCCAAACCGAGATGGCAACTGCCGAGCGTAAGAGACGGCGCATAGCCGCCGAGATCCAGCCCACTGTCTCTCATTGCTAACGATACAGTGACCACAACAAGCTCAGCCAAGGAAACGTACCTCTCGGCACGTATATCCTGGCGTAGCCAAGCTAAGCCACTGCCAATTTTTTTTAAAACGATAGCCGTATCCGCTGCACCTTTACAAACATGCGCCGTAACACAGCTTGCGCCGGGGATGTGTGAGCAGGAACGCAGCCATCGCTACGAATGGCGAGGGGAGAGGAACGCCAGTTGCGCGATAACCAGGCCAGTCACAGTCATAGATACGGTCGGTGAGAGGAAGCACCAGCTGCTGGCCGAGCGGACGAGGGGAAGCACAGTCAAAGCTACAGACACAAAGGCACAAAGTAGATAACCACGATTAATGTCGGCTTTGTCGGTAGTGGGCGAAGAGTGCAGCGAATCCCTTGACATTGTGGACGCGAGTCTCCCGAAAAAAACATACGACTCCGCGGAATGTTCCACATATGGCGAGCTATAGACAGTAGAGCATGTTTTAGTGGTGTGCCCAGCATATGCACGAGAAAGACTCATGCTAGCATCTATTTGAAGTCTTTGGACACTAGGCCCCTCTCAGAGGATTCCATCCTCGGCGCTTCGCCGGATAGTTCGAAAACTCTACAGGCAACGCGAACGCTCGGACGCTTTTTAAGCGACACAGGCATTGACTGCCGTTTGTAATGTTAGAAAGTGTACCTTGTCTTTTTTCATCTGCCTCCTCCCATCATCATCATTCCCCATCGTGACAGTCTTTTTTCTCCTCTTCCCGTTCCCCAGTGCAGATTAGCAGACCAGTGTACATATATTTTTCAGGCCAATCTAACTGTTTTAACCTAAACCCCCCCTCTCTCTCTCCGCCGCGGAATCTCCCTCATAAATGACGTGACTGTCTCAAGTATCAAAGGTGTCACAGCAGGAGATGTTCTTTAATTACATGGTCGGGCTGGAGGAGGGATTCGGCGAGGCTCGCGCTTGCTCAATTCGCGTCTATACTGGCCACGTAACTTCGTCTAATCTCGATGATGGTGAGTTCCCTGAAGTGTTTTCTTCATTTCTCTTTCTACTTGCCATTCTTATTTTCTCACGCATCATATCTGAGCGCTGGTTGTGAAAAAAAACGACGCGTTAACTCGCGCGGGTGCTCCACGAGCTATTTGGAAGCGCGCGCATCCCGAGCTGCTGTTGGCCGACCCTCAGCCGAAGGAGTTCATCTCTGCGATGCTGAAACAGGTGAGTTCCCCGTCTTTCGCTGCCATATCTTCGTCTGTCCGTCGACTGAGATGGCCGGCGCCGTGGCTCAGAGCTTGGTCCAACAGAAAGAGGGCGCCCCTTCAACCTGTTCACTATACCAGGGGCAGCGAGCGCTTTCCATGGAGGCCAAATACTTTCGTGTGCTAGTTAAAGAACCTCAAGGAGTGTAAAATAAAGTGGAGCCCTCCGCAAGGGTGCTTTTTTTCGTCATCCGCGGCGGCTCACTGGTTAGAGTGCTCGGTTACTGAGCCGGAGTTCCCGGCTTCGGATTCGTCCGCGGCGTCCGCGCTTCGATGTAGGCGAAACGCTAAAGGCGCCCTTGTGCTGTGTGATGTCAATGCACGTTAAATATCCCCAGGTGTTCGAAATTATTCTTTAGCCCTCCACTACGGACATCTTTCTCTCTTTCTTCTTTCACTCCCTGGCTGCGCTTCGATGGAGGAGAAACGCTAAAGGCGCCCTTGTGCTGTTCGACGTCAGTGCACGTTAAAGACCCCAAGGTGTTCGAAATTATTCTGTAGCCCTCCACTACGGACCTCTTTCTCTCTTTCTTCTTTCACTTCCTTCCCTCATGGCGTCTGTAGCAGACGCCACTTTACCTCCTCGCTTTTGTCGAGCTTCGCGTCTGGTGGCAGATAGATTCTCCTTTCCAGTTTAAACTAATTGGTGTAGTCGTGAAAGGATATAAATCCGTATATCGTAGTCGTGAAAGGATATAAATCCATATATCGTGAAATTTCGGGACTCAACCCGGCTCACTGTTCCGCTGACATAAACGCGAGCTATACTGTGAGCCAACTGGTTTTCCCTGTTCCCTTAGTGTACCGGCACCCATAGTAGTTACACCTCACTTTGGTTCTATCTCGATGTCTTAGGATTCGTTTTGTCTCCTTGGAAATCCTACCCCGCGCGAAATTGTTTACAGCGACCTTGGAGTCCTTTAGCTGCCTCCTCCGCAGTCCCTGAGTTCTTCGTTTTGACCGAACCGGCAGTTAATGTTTTACCCGAGTCGTTGACGCCCACGGCCACAAAGGTGTCGCCTCTTTCGTATTGCGCCGCATCTGCAAAGGTTGTGTATTCCGAGCCTTCTAGCTTGGCTTCAAGGGCCTTTGGTTTTGCTCTCCTCTTGCCTTTGTGATAAGCGGGGTGCATGTTTTTTTTTTGAATAGGTTTAAAAGTCACTAATTTTCTCACTTCGGTTAGTAACTTTGCCCGCGCGTTTCTATCCGGGATTCTGTCATGTAGTCTTACGTTGCTCAGGATCTTCCACCCCTCGGGTGTGGTTGCGAGCATCCTTATTTGTGCAAATCTATGTACCTCGCATAGTTCCGTAATGGTGTTGTAGACCCTCAGTTTAAGAAGTCTTTCCGCCGGGGTGCATTGGGGCTGTCCCATGGCTGTTTTACCTGCCGTCCTTATGATCCCCTCTATTTTAGATAGCCGGATACGATACCATTCTATGGAGCTGCAAAAAGGCGCCGCCACCTACATACTTAGCATAAGTCCCTCCTCTAGAGCGGTGGGAGGATATAATGGCCAGCTCAGATCCGTTCACGCAATCCTGGCCACTGAGTGGGCTTACAAGGTGGCCAAGAGCCAGGCCCACTGAAGTTTAGTGCTAACAATAAATGTTTTCCCGTTCAATACAACCCCTCGTGGCGCAGTTCTGGACAGTTACTGCGCCATTTCCTTTCCACAAAAACTGTTTTCAGTTTCATCTGTTCACTCTCCCCGCCGTTGAGGTGTCCAGCAACAAGCAAGAGTGAGAAAGTTACGGCCCCTTATTTTTTCTGTATAATAAATTTTTAAACTCCACAAATTATTCGGAGCGTAACTGGTGTGATGCGGCAATGATGTGGTTCTTGGGGGAACCCTTCAAGAATTCATACCCATGAAAGAAAAAATAGTTTTAAAATTGGTTTTTGAGGAAAGTAAATGCAAAGTAATTGTCTCACATCTCTGTGGACATTCGAGCCTCGTTTTTCCTGCATCGAAACGTCGCCGCCGCGACCGGGCTCCAACCCGGGAACACCGGCTCAGTAGCCGAACGCGCTAACCAGTTTCTTAAAACTAGTTTTCATAAAAGGAAAGCATCGCTTTCCAAGGACGCCTCAACCACGCCCTAAAGGAACGGATTACGAAGGGAGTGAAATAAGAGAGAAAGAGTAAGCAATAAAGAAAAGGCTGGAGTAGGGAGCTGAAGAAAGTAAAGAGCAGCGTTTATCGAACCGTAGCAACCAAACCTCTAACTTGCCCTAATAGATGCTGTCACTTCGCGTTCGTAGCTTACAGTTCGCTGCAAGAAGTATCGAGGTGGAGTAAAGGTATTTCATTCATTGACGTTCAGATCGCGTCAGTAAGGTCCAAGTTTGTACTCAGTTTAAAATCAGGCAGCCAACTTTCACCGTAATGCACAACGCAATGCTCGACAAGGCCGTCGCAACGCCAGTGTAATTCCACTGAAAGACAGAAGTCTGTCTCACTGACATCTAATTAGACATGTTTGCGAGAATCGCAGTCACACTTGATCAGCAAATGCTTACTTCGCCTCTCTATCTGAACCTACGCCACAGCGAGCTGCGTCTGCTCTTCTTGCTCTTATCTTTGTAAAGTTGACATAACATCTTTGACCCTTTACTACAGTTTCGTTATAACGCGTATATATATTTATTCTTTCTTTTCCAGTCTTGAAGCGGAAACGTATCCTGCGCTGAAATCCCCACATTGAATCGAAGCAGAAGAGCACTCCGCTAAATGTGCCATGACGACTGAAAAGCCATCTGTGTCAGAAAAACGCTCGCTATTAACCCTGCCCTGCCCCAGAAGTGAAGCGGCACCAGTGTGTCAGCTGGTTCGTCGTGTTGCCGAGTATAACAAGATTATCTGGAACGTAGGCCTTCAGATAAGAGAGGAAAATGGCCTGGGGGAATTGGGTATCGCTATTGCCCCGAAGGCCCTGCTCATGAACCCTTGGGAAGTCCCAAGGATTGACTGTGAAACCCTCGCCAGGATTCTGCTGCGCAACGTCCTCGCCCATCATCGCTGCATTGTGGCTGAAGAGATAACTTTCTTTGTAGCGAGGAGCCCTGTCCTCCTCAGCATTCTTTAAGACAAGTACAGCGTCAGGAAGCTTACCATCTCAGATGTACCGTGCTGTGAAACGAAAGTCTTTGAAGCCCTGCAGAAGCTTGCCAACCCCTCAGATTAAAATTATTCAGACGAAGGCGAAAAATACTTCTGCTTCTCTGTCAGACTGCCACTGTTTGTAATCCCTAAGGAGCAGGGCAGTATCACCCTTACTTCGCTGGATGTCGCCGATCTGGAATTTCGCACCGGCTGCGCACGACAGTTGATAAACATACTCTTGCAGAATAACACCATAAGTGACTTAACCGCCGGCTCCTGCGATTTCACTTATGACTGCGTCGACCTCCTTCATGGCTTCGTCCTCTACCTGCAGGAACACCGCTCGCCGCTCAAGAAGCTGACAGTGCGAACACCCGAGGTTAGCAAGCGTGCACGGGAGTCTCTGGTCAGGGCCATTGCACCGAGGACGACGCTAGAAGAGTTGGCCATCGATATAGATATCTACGATGTCGAAGAGAAAGCCCTCTTTGCCGAAGTAATCGCCCGGAACCGCAATCTGCGTAAGCTAAGTGTTACGTGGCCGAGAAACTGCGTCGTGTCCATGAACAGCTGCGGCTTCGAACTTCTCGCCGGAGACGCAGCCACAATGATCGAGCCGTGGCTGGTAGCCCTGCCAGAAAACGCCACACGTTTGGCGCTGAACGTAGACCTCTTGGGTTTCTCAGAAGAGGAGTGTTGCGCGTTCTTTCGCGCCCTGGCACTCAACAAAGCCCTCCAAAACATCAACATAAGCCATCTTCCCGCATGCGCTGACCTCAAGCAGATATGCCAAATCATTCGTCATTCCCGCTTGGCGAAGGCCATTCACATTGAAGATCACCCCCTGAGCATCGGTAGCCTTCCCATGCTTCCCGAATGCCCGAAGTGACGCCCCTCACGGTCAGCTCTTTGCACCTCAACAATTCGGAGATCTTGCGCAGAACCTTCGAAATCCTCGTCTCCTCCAATCACGTTACTTCACTTCGCGTGTGCCTGCAGAAATGCTTCCTTGATAAGATCCAAGCTGCCATGGCAGCCTATATAATGGAAGCACGCACACTGAAGGACTTAGAAGTGCACGCCTACGTCGATGAACCCGAACTCGAAGACCAGCAGCATGACCCTGACGCCGGAAAGCTTCTCGTGAACGCGCTGGCATCCAACCTCAGCCTCACCCGAATCACAGTAAGAGAGCTGCCTCTAAGCGAAGACACTGTGAGTTCCTCGCGAACGGCTTTGCCAACAGCCAAAATCTATCCGAGCTCTCGATGGCGGTGCTCAGCCGCGATAGCTACAACTCCTTTTTGCAGACGCTGGTGTCGGGCATCGAAAGCAATTACCGCCTGCTCCGCGTTGGTCTTCCAAGTTGCAAAGGCCGTAACACAGAGCTCCTTGTCATTCGCAGCATCACGAGGCGCAACGCCAGCCTCGTCACCAGAGCAGCCCGCTTCGTGATGGGTGACCACGATCCTTTCAACGCACGCGCGGTCGAGCTCGTCTCGGGACATGAAAGGGTCCTCAGCATCATTCAATAAAATGCTGGCGTCGATGCCAGGGAAGCGGCGACGATGGTCAGTCGTGCCTTGGGGCTTCGATGTTTGACGGGTCTCGACGACTACATGAGACTGGTTGGCGTGGTCAAGCGACGGGTTCAGTGCATCGGCGGACGCGATAGCTCAGTGCAACTCGACGAGCTCAGCTACGACTGCTGGATTCACATCCGCAAATTCCTGACTGTGGCCGACGTTTTGGGAGCTGACTGCTTGTGAAGCTGTGATCGGACATTGTTTGAAAGTAAGCTTGCAACGTTGTTCTTTACCTCGTTATTATGAAGCGAATAACGACTATTTTAATTAGTGAACATTTGTCTCGCTTACATGTGCACCACACTTAACACTGAGGGTTATGCATGAAATGAAGGCCTCCAATAGGGTTATGCACCCGCATGGGTGGTTGTTTGCACTAGAATAACCCTTCCCTCAACAGATTTAAAAATACACCGCCTGGTGTTTAAAGCAAGGGAAAACAATTACTGGTCCTTATCGAACCGGTGAACCGTATGAATTGCAGTTTGAAACGCACGTAGTTAGGCTGCACACAGGCACACTTGTACGGTGGGCTCACGGACCTTTAATTCCATGTCAATAATGCTGAAGACAAAGAAAAGGCAAAGTGAACACTTCGTCTAAGCCTTGGGTAATCGTCTTCGACCCTTCCTGGTTTCTTCGATTATGTAGAAGCACTGCTTGTTAAAATCGTGATACCACACTGATGTTCCCCCATTCTCTCGAACAATTTACCTTAGCACACCTCTTAGTCGCCTTCAAGGATATTTTGTGCGACATTTTGTAATTTGGTTAATTTAAATATATCAGGGTAATGTAAATTAAATTTCGGTAAGTGTTATGTATTGCGGCTTACACTTTACATTGCACGCTGAAGTGTAGGACTATACGGATAGTGCAAACAGCTTACATCATCAAAGAAAACGAAGGCAGTTTGCCGCAGTATTGAGGGTACGGTATAGCTGCTGACGAAAATACATTAGTGGCGTTGTTTTTTTTCTTCGGACATCAGACAAGATCGCAGTTTAATCGGTTTTTCTCATCACGAACAAAAGCCAAATTTAACCTCTCGAACGGCTCCAATTAGTTTTAGAAGCCTAATTAGTTGCTTGTTTTTCCACTCGTTGCTAAGGCTGCGCCCCACCAGATCGTGCCCTCTCTGCTGAGATACAGGTACAGAAGGTCGAGGTACATAACTACGCACCGACGCCCTAGCTCGAAAATATGCCTGCCGAGCAGGGCACACTGACTATACCCTCTCTCAGACACCTCGTCCGGACATCCCTCACAAGGCACCCTTCTAACGCCCGCTCCGCTCAGCCCATCTTAGCATCCCCTTTAAGGAAACGCACACGCGGCCTCATTCCCCCGCGAAGTTTCCCCTTCCCTCATGACTGCCCGAAATAATCCACACCGGCTGGAGAGGCGGAAATTCGCCACCTGCTGTGGACCAGTAGACACAGTCAACAGGGCACTAGATGTCAATCCGGCATCTGTCTTCCCAGCATGCGTCGGGCGTCCATGGTGGATGAAGTGAAAAGGCGCCAGCTTACCCTCAAGGCTTCACTAAGGAACTATATGGTTGCAAGTACACGGGAGCAGCGGCCGGCGCCGGAGACCGCAGCGCCGCCACTCGGCTGCGAGCCCGCTCCCGCCGCGGCTGGTCGCTTACTTTCGGCGAAGTCGCTACTCGACATGCGTGCAGCCAGCATAGCCTCCTGACAGGCAGCACTCGTCAATCTGTGCTTGTATAATATGGTAGATAAGCGCAACATCAAAGGAGTATAGACACCTAATTTTGGTGTCATGTTTTCTTCTCTATATTGATGCGGGAGGCACTACTACGCATGAATCACCATGTGATATTCGATTACGCCCGCTAAAAAATTTATAGTCGACTTTTTCCGTTGTCCTGCTTCGGTTTCAACAGCCGAATGATGGCTGTGACGTCAGAGTATATTTGTGTCTCTTGCGTCATGAAAAATCGCCTTAAAATCGTTGCTTCATCGTTTAATTCACTGCAGTGTTGAAGCCAGCCTCCTTCAAGAGCCGGAATGACAACGACTGAGGAAGCATCAGATGGCTTTAAAATTGTTTTTTGGGGGGAGGGGCGGGAGGAAGGGGGGCAAAGGAAATGGCGCAGTATCTATCTCACATCTCGTTGGACACCTAAACCGTGCAGTGAGGGAAGTAATAAAGGAGGGAGTGAAAGAAGAAAGGAAGGAGGTGCCCTAGTCTCCGGAATAATTTGGACCACCTGGGGATGTTTAACGTGCACCGACATCACACAGCACAAGTGCGCCTTTTGCGTTTACTCTCTATCGAAACACTCCCACATCGGTGGAGTTCGAAACCGGGTACTCCGGTTCAGTAGCTGAGCGCCCTAAACACTGAGCCGTCGCGACTGGTTATATCGGAAACTTTTTGTGTCTCACATGACTAGCGTAGTACAATTTGATGTCACAGTCCTCATTCGATTGTTGAAGTCGAAGCGGCACGCAAAATAAATGACAGTATAAATTGTTTAGCTGTCGTAATTGATTACCAGGTGGTAATCCGTGTATAATAATGTCTTACGCATCTTTACAAATAATAAAATGCGCAACGAAAATTTAAGTATCTCTACTGAGGAATTAAAATTCTTCGTAGACAAAGTCAGCTGCGTACGCCAGAAAGTTCTAGTGCGATTGGGCTTATCGCCATCAACACTATCACTAGCGCAGATTTATGAGTCACGAGGAAGACGATTCTTTGTCTGGTGGTCGCTTGGGAAGCCAGGCGCTCTTAGCCATTGAACGTCGAAGCATTGCTACTGACAAGATGTCAGAAAGCGAAGAAGAACCTATGTACGCCGAGCCGCAGCCGTGCGTACTGACGCCGGCTGACAAGACCCGCTGGACCGAGAGCGAAGTGTACATGGAGTATGTCGGCTTCGTCCTCGCCCTCAACGAGCGTGTCACGGGGAAGAAGCTGACCGATAACATTATCGTATCAGATTTCACGTCGGATCTGCTGTCGGTGCTGGGTTCATGAAACGCCTCCAGACAGCCAATTAGCAGTGGCTTAGCTCGAATATGCCAGGATATACGTAGCGTGAGCTACGCTGATCCCCTGAGCATCAATTGCCGCTGAGCAGCAATTTCGCTCTCCTTCTTCATGGCTATACCACACTGGCAAACGCCCTGCTATATGTACACTCCCACTGACACCTGTGTGCTTGCGCACAAAATGAGAGGCGCTATTAAGCAGCACCGGGGCAGCGTCAGATGGCTACTGTGCAACGGAGGCGGACAGCTGGGCTGCGCCGGTGCCAATGCCTCTGCATCGGCTATTACGGGTGAGGCGCGCGCGGTGGTGGCTCCGGCGCGCCAGCTGTGCGCCGTGTGACGTCACTGCTCCTCGCGCATGCGCAGCACGGCTCTCCAGGAACCACGCGAAACTGCTTAACCTCGGCCAGTGTAGCTCACGCTACAAAATTCGAAGCCGGAAACACAAATGCCATCTTCAGGACCCGCCTTGTTAAAAAAAAACTGTAATGAGCAGACAACACAATTAGAGAAAAGGCAAATTTGACATTCAAGAAAACAGTGCCTCCATGTACTATTTCGTGTCTTTTTTGAGTGATTCTGTCTTTGTAAACGCCATCGACGGAACAACTTATATAGATCGTATCGAAACAAAGTGGCAACAAACGAGAAGTGGCAGCTTGTCCTACAATGCCAGCGGCACCATTTCTTCCACGCACCCTCGCAACGCGTCAAGAGCAGTGCTCGCCGAGCAATTCCGCCAAAACGCGGCTTTCTTAGAGATGTAGCGCACTTAGTGCTTCCACATTGGTTGCGCCGCGGTCAGCCCTGCAACGAGCTCATAAATGTCGTAGCATTTCAGGGATAATAAGCGGATTGATTTGGGCAGCGATTTTTTCCTTATAGAAAATAAACAACGATCGGATAATTTGAGCGCTTAGTTTTAGCAGGTGCTTAGGATTCCTCATGAAGGTTTTCATAAGTATTTTAACAGTTCATAAAAGGGGCGTTCCTAAACCAAGTCATTCTAAGCGTGATTTCACTACAGCACCAGACAGAGCTGACGGTCGCTAGGGAAGAATAGCGGTGGCGCTCACCACGGCAGATATTTCACAAGTGCCTCCCTCTGAACCCGACCCCGAATTTCTCGTAATGCCGCCTGTTTTCTAGGCGCTCTCGCTGGCAAACGCGTATGTGAAGCTCTTGCTGCTGCATTCTGGTGGTTATGTTCAGTTCATCAACAGAGCGATATAGCACCCAGGAGACATACCAGCGTAGAAGTATAGCAGTTTAACGTACAGCCCCCGTCAAAAGTATACAGCCCAAAGCGTTTGCTTGCGAGGCCTGCAGCGTGCTTAGCTATACATCCGCAGCGGCCGTAACATCTCGAAAGAAGAATGGCTTCATGCTCTCAATCCTCCCAAGCTTTGGACTGCTAAATGTTCTAGGGAGCCGCGTTAAACAGCTTAGAAGCAAACTTCTTGAGATGTACATTTTTGACGCAGGCTGTATGCCTGTTGCGCACGCGCAGCAGTCCTATCCGGCCACGCATTTGCAACCGTACATGCGAAGTTATCAGTTATAGAATGCTCAGTTATTTGTACAGCTGACACAATTTACGTCAGAACTGAAAGATCGGATCAATGCAAGTGAAGATAGGACCCACAAATCCCTGTGTGCCAGCAGGTGAAGTCAATGTGATCACAGGAATTTCCAGATACGCAATCTAATGGTAAACACGTTACGGAGGTTTCTGCTGTTATGGTGGTGTCTACTGTCCCAGGGGGTACAATGCTGTTTAGCAACCATGCATGCCGTAAACATTACACCAATCTTGTTACATGTTACATTACATGACACAGCAACAAGCTGATCCCATGGTGTGCCTCAGAACCTGAATTTCTTATCCTGGTGACACTCGGATGCCGTGTCCCCCCCCTCCCCGCCCTAAGCGAAGGGAAGAGAGGGGGCCAGGAACCCCTGCCCCCTCCCCACACCCCGATTTACACCACCGATTTCGATTAGTATGTCATTAACCCGCGTTTGTTCCCTCACCCACTCCGCCCGCTTCCGGTCTCTTATCGTCACACCCAAATATTTCTTTCCATAGTTAATTTACCCCGCAAATTTTCCACCGCCGTTATGTGCCATTCCAACAGAGGGCAACAACAACAGTGAAGAAGAGGAAAGAGGCTCAGTCGGTGTGCGAGCGGCGACGAGTGCCAGAGAAAGTGGATAAGACTCTAGTGCCCCCCTCCCTGCCATCATCTGCTCAAAATTCGCTGCCGTATGAAGCCGTACCACCTGGACTCAAGGAACACAAGCATGGACGTGCCAGTCATGACCGACATGTGTCAGGGAGGGTCGTCACATGTTTCCACGCCTTGTATGGAAGTGGGTGTCACTGAAAGCCTGGGTGCGCTACAGACTGTGTTCGACGGAAATTACGAGGACTGCGATGAAGGGCGTGGTCTTGTCCCAAAAGCAGTCATCTTCTGCCCGCAGACTCGTCAGGAGGGGTTGTCTGGAGCTGACAGCAAGAAGGAGGTTGCGTTGTGGGCTCTGCAGAAGCGCTGCTGTATGGTCCGGGATGAACGGAGTAATCGCACCGAAGGATGATCTGGTAACATGGTGCGCCTGGGCGGAAAGATGTCCTTGCAATTCGACGGGGCCGTCACGCCAACAGTCCTGGCATCCGCCATCGCCTTCGTGGTGAGTTCATTCTGGCATGGAAAGCGCACCACTATTGCCAACTCGCGTTAACACATGTGGACGCTGCGCTAGATGTTGACGCAGTGGAATTAAGTGCTTCACCGCCAGAGCTTGATATCCTGATAAGAGTACTCATGGTTTTTTTAGTGCAGTGTTCTCACCTTTTCATCTTTGACTTTGATTAACTATTTCGCCTTTAGTTTCTGGCCTACAATGCGACCTGAAGTGCACGCGTATACCATGAACCCTTGTGTGTGTCATGTTGTTCGCAACCTTAGACTTGCCGCTCCCCTAGCTGCGTCACCAATACCGTGTTTAAATTTCTGTAATTTATATCCTTCTCATCTCCTGAAAAAAAAAGACTGTAAAAGAGAGAAAAAATACACCACAAAGAAGGCTTCTCTGAAGATATCGAAGAAGCCTTGTGTAAAGATACCGAATTGTTTGCCCTAGTCAACACACTGACGTGGCTAGAAGAGCGCGCAGGCTGGCAGCAAAGAATTTTTTTTCTTGCACACCTTGTCCGAAAACATAATCTGGATCAATCTTAGGTTTGCAGTGGCTCATTTTTACTCATTCACGTCTTAAAAGGCGCCTGTGTTTCACAGAATAACAGCCACGTACGACGACGATTGTAATGCTAGCATGCAAGCTAAATATTCTGTGGTTGAGGTGACACTTAGGTATGGTGAGTTTCTGCCTTGCAGTTGTTCTCATTGAACTCTACGCAGTCCGTCACTGTCTGTTAGGATTTCCACTCAGAACATCGGTTTCGTTTGACGCCCTGCATGTATCCTCATTGGGAACTTCAGTTCCCTGGAACAGCGCTGCATATCTGCCACGCCTATTGCGACTTCTACAGGGCCTGCCTCTTGTGGTGTTCATGGGTGGGATGATGCGCCACCGACAGTCCGCCTTGCCGCTGTTCACCGACCTGAAGGTGCCAGCGCTGATTGTGATCTAGTCTTAAATCTTCGCCGGCCCCGAGGTTGTACTGCACTTGAGTCTCGAGGCGCTACACAAGGGGAGGCACAGTGCATCCTTTGCCGTCTTAGTCCTGACCAGGCTGCTCTACACGGTGTGGCTGGCCGTCTCGTTCAGGGCGAGTGGTCCCCTGCTGGCCTGGGAGTTAGCGGTAAGAGTGGCAAAACTGGCTCGCATTGCTCTTCTAGACCTAACTTACATGCAAAGGCTTGAGGAAACACTGAAGCTCCGCCTCGAGTATATGACGCGATAGCGTTAATGAGCCCCTTCAGCGGCTTGGAGTCTTCTTTGCGTATCGCTTCGCAGACGTGGTCATTATGTGCTTTAGATTGATATAAAGCGGGAAGTCCTCTTATATATCTCCTGGGACATAGTTGCAGGAGTTAAGTGACGCGCAACCTGACATGGCGTGGTAGCTGTTTCAAACACAGCCATCTCTCACGACCAGTCCTTAATGTAGCTGCCACCTGACAGGTCGAGCACGTTGTGATGACATCACAATGTCTCGTGACCTATGTGAGAAGTGGGCCATCTGCTTTTTCGCTCACAACGCGACAACGTTGCAGCCGGACTTAGTGCCAGCGGAAGCCTTGACTTAAGCGCTCAAAATAATTCAAGAGTGCAACGTGTCATATAGCTGCACGGCTACATTTGGATGGCTATTTGCAGCAGCTTAGAACTTTTTGCGAGTTGTAAATAATTTTCGCTTTTACGGGTGGTTCCGAACTCTCAACGGCATAAAACGACAGCTTCTAGTTAGGGCTAATAGCTCGTCTTGCATCTCTCTAAATGGTATTGTTAGCTCACGCATCCAAAATTCCTATCTAAAAGACAACACGAACCCAAGAGCGATCTTAAATAATTTGCTTCCAAGCTATTTTGAGCATAAAAAAGAAAATGAAAGAATGTGAGCTTGAAAAGCGGACTTGAAAAACCTTGAAAAGGTCCGTTCGACGTCCAGCAACAAGGAAATTAATCGTTACGCCACAGCATGACTGTGCAACGTGTTGTTATCGGTTTTTTATGAATCTCCACTTTCGACCTTTTGGCGAGGCTGCTTAAATGAAAGTTTTAGGGTGCCTGATTGCGCACGCCCCCTCGGAAGTGCGGTGTCGTTCTGTGAAGTGGTCAACGCTGCCTCCCAAGCGGCGATGGCCATTGGGCTCCGCACGCTTCATCGCTGCGGGTGGGAGAGACGTGTGCGCGGCGTTCTTGGGCAAAACGCTCAGGGCTGTGTGGCCCTGTTCACGAAACGCTCGCCACATGACTGAGGATTGTTTGTTTTTTCGAGAGAAGACAAACGTCTACTGCTCCCTCTGGCAAAAAATCTATTGAGACACAGCCCAAGGTCAGTTGATGTGTTTTGTGCGAGTAATACCATTTCTGCGAGGTTCACAGTTGATTGGCGTGTACATAGCCACTGAGTTTATCGCTTAGTTGTTCTGGGTCTTTGTGTGTATGTGTGCGTGCACAGCTAGTTTAATTTCTAAGTAAGCAATGCTCCGCTTTGAGGTGCATGTGTCGACGCAAATACAAATTATAGGATGCCTATGTTATGTTTTACACTGCCGATGGTTAATTATATTTTTCTTCATCTTAGGCCAAAGGGCCAACCGTGCACAACAAACGTTATCATCATCTTCTCAGCGCGGCATGCCTTTCTTCGCCTCGAACTCGACATGCAGTTGCGCTCTGCCCATGTGCTGCCTACGCGTCGGGCTCCATGATGGCGGGCGCCGCAAGGGAACTCGCTAAAGGGGTAACGACGCGGTTGTCTCCACCCTAAGCGACGGCGCTCCCGGAGACACGACGTCGACAGATCGGAATCCCGCCTCCTGGGCTCTGTTCTGGAACCACCCCCATGCACTTTACAAGCCTCTCTCTACCAAATGGGTTGAGAACGTAGGATAGGAAAGAACAAGGGTAGGCTTATCACAGGGACAAGGCGAAATGTGAAGATGGATCGCGGACTAAGACAGAAGGAAGGGGAGAAGGACGAATACCCCCGTATAGTCTATCCACTGTACCCTCTTGCAAATAAGAAAAGGGGTTTCATTTCTATGTACGGCCCTGTTGTTCCTTCAAATGCAGACGAATACTGGCGGTTCTACGGTCTCCTTTTGGTCAGTTGTGCCTTCATGTAAGAATGCAGTATAGAACTGAAATGATAATTAATCGCCAACTGGCCTAAAACGTTGCTTTTGATTTTATTGTCCTGTTACCTGGAAGCTATCCTGGTGAGATTATCTTTACAGAGACTGTTGTGATATCACGTTTGTACTGCGACCTTGCTTTGGAAGAAGCTGAATTTTCAATCATTCAGGAAGGGTTGAACAAAATATGTGAGCCAATCTGTTTGGAATGTCCTGCTGCTTTCTTTTATGCTTAAGTTTTACGGAGAGTCACATCTCTCAGCAAAACTACTAAGTTTTGCTGAGAGATGTAACCTTTGCGGCCCTCTGAATAAGAGGTGCACTTTTGGCATTACCTAATGAAGCCATGCTGCGCTGGTTGCTTCTTCAGATGATGCGAGACCGTTTTGCTATGGCGGTGTTCTTGTACGCGTACGACGGCTACAGCAAGTACCTCGTGTGCCTGCCCCGCACGCTGTCGTACCTGTACGGCTCGGAGACCTGTACACTTCCCACGTGGTGCCGGAAGCCGTCGGGTCGGTCGAAGGAAGACATCTTCGAGGCGTGCGCATATCTCTATGATATGTTGGCCATGTCAGAGCACGCCGAGGTTATCCAGGTATATTATATATATGCACCACTGTGGTCGGAGAATGTTTTCTTGCGCAATGCATGCTAGGTTACCGGGTTAGCGAATCTCTGCGCTAACAGCTTAAGCTGCAGACAGTAAAAATTCGGCCCTACGCCAATTTCCTCTTAAGCACAAAGTGAAACTAACGGAGTTTAAGCGAGGATTGAATTCTTTGACGCGCCTACCGACGACCAAATTTTCACTTTCAGTGCTAAGAAATAAAAAAATGTCACGGTAGTTCTTGCGCTTGAGTAAAACCGAGGTGGCAGGGAACAATTGCTTTTAACTCAAGGAGCATCGGGGGATGCGGATGCTGACATACTGAGCTTCACACACTGCACGCACTGTGTACATATTTGCTTACAAGCTGAGGGTTAATGGTTGCTCTTTTGCGGTATTTAACACGCACACCATGCTTTAAAGGCGGCGTGGTTGTGCTAAGCACAACGATCATTGTTGTTTACAGCGGTATAGATCCTAATCGGGAGGCATGCTGCTTGTCCAGGCAGGTATAAGACCCACATACCCAGTCATTTTGTCTACCTTAGAGAATCAAGTCATTTGCACAATAACGTTCCTGTAACCAATGAACAGAAGAAAGGTGACAGTTCAAAAATGTCACGTTGTATGGTCATTGCACCAAGGATCGACAATTTGCATCGGCTTGTGCGCCATCTCTTTTTTTCAGATGCACCACGAGAAGTACGAACCACACATGCGGAACTTCGTGCGTGACAACACTCTCGGGGCCTGCGTATAGGTCTGCGATCTGAGCTTGGCAGTGCTCGTGATCTTGCGCATGTTAAAGATGATCTGGGGCGACATCGCCGCTGTGGTCCATCTCTACAAGCGCTACACGGCAGAGCGGCGCAAAGGAGTCACTCGGAACGGCGCCTTTCACGCAGTGGCGCTAGCATTGCTTGCTACTGACACGTCACCCATAGAGGCACTCCTTGCTGGTGGGTCTTCTGTTGTAGGATTAATTTGGAAAAGGGTCATCTGACATCGAATTTTATCAAATATCCAATTTTTTCGTGCTAGTTCTTTTGTGGGGAAAGGTTAGTGTAAGGGCGATGCTGTATCTCCCTTAGATTCTGTATCTCGGTACAGTACACAATTTTAGTTTACTGTCCGCCGATATGCGAAACAGATACTGAGCTATTTTCTTTCGGCAAAAACCAATTTTCATTTTTTTCAACCCAATTTTCAATATCAGGTTTAAACAGATGCCCTTTGTAAAAAAAAAACAAAAAAGAAGTGCTTTCAATAAGGGCTGCTATCATACGCCTTGAAAACGTAGCTGCCCGAAGCGCAAACAACAGATGAAGGCCAGAAGGAAGATAATTTCATAGTGATAAAATAATGCGAGCACCACTGATCACACAGGCGGAACATTTGACACTGGCGTTCACAAGCTTCAGTGTTGCTGACAATTTCCCAGTACACATGGAAGTGGAGAGTGACGTTCAGTAATGAGAAGGTACTTCCATCTGGCACAAGGAAGCCTTCATTTGCACTGAGCAGAAACTGCTGTATCTTGAAGACAGGGATGTCTTAGCAAGTGTGGAAATAGTTTCATTGGTGGCTTACCGAATGGATTCTGTTCGCAAGTTTTTTGTTTTTATTTCAGTGTGATTTTATCTCCATGTTTTCAGTATGCTGCACTGTTGGAATTTTAGAATAGGGTATGCGGCGACTTGGCACCCAACTTAGCTTCGTGCGAACTCCTCGAAAGCGTTCTGGTTGAAAATTGCCGTCAAGAAGAGACCAGCATTAGCATGACATATTTTCTAAGCAGCCGACATAGCTATTAAAGTGCGCCAGCGCCAAACCTGCTTCATAATTCTCATTTCGCAGAGTCACCGCACGTTGATTGATGCCAAATCTTGATGTACGAATCATTCAGTTCGCAGTTCCGGTCTCATGAGTTGGAAGTGCTGTTGTTGGTAAAAAACGCTAGGATTCATGGGCGATGCTTTCGTTCCCAAGATTCCGGCCATAGGCAACAGGATATACTCATACTTCGAAACGAAGCTGCTCTGGTGATGGAGCTAAAAAAACCGACATTCAAAAAGAAGACCACGAAGGTTGTTCGCGCAAGCACTTGATACACTGATCTAAACAGGTCTGTGGTGCGACATATTCGTTGATATCATGGCTGTCGCCCATGACACATATGAACGAGGTTAAGCTTGGTTGTGAGTCTTTTTAACTAGAAACTTCTTAATGATTTAATTAATTCATGTATACAATTTCAAGTGATGTCTACTGAATAGGGCACTGAAGGTCTCCACATATTATTGTGAACAGATAAATGCCTGAAAAAAATATTTACTAGTTCTGTGAGACGAAAAGTTGTGGCTGTCTAAGTCATAAAGTCTTACTCGCCCGAAGATGTCAGAAATTAAGAAATAAACGTTATTTGAAAGTTATTTGCAGGTTACGCGAATAGCGGTGTATTTGCCACAGCATATGATCAGATAAATCCACCTTTATGCAACCATTAAGCGTGGTCCTTTCCCTGCCTGGATGCCACGCACATTTAGGGTTGCGAGATTTTGAGCATTGCGGGCTATCACTATATTTATTTTATTGACTATTTGCTATCCAAAATTTGTCCGCATTTTTTTGCACGTTACCTATATCTCTTTAAATGTGAGAAGGTGCGCTGCCGGTCTAATTCCTCTAGAGGTGCAGTCAGTTCTCACTTGTATTACCATCTGCGGGTCAGAATGCATTTCGATCTCGTTCTAGGTGTAGTGCCGCAATGTCATGCTTTTCGTAACCTAGTTGTACACTATGATCACTTGATATATCAGAGAGCAATTAAGTCTAGTGCGCACAACCACACATGCGTGGGCATTAGCCCGATTCGAGGCCTTCATTTCATACATAACCCCCCAGTGTTAAGTGTGGCGCACATGCAAGCGAGACAAAAGTTTACTAATTAAAATCATGTGTATTTTTTTCATACAAACCAGGTAAAGAACAACGTTGCAAGGTGATCTCCATACTAGGTCCGATCACAGCTTCACGAGCAGTCAGCGCCCACAACGTCGGCCACAATCAGAAATGTCCGGATGTGAATCCAGCAGTGGCACTGAGGTCGTCGATTTGCACGGAGCTCCAGAGTCCTCCGATGCACTGCACCCGTCGCTTGACAACGCCAGCCAGTCTCATGTGCTCGTCGAGGTCTGTCAAACATTGAAGCCCCAAGGCGCGCCTCAGCATTGTCGCCGCTTCACTGGCTTCGACGCCAACATTTTCTTGAACGATGCGGAGGATCCTTTCATGTCCCGACACCTGATCGGCCGCGCGTGCGTTGTAAGGATCGTGTCACCCGTCACGAAGCGGGATGCTCTGGCGACGAGGCTGGCGTTGCGCCTCGTGATGTTCCGGATAACGACGAGCTCTGCATCACGGCCTTTGCAACTTTGAAGATCGACGCGGAGCAGGTGGTGATTGCTTTCGATGCCCGACACCAGCGTCTGTAAGAAGACAGTGTTGCTATCGCGGCTTGGCACAGCGAACGAGAGCGCGGAGAGATTTTGGCTGTTTACAAAAGCGTTCGCAAGGAACTCACAGTGGTCTTCGCTCAGACGCAGCTCTCTGTGATTCTGGTGGGGTTGACGTTGGAAGCCAGCGCTTTCGCCAGAAGCTTTTCGGTGTCAGGGTCATGCTGCTGGTCTTCGACCTCGGGTACATCGACGTAGACGCACACTTCGCACTTCTAACTCCTTCAGTGTGCTTGCTTCCATTATATAGGCCGCCATGGCAGACTGGATCTTATCAAGGAAGCAGTATTGCACGCACACGTGGAGTGAACTCGAAGTGATTGCAGGAGGCGAGGATTTCGAAGGTTGCGCGCGAAATCTCCGAATTGTTGAGGTGGAAAGAGATAACCGCGAGGGACGTCGCCTCGGGGCATTCGGGAAGCATGGAAAGGCTACCGATGCTGAGGTGGTGATCTTCAATGTGAATGGCCTTCATCAAGCGGGAATCACGAATGATTTGGCATATCTCCCTGAGGTCAGCGCATACTGGAAGATGGCTTATGTCGACATTTTGAAGAGCTTTGTTGAGTGCCAGGCCGAGAAAAAACGCGCAGCACTCCTCTTCTGAAAAACCAAAGAGGTCTACGGTCAGCGCCAAAAGTGTAGCGTTTTCTGGCAGCGCAAACAGCCAAGGCTTGATCCTTGTGGCTGCGTCTCCGGAGAGATGGTCGAAGCCGTAGAAGATGGTGGACACTAGGCAGTTTCTCTTCCACGTAACACTTAGCGTACGCAGAGTACGGTTCCGGGCGATTACTTCGGATAAGAGGGCTTAGTCTTCGTCATCGTAGATATCCATATCAATGGCCAACTGTTCTAGCGTCGTCGTTTGTGCAATGGCCTTGACCAGAGACTCTAATGCATGCATGCTGGCCTCGGGTGTTCGCACATTCAGCTTCTTGAGCGGCGAGCGGTGTTTCTGCAGGTAGAGGACGAAGCCATGAAGGAGGTCGACGCAGTCATAAGTGAACACGCAGGAGCCGACGGTTAAGACACTTATGGTGTTATTCTGCAAGAGTATGTTTATCAACTGTCGTGCGCAGCTGGTGCTAAATTCCAGATCGGCGACATCCAGCGCAGTAAGGGTTATGGTGCTCTGCTCCTGAGGGAGTACAAACAGTGGCAGTCTGACAGAGAAGCAGAAAAATTGTTCCCGTGCGTCTGAATAATTCTGCTCCGAGGGGTTGGCAAGCTTCTTTAGGGCTTCAAGAAGTTTCGCTTCACAGCACGGTACATCTTAGATGGTCACCTTACGGACGCTGTACATGTCTTGAAGAAGGCTGAGGAGGAAAGGGTTGCTCGCTACAAAGAAAGTCAGCTCGACGGCCACAATGCAGTGATGATGGGCGAGGACGTCGACCTGCAAAATATTGGCGAAGTCTAGGCTTTACAGTCAATACTTGGGTCTTCCCAAGGGTCCATGACTACGATTCCCGGGGCAATAGCGATGCCCAATTCGCCCAGGTCATTTTCCACTCTTATCCCAAGGCCTACGTTCCAGAGAACCTTGTTATACTCGGCGACACGTCGAACCAGCTTACACAGTGGTGCCGCTTTACTTCTGGTGCAGCGCAGGGTTAATGGCGTACGTTCTTCTAACACGGATGGCTTTGCAGTAGCCATGGCGTGTTTAGCGGAAGGGACTTGTGCTTCGGTTCAGTGTGGGGATTCCAGCGCAGGACAAGCTTCAGCTTCAAGACTGGAAAAGAAAAAAAAATTATATAAGTGTTATAAACTAAACAGTGGTGAAGGGTCAAAGATGTTATGTCAAGTTTACAAAGATAACACCAGGAACAGAAAACGCAGTGGCCGAGGTTCAGCTATAGAGGCCAAATGAACGTTTGTTGAGCTAGCGTGACTGCGGCTGCCGCCGAACGTAGCTAATCAGATGCCAATGAGACAGACTTTTATCCTTCAGTGGAGTACACTGGCGTCGTGACGGCTTTGGGGAACACTGCGTTATGCATTACAGTGAAAGTTGGCTTCATAATTTTAAACTTTATTTATTTATTTATTTCATAAATACTGCCGACTGCCCTTTGGCGGTCAGGGCAGGAGTGCACAAAGGAAAAAAAATTACAAAGTGGTAACAACAAAATAACAGGGACAAAGGGCGATTACAGTACGAGGACAAAATTCAATAAGACCAACTGGAAGCAAAAAAAAAAGTACAGGCAAATCATCCGACGTCAAACAGTCTAAGTGAACAGAATAAAAACAAGGAAACCGAAATACACTGTGTACTAGACACGCTACTGCGATACATGAGCCGAAACAGCAGACAAGAAGGATTCTGAAGATACCAGGTTGGTGATATCGCTTGGCAGTCGGTTCCATTCGGAAATGGTGCGTGGAAAGAAGGAACAAGAATATGCTTTTGTTCGGCATCGTGGCATCAAGATAGTCCTTTCGTGTTTGTTACGGGTGGGGCGTGTTGTGTTGTATTGCATGTAACTCTGAAAATTCAGTTTTGTTTTATTATGTATGATATTGAACAACATTTTTAGTCGGTGCTGCTTGCGACGGGATTCAAGATTGGGAAGCCCAGATCTGTTGAGCAAATCAGACACCGAGACCTGCCGACCATAAGCGTGGTAAATAAACCGGAGTGCTTTCCTCTGGACGCCTTCAAGATTTTTTATATCCGTTTTTGTGTGCGGATCCCATACAGCGTCGGCGTATTCGAGCACTGGACGCACAAGTGATGTGTATGCTGTCAGTTTAGTTTTGCTCGTGCAATGCTTTAGGCGGTGCTTTAATAATCGAAGTTTTTTGGACGCTGCTGAGACAATGGACTGGATGTGTACGCTCCAGTTCAGGTTGGATGTCATGGTTACCCCAAGATATTTCACCTGAGTCACTGAGTTGATCGGAAGGCCATTGATTTTGTATGTGCATTGGAGCGGTTGTTTCTTTCGTGTTACTGTCATTTTTCCGCATTTTGAACTGTTTATACCCATTTGCCAAGTACAACACCAGCTGGAAACTGCTGTTAAGTATTCGGCTAGGAGTGTCTGGTCTTCGACTGATGTGATACTATGGTATATAACACAGTCGTCGGCGAAGAACCGACAGCGTATGTGTGAGTTGAAGGACAGGTCGTTCAAATAAGGAAGAGAAGCGGCCCAAGGACTGAGCCCTGGGGAACTCCTGAAAGTACCGGCGCTTTTGTGGAGTGAGATTCAGATATCTGAACAAACTGATGCCGCTGTGTAAGATAGGAATCTAACCATTGTACTACTTGCCGATTATTTAAACACCACCTTATTTTTAACAAAAGATTGCCATGCGATACCCGGTCAAACGCTTTTTCGAAGTCAATGAAAATTAAATCTACCTGTCCATTATTGTCTAGTGACATCATAATTTCATTTGTGATATGAATAAGCTGCGTCACTGTCGACAAGCCTTGCCGAAACCCGTGCTGGCTTTCAATAAAAAAACCGCTTCCCTCTAGGAATGAACTTATGTGCTTGAAAATAAAATGTTCTAACACCTTACTGGACGTACATAACAAAGAAATTGGCCTGTAATTCTTCACGCAAAGCTTGTCTCCTGATTTGTGAATGGGTATCACCTTTGCTGTTTTCCAATCGTTTGGAATTTCTCCTGTCCTGAGACTTTCAGTAAAAATAATGAAAAGGTATTTAGCGCACCACTCAGCATATCTGTACAGAAAAGCGTTAGGAATATCGTCTGGTCCAGAGGATTTTTTTGTGTTCAACTGCAATAGAGCCGAAACAATACCCTCCTCGTTAATAATTAGGTCTGGCAGATTGAAATGGCTAGTTCGAGATTCGGAGACTGAGTTGCTGTTACTCAGGAATACAGAGGAAAAGTGCTCATTGAAGGCAGTCGCTAAGCAGAGGGAGTCGGTAACAACTGTGCTGTTAAGGAGAAGTTTGTTAACCGGGTCTTTTTTCTGTGACAGATGCCTCCAGAACTTTTGGGGGTCAGTTTTTAGAAAATTGTGCATCTTGACATTAAAAAAGTGGTACCGTGAAGATTTTATTTTTGAACGCAGTTCAGCCCGAAGAGCCGGCAAAGCACCACCAACTTTGTTGCTTGACCTTGATGAGCGCTTCACGCGACGTTTTAACTGTATGATCTTGCGTGTTATCCAGGGACACGCCATTTTCAGCTTCTTATGTTTAAGCGGCACGTACTTGCTGATACATTGATGAACCGTACTTTTGAATTCTAACCACAAGTCGTTCACACTTGTACGCCCATCAGTGTATTTTTTAGCAAAGGATTCATACGTCAGTTCAAGCTGATCTAGAACGCTTTCATCCTGAGCATTGTTAAAGTCGCGAAACGCTTTTCCTTCCTGATGAACAATTACTGGTCGCATCAATTCGCTTTTAAAGAGCACCGCTTCATGGTCTGATATTCCGGGAAAGACATCTGTCGAAAAGCCCAATTGACTAACAGGGTCTGATATAAATAACAGGTCAAGAAGAGAACTCGTATTTGCTGTAATGCGCGTAGGTTTCTGAACAACCTGGTTTAAGTTATAATTAAAAGCTATGCTGAGCAAAGCATCCGAGTTAGCACACAAAGTTTGAGCGCACAGAGAATCCCAGTTGATGTTTGGCAAGTTAAAATCGCCGCATACGATAACATGGCTGTAGCGCTTTGTATGTTCATTTAAAAAGTCATGCAAGTTGTCCAGTACAGAAGTATCAGCATTCGGTGGTCGATAAATAACACCTATTAAAAGACTAAGCTGAAAAAGACGGAGAACAACCCAGACCATTTCAGTGTTGGTGTGATGCGGTATCAGCGTATAGTCGATGCCTTTCTTTATCAGAATAGCGACACCGCCCCCTCTTGAATTGCGGTCGCGACGAACGATTTCGTAATGCTCGGATGTGATAACTGCATCATTCGGAATTGCATCATGAAGCCATGTTTCTGTTAGAACAGCGGCGTCAGGATCGTGTGTGAAGAGGAGGTTTTCAAGTTCGTCGAATTTATTTACTATGCTTCTAGTATTAATATTAAGCATTGAAAAGGAATTCAAAGATGGCTGTGCTCTTAGTGCTCCTGAGCTCTGTGTGTTACTCTGTGCGGACACGGATTTGGAAACAGACCGTCACTTTGAAGCGCAGGGAACTCTTTCATTGCAGGCGTCGTCCCATCGATACAGTTCGCCATTTATTTTAATTTTGTCAAACTTGAGCATGACCTTCTGTTTCTTCAACCTTTGCTCTTTCGCACTTTCCCAAAGCTTCTTTCGTATTGATTGAACGCGAGGGGAGAAGTCCTCGGATATACTATAACCTGTGTTTTTCAGATTTTTACAGCTTTTGAGAATTCTCTCCTTGACCCTCCCGTCAACTAGCTTAAAGATAACCGGTCTGCATTTGTCCTCAGCCGGCCTTCCTATTCTGTGGATACGTTCAATAGCCACATCCGAAATTTCCAACCGGTTCAGAAGAACATCCTTGCAGACCGTGTTCTCAAGGTCTTGGGGCCTTTCGTCCTCGGTTTCCTTAACGCCAAACACAATTAGATTGTTCCGCCTGCTTCTATTTTCTAGGTCGTCTACTTTCATAAGTAGACTGTCGACAGTTTTTTCCAGTGATTCTACTTTAGAGGTGTAGTCAGTAACCGTTGCGGAAATATCGTCTAGCTTCTTTTCGATAGCAGACAGTCTGGTGTTAGTAGAGCTTGTATTTTGTTTCAGCTGTTTAAGATCTTCCATTATTGTTTGCAGCATTTCCTGTGTAGAAGGACCTGGGTTTGGTTCTACGTCACCACACATAGCAAGCACGTCAACAAAACAATGATACATTGCTGTAAAGAGCGTAACTAACGACCGTGGGCACGGCAAAAGCAGTAGGCACACATTGTCACTGCGGTAAGAGTAAACAGGCTGTTTGTCTCTTACCTGGACAAAAAACAGGAACGGATTTGTTAGCCGCATGGTTCCAACGCCTCCGCCGTGCCCACTGGTCGCGAACCGGGCAGAAGCTTCTCTTTTATGCGCTGTGACTGGTGACGTAGTCGATGGTGGCGTGCGATGCGCAGGCAGCAGTGGTGTCCAGTTGCGCAGTCCTATCACTTTGGTCTTCGCGATGCATTCCGATGAAGAAATCACGCCGGAAACACGATGGTCGGTCCAATTTCCAGGGCTGTCGTAGTACGCCCCCTGTGATGTGGGTTCCACGTTCACGAAAAACACGGCCTGGACAAAAAACAGGAACGGATTTGTTAGCCGCATGGTTCCAACGCCTCCGCCGTGCCCACTGGTCGCGAACCGGGCAGAAGCTTCTCTTTTATGCGCTGTGACTGGTGACGTAGTCGATGGTGGCGTGCGATGCGCAGGCAGTAGTGGTGTCCAGTTGCGCAGTCCTATCACTTTGGTCTTCGCGATGCATTCCGATGAAGAAATCACGCCGGAAACACGATGGTCGGTCCAATTTCCAGGGCTGTCGTAGTACGCCCCCTGTGATGTGGGCTCCACGTTCACGAAAAACACGGCCTGGACAAAAAACAGGAACGGATTTGTTAGCCGCATGGTTCCAACGCCTCCGCCGTGCCCACTGGTCGCGAACCGGGCAGAAGCTTCTCTTTTATGCGCTGTGACTGGTGACGTAGTCGATGGTGGCGTGCGATGCGCAGGCAGTAGTGGTGTCCAGTTGCGCAGTCCTATCACTTTGGTCTTCGCGATGCATTCCGATGAAGAAATCACGCCGGAAACACGATGGTCGGTCCAATTTCCAGGGCTGTCGTAGTACGCCCCCTGTGATGTGGGTTCCACGTTCACGAAAAACACGGCCTGGACAAAAAACAGGAACGGATTTGTTAGCCGCATGGTTCCAACGCCTCCGCCGTGCCCACTGGTCGCGAACCGGGCAGAAGCTTCTCTTTTATGCGCTGTGACTGGTGACGTAGTCGATGGTGGCGTGCGATGCGCAGGCAGTAGTGGTGTCCAGTTGCGCAGTCCTATCACTTTGGTCTTCGCGATGCATTCCGATGAAGAAATCACGCCGGAAACACGATGGTCGGTCCAATTTCCAGGGCTGTCGTAGTACGCCCCCTGTGATGTGGGTTCCACGTTCACGAAAAACACGGCCTGGACAAAAAACAGGAACGGATTTGTTAGCCGCATGGTTCCAACGCCTCCGCCGTGCCCACTGGTC
Organism: Amblyomma americanum; assembly: GCF_052857255.1. NCBI lineage: Eukaryota > Metazoa > Arthropoda > Arachnida > Ixodida > Ixodidae > Amblyomma > Amblyomma americanum. The sequence goes on along the minus strand of NC_135497.1, from coordinate 4,548,353 downwards.
GCGAACCGGGCAGAAGCTTCTCTTTTATGCGCTGTGACTGGTGACGTAGTCGATGGTGGCGTGCGATGCGCAGGCAGTAGTGGTGTCCAGTTGCGGTCCTATCACTTTGGTCTTCGCGATGCATTCCGATGAAGAAATCACGCCGGAAACACGATGGTCGGTCCAATTTCCAGGGCTGTCGTAGTACGCCCCCTGTGATGTGGGTTCCACGTTCACGAAAAACACGGCCTGGACAAAAAACAGGAACGGATTTGTTAGCCGCATGGTTCCAACGCCTCCGCCGTGCCCACTGGTCGCGAACCGGGCAGAAGCTTCTCTTTTATGCGCTGTGACTGGTGACGTAGTCGATGGTGGCGTGCGATGCGCAGGCAGTAGTGGTGTCCAGTTGCGCAGTCCTATCACTTTGGTCTTCGCGATGCATTCCGATGAAGAAATCACGCCGGAAACACGATGGTCGGTCCAATTTCCAGGGCTGTCGTAGTACGCCCCCTGTGATGTGGGTTCCACGTTCACGAAAAACACGGCCTGGACAAAAAACAGGAACGGATTTGTTAGCCGCATGGTTCCAACGCCTCCGCCGTGCCCACTGGTCGCGAACCGGGCAGAAGCTTCTCTTTTATGCGCTGTGACTGGTGACGTAGTCGATGGTGGCGTGCGATGCGCAGGCAGTAGTGGTGTCCAGTTGCGCAGTCCTATCACTTTGGTCTTCGCGATGCATTCCGATGAAGAAATCACGCCGGAAACACGATGGTCGGTCCAATTTCCAGGGCTGTCGTAGTACGCCCCCTGTGATGTGGGTTCCACGTTCACGAAAAACACGGCCTGGACAAAAAACAGGAACGGATTTGTTAGCCGCATGGTTCCAACGCCTCCGCCGTGCCCACTGGTCGCGAACCGGGCAGAAGCTTCTCTTTTATGCGCTGTGACTGGTGACGTAGTCGATGGTGGCGTGCGATGCGCAGGCAGTAGTGGTGTCCAGTTGCGCAGTCCTATCACTTTGGTCTTCGCGATGCATTCCGATGAAGAAATCACGCCGGAAACACGATGGTCGGTCCAATTTCCAGGGCTGTCGTAGTACGCCCCCTGTGATGTGGGTTCCACGTTCACGAAAAACACGGCCTGGACAAAAAACAGGAACGGATTTGTTAGCCGCATGGTTCCAACGCCTCCGCCGTGCCCACTGGTCGCGAACCGGGCAGAAGCTTCTCTTTTATGCGCTGTGACTGGTGACGTAGTCGATGGTGGCGTGCGATGCGCAGGCAGTAGTGGTGTCCAGTTGCGCAGTCCTATCACTTTGGTCTTCGCGATGCATTCCGATGAAGAAATCACGCCGGAAACACGATGGTCGGTCCAATTTCCAGGGCTGTCGTAGTACGCCCCCTGTGATGTGGGTTCCACGTTCACGAAAAACACGGCCTGGACAAAAAACAGGAACGGATTTGTTAGCCGCATGGTTCCAACGCCTCCGCCGTGCCCACTGAGCACAATCTTAAAATTACTGACGCGATCTGAACGTCAGTGAATGAAATATCCGTCCTCCACCTCGATACTTCTTGCAGAAGTCTGTAAGCCACGAACGCGAAGTGACAGCATTTAGTAGGGCAAGGTAGAGGTTTTGGTGCAACGGTTCACTGAATGCTGTTCTTCACTTTCAGATGAATTTTCTGCAGCTCGCTACTGTAGCTCTTTTGTCCTTATTAAACTACATCCGTCATCCATTTCTTTAGGGCATGGTTAAGGTGTCCTTGGAAAGCGATGCGTTTCCTAGAGACAAGGGCTATCAGGAACTGGGCCGGAGTTTCTGGGTTCGAACCCTGTCGCGGCTCCCGGGGTGGAGGCGAACGAGGCTCGCATGTCCACAGATATGTGAGACAATTACTGCTCATTTCCTTTCCTCAAAGGCAATTATTAAATATATTAAATTATTAAATCACAACAGTTGCGCTCTGAGTAAGCTGTGTAGTTTGCAAAATGGTTATGATAAAGGATAAATGCAGTAACTTTTCTCACTCTTGCTTGCTGCTCAACACCTCAACGGCGCCGAGGGTGAACAGATGAACGGATGAGATGAAACTGAAAATAGTTTTTTTTTGTAGAAAGGAAATGCGCAGTAACTGTCATACATCTGAGTAGACAACCGAACTGAGCCATGAGGGATTGTATTGTATAGGCAGCATTTACTGTCAGCACTGAACCTTAGTGGCAATTGCTCTTGGCGGCCTTGTGAGCCCACTCAGTGGCCCGCACTTACGTCAACGCGTATGAGCTGGCCATTATAGCCTCCCACCGCTCTAGAGAAGGAACTTGTGCTAAGCCAGTAGGTGGCGGCGTATTTTTTCAGCTCCATAAAACGTGATAATGTACGGCTATCTAAAATAGAGGAGATCATAAGGCAGGCTTATAAAGCAGCCAAGCGGATGCCCCACTGCACCTTTACGGAAAGACTTCTTAAACTGGGGGTCTACAACACCACCACGAGACTATGGGATGTACATATATTTGCACAATTAAGGAGGCTCGCAACCACACCAGCGGAGTGGAAGATCTTGAGCAACCTAAGACTACATGACAGAATCCCGAATAGAAACGCGCGGGCAAAGTTACTAATCGAATTGAGAAAATTACTGACTTTTAAACCCATTCCAAAAAAAACATGCACTCTGCTTATTACGAAGGCAAGAGGAGAGCAAAACCAAATGTCCTCGAAGGCAAGCTAGAAGGCTCGGAATACACAACCTTTGCAGATGCGGCGGAATACGAAGGAGGCGACTCCTTTGTAGCCGTGGGCGTGAGTAACTGCCGTTTCGGTCAAAAGAAACAACTCAGGGACAGCGAAGATGAGATAGATGAGACGAAGTAACGTGGCCGGTATAGACGGGAAGTAAGAGCGAGCTTCGCGGACTCTCTCCTACAGTCCGGCCGTGGAAATACAGAACACCATCCTGCTTGGCACCTTGGATAGTTGCGAAAATCGCGGCAATTTTAAGGGTAACCCGCGGCAGATGCTTTCTCATGGATGCGGGTGTCCTCTGTCTTATACATTTTTCAGGAAACCCGTGTCTACAATGTCACAGGATTCGCTACACTCTTCGCCCTCTACTGACAGCGACCGGCAAAAACCGTGATTATCTACTTTGTGACTTTGTCTCCGCAGCTTTGACTGTGCTTGCCCTTGTCCTCTTGGCCAGCAGCTGGTGCTCCCTCTCACCGACCATATTTATGACTGTGACTGGCCTGGTTAGCGCGCAGGTGGCGTTCCTGTCCTACTGATTCGTAGCGATGGCTGCGCTCCTCCTCACACACCCGCGGCGCAAGCTGTGTTAAGCGGTCGGCGCGTGTTGTGAAAAAGCGTGGGAGATAGAGCTATCGCTGCAAAAAACAAAATTCAGAGAATATATCACCGCTTCCGCATACTCCGCCTGCGGCACCGGCAATGTTCTCTGAGTTAGCATTGCAGCGTGCATCCTGCCGTGTGTTGGTGATTTTCAATACCTATAAGCGGCGCCTGTACCGATTCAATATGTCGGCGTCACTGAGGGCTGCTCTCGTGGTCAGCTTATTGAAATCACGTTTGTTTTTAAATTTCACGATAAACTTGCGTTTATTTGCAGATGGAAGGTACCTCGCTTTAGTCGTGACCGTCTAAAGGAGTCTCGTTGCTTTGCGGCGGCGCTGTAGTCGCAAACAACCCCAGACACTTCTGTGGCGCAGTGGACCCAATAGAGGCTGTCGCACCAGCCTATTAAGAGACGTGTCTCTTACTACTCGCATTCTAACAATTCCTAACCGTTCGAGATTTCAAGATGGTGGACGGTCATGTGATCAAATTGCTGCAGCACCGTGCAAAATGTGACCCACATCACGTGACCGCACGCGCGCAGTCGTCAGGCCGCCGATATGCGGCCTTTGCTAGCGTTCCGATATATGCATATATACCTCCTGAGCGGGTGCCGAGAGCGGTGCCGAAATACAGCAGTTAAAAACAAATGTCTGCACAAACGTTTTGTTCTTTAATCAGTGACGTTGTTATGAAAATAATATTAATGCGAAAGCATTACTAGGTCATGTGGACATGTTCGTGTCCGCAGCAGTTGTGAGGAGCTTAGAAGTAGTGCCAAAGGGATGGATGTAATGGAAAGAGGATAATGTGAGGTTGATGTCGAATAAGGAATTGTGTCCAAAAGTTCATTAGTAAATTAAATAGAGCCAAAAATGTCCAAAAAGTGAGCGGAGCCAGGGCAACGTTGGGCAGCAAGTTTGAAAACCCAAAATGGGCAATTCATGTAACTTCAATAAGACAATTAATTGTGGTAATTTAGACATGGCGTGAATTTAAATCCGTGCCTAATAGAGTAAATATGACGAGAAGGGACAAGTGAAGCAAAGAGAGGCAAATAAAAACGAGGAGGCGTCAATGCTTCCGCATTCCTGCAATGCATTTTACCGCAGTTGAAACAAAGTTAATTCTTTCGCATTAAAAATGGGTATTTTCAGGTACATGTCAAAGGGAAGTTTAGGTTCAGGCACCGTGCGCCCGCCAGGCACCTGTCTGTCCAGCGCTCTGCCACGTTATTGGTTGCCACGTCATGCGCTGAACGAACAACCAGCCTAGCCAAGAGAAGCATTTAACACGTTGCATTTAAAGGAGCAACCTTTGTTACTGTTAAAAGTTTGGGACAACGTACTTCCTAGAACAGGCTGTGAAAGTCTGAAACGTCATTTCAAAGGTACTCAATTTTTGAAACACGCAAAACATGCGCGTATAGTAGTCGCCCCCCCGCCCCTCTGCCTTTAGGCTGACATGTACCGTAGTGGAGCGCGACATTTAAAAACACACGTAAACACAACTTTCGGAAACGTTCTGCTCGCCTCGCACAGCACCCCTGGGAGCAGCCATTTGTTGCCAGTCGGTCACTGCTTTGAAGAAGACTGTGACAAAGTATGCAGTGTCATTTCGAAGCGATCTTTACACAACTTCACGATGAATATGTGTTGTGAACCCGGACATACCCCTAAATACTGGTCTTTCGCCGAATCACACAACATTTTCGCGGAGTCCGACATGCAGTGACCTCCTGTATACCGTTCAAAAACCGCACAGCCTAGGAAGCTCTACACGAAAAGCCGTTCTCAAACGGCATGATAAGCGAACGAAAGCAAATCACGCATCATCGCAGATGACGGTGCAGAGGAGAGCCTCCTGTGTTTGTAGACGCACCAAGGTTTCGGCCGGCTAACACCCTGACGAGTTCTCCCAAGGTGAGAACTTCACTAAAGGCATTAAAGGGGTATAGACACCTTAATTTTGTGGCATGTTCTTTTCTACACAATGATGCGGAAGACAATACTACGCATGAACCACCGCCTGATATTCGCCTGTGACCGTTAATAATTTTTAATCGAATATTTTCTGTCGTGCTGTTTCGGTTTCAACAGCAGAACGGTGGCTGTGACCTCAGATTGCGCTTTTGCGTCACGTGAGGCGTTGGAAAGCGTCCTTATAGTCGCTGATTAATCGTTTTAATTTACTGCAGGGTTGAAGCTAGCCTTGTTCAATACCCGGAATAACAGTGAATGTTGACGTAGCGATTTTATTGCTGTTTTTTTATCTCTTTCGTAACCTGTACGCGCACGTTGACGTCACAGTCCTCATTCGATTGTTAAAACCGAAAGAGCACGAGGCAGAAATGCGATTATCAATTATTTAGCCGTCCTAGGAGAATCCCAAGTAGTAATTCACGTATCATAATGCCTTACGCGTCATTACCAACAAGAAAACGCACACCGAAAAGGTAGGTGTCCATCTCCTTTAAGCTTTCTCAATCCGGCCACGTCTATGAATTGAGAGAACCACTGACAAAATGGAAGGAAAGTAGTCACGCCGTCTTCCACATGCCGATGAAAAACGAAGCGCCGGAAAGGAAACAATGGGGGTATTCCCCGCATTATTCTTATTACATTGCATCGCTCCAAAAAGTACGTGAAACAGGCAGGCAGCCTTTTACAGCTTGTTTAAGACAACAAAAAACGCATGAGTGAAGAAACTAACTCCGCCAAAAAAAAGGGGGGGGGGGGGGGTTATAAAAGAAGAGCGTCTTCCTGACTGCGAACGATTTAAATCCTACGTTTCCTCCGCACCTGCTTCCAATTACACTTCGTCGGAAAACGGTACAAGTTCGTCCGTGCAAAATTCATATCAGTGCTGTGGCAGTACACAACACAGCGTTTAGCATTACTTTTTCTAGGGTGTATACGCGCGCAAAAGAAAACAGCGAACCTGAAAATGCTGCTCAACTAAGTGTCGCGCGCGCCGAGTTGCCGTCGCCATCCGGATCATTATGGATGGTCCCTCCAGAGTGAGTTAGGTTTGCACATTGCGAAGCTATCTGTGGCAATGAATACGGTAAATCTATTTAGCTCACTGGTGGAGTTAAATGTGCTTAAGGTGTACTGCTACACAGTGTCAGCGGTAGTTTACATTGGTAAGTAATATAAATTTAGGAAACTTAAACGGCAAGCAATGAAGAGAAGCCAAAGCAAACACGCCGCTGCGGTCGGTCTTTCGTGAGAGCTGACCATCAGTGAGACACGTAAGGTCGTTTCGCACCGAAGGGAAGCCAAAACAGAAAGGCCCAGACATCTCGCCACTCGTATGAACACCAACATGCACGATGGCTAAAAACATACTACGAAGGAAAGATGCTGGCACGGCTCCATGTTTGCTTATGTTTATTCGCCCTGTTACTCTAGCGCTTGAGCGGTCGCTTCGATATTTATGTTGCCATTATTCGTTGCCCTCGTAACAAACGGACAGTAGGCCTTAACAACTGACGGATTAGAAAGAAGTCTCACCTGACGATGGCACTTTGTGGTCTGTTCCGTCGCAGGGCGCTTGGGAGTGTGGGAAGCCTGCTAGATTCCCGCCGTGGCGTCTGCGCGGCATCCCGCGTCGCCCTCTTTCCCTTTCTCCCGCCTCGGGCGGCGGAGAGACGGCTGGTGGCTAATCGCTGTCATTCGGCCGCAGCTCCGCCCCCGGCTTCCCAAGGGCCTTTGCCATTGGTGACTTCTGGCGGGAATTCGGGACCCGTTTGAGATGGTCGCGCGGCGCGCGACCGTCCGAGCGGGGCCCAGAGAGAGAGAGACCCCTCCGAGACAGCGTAAGGTGCGTACGTTACTGTTCGTCCGGGCCGGCCTCTGCCGTTCGGACCAGTTCATACTCGAGCTCGCCAGCGTGGGTCCTTGATCCGCCGCGGCTCGAGCCTGTCCAGGGGTCCAACGACCTCTGACAAGCGCACCTTGCGTTGACTGCCCACGCTCTCTCGCAAACGGCCCAACGGCCGACACGAGAGAGATCACAGCACTGCCGCGGGGACAATCTCCTGCAGCGGCGTGCTAGCGGCCCCTATCCAGTTTCTGCATAGACGGAGAAACCGTAACAGATAAATGTTTGATTGCAAAGACTTTCAATCAGTTCTTTTGTTCGGTGTTTACGAATGATGACGGTCGAAAGCCAACCTTTAATCCTTCAATTGAGTGCCCACCCATTGATAATATCTTAGTGACTGAAGAAGGCATTTTATCCCTCTTGCTAAATCTAAATATCAAGAAATCGCCTGGAATGGACGGTATACCTACTGCATTTCTTATGAGATACGCCGAGTGGTGCTCGAAGTATTTGTGTATTCTGTTTAATAAGTCTTTATCGTGTGCAGCACTTCCAAATGACTGGAAGTACGCAAAGGTTACCCCAATACCCAAAACAGAAAACCGGTCGCTTATCACTTCGTACAGACCAATTTCATTGCTGCCCACATGCGCCAAAACACTTGAACATATTATATTTAAACATATTTCGGCCTTTCTGAATGACAACAACATAATTGATTCCAGGCAGCATGGGTTTCGAAAGGGATTATCTACAACAACGCAGCTTCTCGAAACCATTCACGAATTCGCAGCAATTTTAGACAAGCAGGGTCAAATTGATATGATATTCATAGATTTCGAAAAGGCATTTGACCGCGTGTCTCATTCTAAACTACTTTTAAAACTACAGCCAATACTTAAAAATGATCTGCTGCTTGCATGGATTTCTGCATATTTGTCATCACGGCGACAGAGTGTGTTTATTGATGGTGTGCGCTCTGACTCAGCACCGGTACAGTCGGGCATTCCACAGGGATCCGTCCTTGGGCCCCTTTTCTTTCTTATCTTCGTCAATGACATAATACAAGTAGTGAACGTGAAAATAAGGTTATTTGCAGATGACTGCATACTATATCAAGAAATCAATAACTGCAGTGACCAGGTTTGTTTGAATTCATCATTGGCCAGCGTAGAAGCATGGTGCGCCACATGGCAAATGACTATGAATGCAAAGAAAACGGTCGCTATGTCAATCACGCGAAAACGAAACCCTTTAAAATTTTCTTACAGCACTGGCGGTAATATTCTCTCTACGGTCAGCAGCTACAAATACTTGGGTCTCGTAATTACATCTGACCTCAGATGGAACGAGCATATGTCATATATTTCAAAAAAAGCAATGCGCAAGCTTGGTTACTTGAGGAGGTCGCTTCGACAATCAACACAAGAAATCCGTCTTTTAGCGTACAAAACGTACATTAGACCAATTCTTGAGTACGCCTCAGTAGTATGGGACCCGTATACCCAGAAAAACATAACACAGTTAGAAAGCATTCAAAGAAAATCGGTTAGATTTATATTCAACTGTTATAGCTGGCAAGTATCTCCGACGGTTCTTCTAAACAACGCAAACTTAGAGCCATTAAAATTGAGACGGTATAGGGACAGACTGAAATATATGTACCTACTATATCATGATATGCTGGGAATAGATAAGGATGTGTACATTAATTTAGTTTCTAAGCGCCCAACACGATCTAATCATTCGAAAAAAATTAAAGAATTTTCTTGCAGGACTAACGTGTTTAAAAACTCGTTTTTTCCACGAACAGTACGTGAGTGGAATGCGCTCACCTCGAGTACAGTGGAATGCCCGACGGTCCAGTCATTCTGCGGCATGCTTAACAGTATTGAAGCAAAATAGAATTACCATCGTGTCGTTGTGCGCAATGCCTTGAGTGCTTCATACGCATGATTGTTTTCATTGTTTGTACATTTCGTTTCTTGCTCAAGTGACTGAGCATGCGTGGTTGTGTCATGCTGCTGTGTACGCGCCTTGTTGTTTTTGTCGCGCTTTAGTTTTCGTTACTATTATTATTGCTGGATTTCGTCTCTTCTTGTCACTTAAATTCTTGCGATGTTTTTCTCTATGTTCGTTTTCTTGATGTATTATTGATATGCCCACTCCTGCCTAAGGCCTCAAACTGAGGCCGGCAGTATGCTGTAAATAAATAAATTTCTCTTGTTGCCCCGAGCGCGCACCGGAGCCTTGCTCTGAGCGCGCCCCGGGACGGGGTGACTGTTGAGTGTGTGTGTGTGTGTACCGCTGGAGGACGGCGTCAAAAAACGTCTCCTTTGTGAACTTGGAGGCCTGTTTCTTGCGGCGAGCCGCTCTCCTCTCTGCAGAGGTTGAACGCCGCCGCAGCGGTGCCCCAGGGTGCGTGTGGTGACGGCTGATCGGGGCCCTTGGCTCGCGCGAAGCTCGAACCCGCGGTGGGTAGTGGCCTGTGTCTACTGAGAAACCCACAACTGGCGCCCAACGTGCTAAGTCACTGGCTCTTAGCCTTTGATAGCACATTTGCCGAGCAGGTCGCCTTGACGATCACGCTTGCGCACCATGTCTGCCACCCCCATAGGGGCACTCGGCGGCTACGTGTCGGCTCCCTTAGGAGTCGTAGCGTCCTTTGATCCGTTGGCGGCTGTTTCTTCAAATAGCCAAACACCGTTGTTGGCCGCGGCCCCCATTGGGGCATACGGCGGTACAACCCCCAACGTCGATCACGCAGCTCCCATTGGAGCTGTATCGGGAGCACCCTGCGGTGCACCCGTCAATCACATGCCTCCGCTGTGCTTGCTTTGCACCCAGTGCGAAAGCGGTGCGTGTGACGCTGCCGCAACCGGCCGTCCTGCACAGCAGCAGCCGTGCCCCGCGAGCAGTCAATTCTGCTCTGGGAACGGTGAGGCGCTGGCCCGGCTCCCTGTGGAAACCGCGCCGCTCATCGAACTGGGCGCCTTGCCTCCTGCGTTCGTGGAGCCCGCCCAAGCCTCCTCTGAAGCCGGGGCGCAGTCGCTGCTAAGAAGTGCTGCCCAGATGATTCAGTCGCTGTCAGGGGCGGTTGAGAAGCTTTTGGCCACGCCGTAGGTGTCTCACCCCGCTGTCAAGTTGCCCATGCCAACATACCGCGGGTATGATGACCTCCTCAGTGCCCGGGATTTCCTTGAGTCCCTCACCCATTACCAGAGAGCTATGGGTCTCACTGATCAGGTTGTGCTTGCACACATCATCCCCGCAGCACTGACTGACACCTCAGCTAGGTGGCATCGGCTTTCCGGCCACCAAGGCAGCGACTCTCGAGGAGTTCCGTGCAGCATTCTTTCGCGAATTCCTGCCCGCTGACTATGAGCGTAGGATGCGGCGAGAGTTGGAGCTCCGTACACAGGCTCCGGATGAGTCACTCCTGGAGTACGTACGTGCGATGGAGGACCTTTTCTCAATCGCCGAGCCCAGAACCTCGAACGAGGAACGTGTGGAAAGGACGATCAGGCAGGCACATCCGACTTTTTCGGCATCCCTGCGCGGAGGCCGGTTCCGAGATTTTGAGGAGCTGGCCGCCGAGGAAAAGCGCATTCAAGGCGACATTCTCGCCGCGCGCGCCTATCGTCCGCCACTGCCGGCAAGCGAGGCCCTCGAGCCACGCTGTGCATGGAGAGGGGCCATGCCCCGACCCAATCGGCGACCACCCGTACTCGCTGCCTCTGCAGCCGTTAGCGGGCAAAACGAAGTATGGGACTTGAGCGAACGAGCTCTCGATCCCTACTCCTACAGGAGACGGACAGCCTGCGCTGCACCGTTTTCTGGATCGCCTGCCCAGGGACGCCAAGTGCCCGTACGCACAGCGGAGGGGGAAACCCGAATCAGCCAGCCCTTTGGCCGTGCAACGGGCGGAACCAGGCAGGGAGAGGCGCCATTGTTCCTCGACCAAGCTCGCGGCGGTGTGCGCTGTTTCCGCTGTCAAGAGACGGGGCACTTAGCGAGAGAATGCCCCGTAACCAGGTCTCCTTTGAGGCAGGGAAACGGCGGCGCGGGTCGGTCGTAAAGGGACGACCGGCCCAATCCTTGCTAATCCCCTCAGCGTACAGAGCAAGCTGCCTTGCTAATGCGCACGCGCCGTTTACTCCGGTCACCATTGCTGGCCTCAAATTTTTGGCGTTACTGGATACTGGAGCCACTGCCTCCTTGTTCGGTGAAGAGGTGTTGTCCCACTTGCAAAAGTACTTGGTGCGCTTGCGGGACTGCTGTACGACATTCAACCTTGCGAAAGGCGTAGCCCATTCGGCTGGCGCCGCGAGGCTGACTGTCAGGTGGGGAGAGCGGACGAGACGCACGCGTTTCATCCACCTCCCCGGCCTCAGTGTGCCAGTGATTCTGGGAAGGGACTTTCTCCTGAAAACCGGGATCGTGGTGGACATTGCGAATGGCGGCTATCGCGACGGACCATTTTCCCAGCTGAAGCTGTTCATCTGCCCACCGGCGTCAATAACTGCCTGCGCAGTGAAGGCGTTCGGAGAGTGCCACGCTCAGCGACCAGGGCCAAGCTCTTGTGTCGAGCGTTCCGTCGTTCACGCTCCCCTTTGGGACCGAGCGGCGCGGCACGACCAGGCACCACATCCGCTGGCCGCCTTTGCGGTAACGTTGGATGACACTCAGAAGGCTCGTTTGACAGCACTGTTGCGTCAGTACGATGAGCTCTTCACGGATCAACCTGGCTTTACTAATCTAGTGAGCCACAAGATCCACACCGGAGACGCGCTTCCTTTGAAGTGCAACCCCAGACCCGTCAGCCTTGCGGAAAGGCAGGTGGTCGATGGGTTGCTGGATGAGATGCTGTCGGCGGACATTATCCGTCGCTCGTCCAGCGCTTGGGCGTCTCCGGTTGTGTTGGTGCCTAAGAAAGATGGCGCCACCGGTTGTGTGTGGATTATCGCCGTCTGAATGCGCTGACTCGAAAGGATGCCTATCCGCTCCCGACGATCAGCTCAATCGTAGGAAACCTGAGCAGTGCGCGGTACTTTTCCACGCTAGATGCCTCCAAAGGTTACCTACAGGTCCAGATGGCGGACTCTGACCGGTCTAAGACCGCGTTCACGTGCCACAGAGGGCTGTTTGAGTTCACTCGCATGCCCTTCGGTCTCTGCAATTTTCCTGCGACTTTTCAGAGGCTCATGGACCGCGTCCTATGGGAAGCTAAATGGTCTCATGCCATGTGCTACCTGGACGATATCGTGATTTATTCACGAACCTTCGATGAGCACTTAGGCCACATTGCCGACATGCTCGCGAGGGTACGGGCTGCTGGGATGACTTTGAATCCTGCGAAAGCCCAAATAGCGCGGACCCGAGTTCAGTTGCTAGGGTTCATGCTGGGCGAGGGCTCCATTGAGCCCGATGCGGACAAACTCCGAGCCATACTCGAGTTTCCCGCGCCCAAGGACGCACGCGGCCTCCGCCGTTTTCAGGGAATAGCCAATTTCTATCGGTCGTTCATCCCGTCCTGTGCCCGCGTGCAGGCACCCTTGACCAAGCTCTTGGGAAAGACTGCCGCGTGGCGATGGGGGCCCGAGCAAGAGCGATCCTTTCGCCTCCTGTCTAGTGCCATTGCCGAGACAGCGCAGCTCAGGCTACCCGACCTGACCAGACAGTTCGTAGTCCAGACTGACGCGAGCGATCTGGGTTTAGGAGCAGTTCTCCTACAGGATTTCGATGGCGTGCTGCAGCCGCTGGCCTTTGCCAGCCGCTCCTTGCTGCCCTCGGAGAGGAATTGCTCCGTGACCGAGAAGGAGTGCCTCGCCATCGTGTTTGCACTGCGGAAATTCGACGTCTACCTTGACGGAACGCAATTCGTGGTGCAGACAGACCACAGTGCGCTCAGTTGGCTGATGCGGCTCCGCGAGCCTGCGGGTCGGCTGGCGCGCTGGGCTCTCCTGGTTCAGCATTACGACTTTTCGGTGCAGTATCGAAAGGGGAGCTCGAACGTGGTAGCTGACGCGCTATCCCGTGCCCCACTCGCCAGCGGTGCCTTGACGCCAGCAGGCGGAGCGGGCGAAAAAGCGGACGAGCCGCCGGGCGGCAAGGAGGGGGAGCCCGCAAACGGGCTAACCCATTCCGCTAACCAGGCAAGCAGTGCTTCGCAAAGCGGGCGAGAGGCAAAGCTCCGCGTGAGCGCCTCGGAGACGCCGTCGCGAGCGGAAATTTTGGCTGCAAACTTGAAGGGGGACGAGACCAGGCCCCCCTCTGGGGTAACTGGAATCGTTTTCAGCCGGAAAGAGCTGCTGAAAGCCCAGCAAAATGACCCCATGTGTCGCGAGATGAGCGACGGTCTCAGGGAGACGGAGCGCCGGGACGCTACTTGTATTGTAGCGGGCGCAGGGGGTGAAAGCCAGCGTGTGTCGCGGCGAGCCCCGGGGAATTCATATTTGCTGGACCATGGCGGGCTCGTGCTGAAATACATAGCCACCGATGATGAGTCCATTGACCCGTTGAAGGTGGTTATCCCCAAAAGTCTGAGAGGCGCACTGTTGCGATTTTCTCATGACGAACCACTGGCCGGTCACCTGAATGGCTCCAAAGTTTTTGCAAAACTGAGTCAATCGGTGACGTGGCCCGGCATGAAGCGTGACATTTTCCGCTATTGCCGTTCCTGCCATGTCTGTCAAGCGGTGAAGTCAAGGGGCGGCAAGCCGCCCGGAATGATGAAACCAGTTGACAGTGTGCGTCCGTGGCAGATGGCCACCTGCGATCTGATAGGGCCTTTCCCCAGGAGTAAGCAGGGGTTCATTCACCTGATGGTAGTAGCTGACCATTTTTCCAAATGGGTCGAGTTGTACCCGCTTCGGAAAGTGTCAGCACGAGCGGTGCTGGATAAACTCCAGGAAGTGTTCTGTCGGTTAGGCTTTCCGGAAAGACTGATCACGGACAATGCGTCCTATTTCACCGCTCGGGTGTTCGGTAACACGTGCCATTCCCTCGGAATTGAGCACTACACCACTTCACTCTACCATCCCCAGTCCAACTTGACCGAGCGAGTCAACCGAACGCTCAAGCCAATGCTGGCGGCCTTTGCTGGGTGCCAAAAGGAATGGGCAGACCATTGGAGCGAATTTGCGTTCGCCATTCGAACAGCTGAGAATATTTCAACTGGTTTCTCTCCCGCCTTCCTCAATTTCGGGAGGGAGCTGGCGAATCCGATGTCAAACGTCGTGCAGAGCCAGCTCGGGGATGAGCAGACGCGGGCATACTGCTCTGCTTATGCGTCGACGCTTCGGGACCGGCTTGGTCGGGCTCTCAACAGAGCAAGGCAGAGTTTGGCGGCAGCCAGAGCCCAACAGAAGGCTCAGTATGACCGCAAGCACCGCAGCCTGACTTTTCAGGCTGGCGATCTTGTCCTGAAGCGCAACCACGTTCTTAGTGATGCGAGCAAAGGGTTCTCAGCTTTGCTCGCTCCTAAGTGGCTTGGTCCGTACCGAGTGGTCAGTCTGGTCGCCGCTCGCGTACCTGCTGGAGGATCCCCTTACGGGAAAATCCAGCCGTGCCCACATCGCAGACCTGAAGGCCTATGCGTCACGGTCTGACGAGATTGCGTCGGTACCCATTGGTGTCACAAGCAAGCGCAAAGGCACAACTGGTGCTGCGGAACGCAACCGTACCGAGCACCGGTATAATCTGAGGCGACGGTCACCGATGTGGTTGATGCCGGATGGCGGACTCTTCCGCAACCGAAGGCACGCAGCCTCAACTAGCGGGCGAGCTTTCTCGCCGGGCCCTACCCCAGGTGAAGCACGGCGGTTTCTTTCGTTTTTGTTTGCCGCATGCTAAGTTCCAGCCTTGTGCAGTTATTCTGTGGCATGTTTTTGTTTCCAGTTTATTCGTTGTTTCTTCTAACGTTCCGAGATCTGTACATATGTAATATACGATTGTGTTGGCGTTCAGTTTTTTTTAAACCAGACTTGTACATATGTAAACTTCAGCCTACTCGCAACTGCACTTTTCTTGTAGCGCAGAGATGGCCTTCTTTTGTACAGCGCGCCATCTTTTCATTTACGTTCTGACCCCACGGGTGCGGCCTTCCTCGCGAACACGGGACCGGCTGGTTCGCGGAGGGGTCGGCGAAAGTCTCCCCTTCCGACTGGGGAGTGGTTTGCTCGTTAAGGAGCGAGTGTCTCGCGGCATGGTTTTTTGTGTGGCTATGGGGAGCGTGAAGAGTGCGTCTGTGTGTCCTTTGACCCCTGCCACGGCGCCTCGGGACGATTCCGACAATCGGGTCGTTGTCAATGAACAATGTCCGCTTCTGTGCCGGTGCGTGCCTGGGATTATGTGCGTGTTCCCAAGATCAAAGGCAACGCCGAGAGGGGGGCAGGAAGGACAGCACCTTTTCCCGTGCGGCTCTTCGGGATCGTCGAGCGTCGTCAAGGTCCTCATGCTCAACTTTGATGACCTTGTGGAGGACATGAGACCGCCGTCAATAAATCGTCCACCGGGACCCTGAAGGCAGCAAAAGCGTGAGTTGGCCGCCGTCAGGCCCAATGGGCCGCGCCACCGAACATTATGAGGCTGCAGGCCACCTGTTAGCTGGCCTTGTGCACAGTGTACAGTGTAGTTAGATTTGTCTCTTTGAAACGTATGCAAGTGTTGCTTGTTTTCTGTTCTTTTTTGTTTGTTGTTTGAGTTTATGGCTGGAACTGAAGTGTGGTAATTTTATATGGATTAATTTTTTTTATTATTATTTTGCAGCATGCAATCGCCGATGGGTAGGAGGGCATTTAAGGAGAGGAGGATGTGCGAAGCCTGCTAGATTCCCGCCGTGGCGTCTGCGCGGCATCCCGCGTCGCCCTCTTTCCCTTTCTCCCGCGTCGGGCGGCGGAGAGACGGTTGGTGGCTAATCGCTGTCATTCGGCCGCAGCGCCGCCCCCGGCTTCCCAAGGGCCTTTCCCATTGGTGACTTTTGGCAGGAATTCGGGACCCGTTTGGGGTGGTCGCGCGGCGAGCGACCGTCCGAGCGGGGCCCAGAGAGAGAGAGAGAGACCCCTCCGAGACAGCGTAAGGTGCGTACGTTACTGTTCGTCCGGGCCGGCCTCTGCCGTTCGGACCTGTTCATACTCGAGCTCGCCAGCGTGGGTCCTTGATCCGCCGCGGCTCGAACCTGTCCAGGGGTCCAACGACCTCTGACAGGCGCACCTTGCGTTGACTGCCCACTCTCTCTCGCAAACGGCCCAACGGCCGACACGAGAGAGATCACAGCACTGCCGCGGGGACAATCTCCTGCAGCGGCGTGCTAGCGGCGCGCATTTCTCTTGTTGCCCCGAGCGCGCACCGGAGCCTTGCTCTGAGCGCGGCCCGGGACGCGGTGACTGTTGAGCGTGTGTGTGTGCCGCTGGAGGACGGCGTCAATAAACGTCTCCTTTGTGAACTTGGAGGCCTGTTTCTTGCGGCGAGCCGCTCTCCTCTCTGCAGAGGTTGAACGCCGCCGCAGCGGTGCCCCAGGGTGCGTGTGGTGACGGCTGATCGGGGCCCTTGGCTCGCGCGAAGCTCGAACCCGCGGTGGGTAGTGGCCTGTGTCTACTGAGAAACCCACAGGAGAAACAACGAGCTCGAGGAACGATGTCTCTTGAATGACGCCACTGACTGAGTCCACGGTTGCAATCTCAGCAGCACTATGCTAAAAAATCAGAAATAACCGCACAGCTGGCCGCTGACGTTGAAGGTTCGGCGCACTCTCGTGGAGTCCAGGTCTTGTGGAGAACTGCTGTTACTGAGTGGACACCTTCGCTGGCAGTACTCAAAACTACCGTAGAGGATGTACCTGGAACGTCGATGAAGAGACGCAGTGTGCTTAGCCAGTTCTAGACTCTGTCCTTTTTACCTGGCGATACCAGTTCACTACGCCTGGAGGGAGTGAGAAGGGGGGAGGACAGGGGGTTGGCGGGAACTTAGGGCCCAATAAGGCGACTCCTAGGAATTGGTTGGTACTGCCCTGCGACAAAAGCACTCCAGCGAGCAGTATAGGGACCATTAGCGGAAATGAGTCAGCATTTTAGAGATTTGCTTTCCAAAAGAAAAAGATGTGGTTTCTCAGACGACCGTCAAACATTCTTTGTTGAAACGAAAAATGTCAAGCTCCCCTTCAGAGTAAACTAAGGAGTGCCGCGGCAATTGACTTCAAGATGGTTCGGAGGAAGGTGTGGAAAGAGTACAAGGGCACAACAAACCATAGAGGGGATCCCTGGAGCGGGACAGTAGGGGCTAGGCAGGAAATGGGCCTTGGTTCTCGTGTTGGCAGTAGTGGGCTTCCTCGCACTAATCTTCCTTAACTTTCAAAATTTCAGGAAAGACGTCTTACGTTTTCCAACCGAAAACACTACGTCAAAGATGGCAATCTCGCATCCTTGTTGGAAAAGGAAAGGGGGAGGTGCCCCTTTTCCTGTGGGTCATTTCATGGGAAACGTTACAGGGTCCTAAAAAGACCGTGACTGATTTTGTCGAAAAAAATTCGGTTGTCGAGTATGTGAATACCTTTTTTTTATAGTATTTTCGAGGAAAAAAATATCTCACGTAAGCGCCTTTCGAAGTTTTTGCGAACACGCGAAAGTTGCTCGCAGGTGAATATTTTTGAATCAGGCGTGAAAGCAGATTAAAGAACAAATTCATTATATTATCGCGTACACATCGTTCTTTGATGCAACGTCATTATTGCCCCCATATAAGACATTGCTGCTTTTTCTCGGTACAATAAAGCAGCAAAAAATTGTGCATTTCCAGAATTTGTTATTATAAACGTTGTTCATATTTCAATCACAATAAAATTTTTACCGTCCACTTAATAGTAGTCGTCTGCCAAAAATATATTGATCTTTCATTAAAGAGTATTTTTTTAGAAAATCAGTCCCAAAGTTGGCAAAATTGATGCTTTTCTTAGATTGAGACCAAAATTAAGCATAAAGGCCATCGAGATAAAAGACTTGAGATTACTCTTTAAACATACAGACTTATTAGCTTGCAATCCACAGTCTTTTGTTCGAATAAATTTTGAGTGCCGCAAAAATTTTTTTTTTTTAAAGTTCACTACCAGTGTCATGGGGTTTGCACTACCGAAATGCGCTTTCACCGCATCACACGTGCGCTGCACCGACCTTTTTTTTTTTTGGTACGCATGTTTTCTTTAGGCTTTTGCCAAGCGAGGACGTTCTCAGTCAGTTGATGCCAGTAAGTATCCATCTTGAACGAGGTCCTTTCCTCGCCTTAACACTCAATTTTGGCCACAGCGTGGCCATGTAAACGAATAAAACATAGATGTGACGATTATTGTGTGGAAGGTATTCGTAAACGATTTTGAATTATTTAGCGGCCGTATGCGAATATCACTTAGTGATTCATGCATAGTAGTGTCTTCCGCATAATTGTAGTCAAGGAAAACATTCCACCAAAATTGTGCGTGTATTCCTTTAAAAAAATTATACGTGTAACGTTAAGAGACCGGAAGCGGGCAGTGTGGGGGAGGGAATAAACGCGGGTTAATGATATGCTAGTCGAAATCAAGAGGAAGAAATGGGCTTGGGCAAGGCATTTAATACGAAGTGTGATGACCCCCATAATGCGCAGGTCCACACGGGACGGAGAGGCAAAGAGACACCGTATGGCTCAGTTTAAACAAACAGGTATATTCAATAATTACACATGATTAAGATTATACATCAGAGGCTGGGGCGTCCGAGCTTACGTGCCGACGACTTCATGGGGGCGATGGAGGGGCTCCGGAGTTGGGCTCGAGCGGTTGCTGGCAGAAGCTGCACGCCGTCGGGCTTCGGCGCTGAAGGCCCTCTTGGCGAGCGATGTCGTCCTGAGCGTCCCCCTTCCGTACTGCTCCTCGATTTTTATATGCTCTTCTCCACACTCCCTAGGGTGAGGACGCCCACGCCGGAGGGGAAGGAGGGGGTCTAGGGCTTTCACCTGGGCGCACAAACATACCACCGCACTTATTGTCTCGCCCCCCTCACGTGTTGAGTCCGAGGGAAAGAATGTCTTCGCGGTAGCGCATAGCGTCGGCTGTGGTACGGCGCGCTCTGGATCGCTGACAGTTCCCTTGTCCTGGAATGTGCTCGGAAGGGCCGTGACGGACACCTGTCATGGCGGACAGGCAGTACTCGCCAAGAATGTGGGAAGACAGGCGCTAGTGAACAAAAGCGCATTCCCAGGATGGCCGTGACGGACACCTGTCATGGCGGACAGGCAAGACTCGCCAAGAATGTGGGAAGACAGGGGCGACCCTTAATCTGGTTTCCCGGAGCGACAGACGAACCCCTTCGTTCTGGTTGTCACTCTCAACGAGCATGGCTGGGTAATTGATGATGCCTGTCATCTGGGTCTCCGTCTACGCCGCGCCGTCGAACGTGGAACCTCGTAGCACACACAAGGAATGTACCTCGTAGCACTCACAAGGAATGTACCTCGTAGCACACAAGGAATGTCACACTCGCTCACCCTCCAGAAGAATGTTCTCCGAACATTTGAGTCCCTGCAGCTCCCCTCGTCTTTCTGAATCGCCTCGCACAGTGCGTCCGACAAAACACTTTTCGCTGCACTCAACACCACTGCACAACACCATATGCCTCCGCTGTCATAACTGGCGTCTCCAGGGGCAGCACTGATCTTCTTTTACAGATAAACATGAAACTCAGCACCCAAGCCTCTCCTTTCTAGTCCAAACTGGACGAAATAAATTTACCACAGTTACAAAGGAGCTCCCACTTCTAGCACGATCACGGCACAGACAAAAATATAGATAACGAAAGGAAGTAGGGCAGGTTCTGCATGCGCTCCGCATGCTCCCCTGTGAAGGTGTTACTTAATGACAGAAAGGTTTAACTACCAACTCCGATAACTTAACACATAAGCACATAGCAATGTTATGAGCTGTGGCATTACACAATTCTAACCAGTTCAAAACTCCGCTCTGTTTACACCATTAGTCCGACTTAGCTTTCCGATTTCGCAGCGGATATCGGCCTTCATGAGTCATACTAAGTAAGTCTGTGACCCTTTGTCTGCTTTGGGACTCGCGAGGGCTCGTGGCAGGAGCCTCTCCTGGCGTTATCTGCGCGGCAACCTCGCGCGCTTCTTCTTCTAGCAATGCATGAAGCAAATCCGGTGGCATTCTGGCCGTCACCTCTGGCGCCTGCCGAACAAATGCAGGAGAGGGCGTTTCTTGCGAACTATCTGCGCGCTCCGCTTCAATTCTGTCCCCATCAAAATCCGCGCTTTCCCTTTCCTCATTTCGTGAATACTGAACCGGTGCCGACTTGAGGCGATTTGCGTGTATCCTTATCAAGCGCCGGTTCACGTCTCGGACTCTGAAGTTTACCGGAGAAAGCTTCTCGACAACCTCGCACGGTCCTCTCCACTTCGTCTGGAACTTACGAGCTAGCCCAATCTGCCTTTGGCAGTTTTCAATGTACACGCTGTCCCCCACATTAAACGGCGCGTCTCTAGCACTGCGATCGTGCACCTCCTTCCTGCGCTTCGCCGCTTTCTTTAAGGCCTCCTTTGCGATGTCCCTCGCCACTTGCAAGCGCGATTCTAGCTCCACCTTATAGTCGTCCAGTGAAGCGTATGGGACACGACGGGGGCCCTCTGGCACTTCACTAGGCTGGTCCGGGTCTCGGCCGTAGAGAAGAAAGAATGGCGATTCGCCCGTGCTCTCGTGTGCTGCAGAATTGTAGGCAAACATTGCATACGGGAGCCACAAGTCCCAGTCCCGCTGGTCGCGCGAAACAAAATGCGACAGGAACCCGGCCACGGTTTGGTTCAGTCGCTCCACCGCGCCGTTGCAAGCCGGATGGTACGGTGTTGTCTGCTTCTTAGCGATCTTAAGCAGCTCGCAAACTCTCCTAATTAGCTGCGACACGAAGTTCGTTCCCCGATCTGTCAAGAGTTGCCTCGGGGGTCCATGTCGGAGCACGATCTGTTCGACAAATGCTCTTGCAACCGTGTCTGCCTTCTGATCTGGGAGTGCTACCGCTTCCGCGTATTTTGAAAGGTGATCGACAAATACTAAAATGTACTTGTTTCCGGAAGTGGTCGTGGGCAATGGGCCCATTATGTCCATACCTGTCCGCTCGAAGGGAGCCGAAACCTCAGAGAACGGCTGAATTGGAGCTGGTCTTCGTCCCTTGGGTGTTTTTCTTTCGAGACAGGAATGACACTTCGCACAGTAGTCTCTAACATCCTGTCGCATGCCACTCCAAAAGTACAAACGCTCCACACGCCTGCGTGTCTTCGCTACGCCAAAATGACCGGCGCATGGCGCATCGTGAAACGCGCGAAGAACCCTTTCTATCCACGACCGAGGTATGACGACTCTCTCCCAAGCGGTTTTCTCTGGTCTCCCTTTCCTGGTTGGCCTCGTGCGCCGACACAGGGTGCCGTCTTTGTCAATGAAATAACCTATCTGTTCGGGGTGAGACGGTGCGCCCTCTA
The DNA here is from genome assembly GCF_052857255.1 of Amblyomma americanum. Classification (NCBI taxonomy): domain Eukaryota; kingdom Metazoa; phylum Arthropoda; class Arachnida; order Ixodida; family Ixodidae; genus Amblyomma; species Amblyomma americanum. The sequence goes on along the minus strand of NC_135497.1, from coordinate 4,526,680 downwards.
AGCTTTCGATTATTCGCTTCAGGTCAGGATCTTTGCACTGCTCTGTGCGTAATTCGGCGGGGTCGACTACGGGGACAAACTCTTCTATAGCTGCCACGGCAGCTGTGCGGCTGAGTGCATCAGCATTCAGATTTGTCTTTCCTGACTTGTGCTCAACTTCAAAGCAGTATTCCTGCAGGTGTAGATTCCATCTAGCGAGTCGCGAGCTAGGGTCCCTGACACTCATCACCCATTTCAGAGGATGGCAGTCTGTGACTAGCTTGAATTTGCGGCCGTAAAGGTAGCATCTGAAGTGCTTTACTGCCCAGACAATGGCGAGGCACTCCCTTTCCGTAGCTCCGTACTTTTGCTCTGTGGGGCTCAGCTGTCGGCTAGCAAAAGCAACAGGATGTTCTTTGCCCTCGATAATCTGAGATAGCACGGCACCAACTGCGAACTTTGACGCATCTGTGGCCATAACGAAGGGCAAATTAAAATCTGGGTGGCGCAACAGCGGTGCACTCATTAGCTTCCCTTTCAGGGCCCCAAAAGCATTCTCCGCGTTTTCGTCCCAGCGAAAGGCGACATTTTTGGCTGTTAAGGCGGTGAGCGGCTTAGCGAGCTTGGCGAACTCCTCTATGTGCCTTCGGTAGTAACCTATCAGGCCGAGAAACTGCCGGACCTGGCGGACGCTAGTCGGGGATGGAAAATCCGAGACACACCTTAGTTTCTCAGGGTCCGGTCGCACGCCGTCAGCTGAAACAACGTGCCCGAGGTATTTCACCTCGTTTTTGAGGAATTGGCACTTAGAGGGCTTCAGCTTGAGACCCGCTCCTCTTAGTCGCACCAAAACCTGCTCAATATCGCGCAAATGGTTCTCAAAACTGTCACTGTATATGATAATGTCATCCATATACACGAAGCACAGCCTCCCCAGAAGACCTGCCAGGATAACATCAGCGGTTCTCTGCCAGACAGCAAGGCTGTTGGCCAGACCCATCGGCATTCTTTTCCATTCATAGTGCCCTGAGGGCGTGTTGAATGCCGTTTTCCTCGGCATCTGCCGGATCCATTGCTATCTGCCAGAATCCCGCCGCCATGTCCACTACCGTGAAGTACCTGGCAGAGCCCAGCTGAGAAAGCGTCTCCTGTATATTGGGGATGGGGTATGGATCGATGCGAGTTACGGCATTTAGTTTGCGGTAGTCCACTACCAATCGATACGAGCCATCTGGCTTTTCCACCAATAGTGCTGGTGCTCCCCGGGGTGACTTTGAGTGTTCGACAATGCCGCGATCAATCAGGTCCTGCACCTGCCGCTCCATCTCCTCACGTTGGGAGTAAGGAATCCTGTACGCACGCTGGTAAACGGGCGATGAAGTGCCGGTTTCTATCCTGTGCTTTATAACGCCACAGCAGCCCAAATCCAGGTTGGACGCGGCGAATACCTCCGAGTAGTCGTTCAGCAAACCAGCCAGAGCCTCCCTCTCCCTGGATTTTACGTGAGAAAGATCGAATGACACCTTTGGAGCAGCCGGAGGACTAGCATGCTCTACAGTTGCGAGTACCGTATCGGTGGGCTCACGTTTCTCTATCGCAGAGGTGAAGAAAGCCAATGTTTTGTTCTTGGGAAGGCTCAGTGGCTGCTGGCTACAGTTAACCACCCGTAGGGGCACTCTGTTGGCGTCATTAACTGTCACGAGGCACGCGGCCGCCTTCAGGCCATTGCTGAGAGAGTCGACCGGCTCGAGCACTCCCATGGCGCCGCTCTCTACATCTGAAGGCACAAACGCGTACAAAATGTGCTCCGACCAAGGAAGGACGACCGCCTCCTCGACCAGCCTGACGGCAACCCGCGAATATACCTTCTCCAATGATCCCACTGTTTGACGGGTGTCAATATCAGTAATGCGAATCTCAGCCCCTCTCCTGTTCAAAAACGGAACTTTTGAGCCGCCCGCATTAACCTCTTCCTCAGAGAATGAGACTACTACCTTCCCTTTTCTCAAAACATCCTGCCCTAATATACCTGACACTCCGTTTGGCAGAGACACCGTGTCCGGGCATACGTAGCAGGGGTGCTCCAATGCAATTCCGCCGAGAGAGAAGTGTAACCGGTAGAGTCCACTTATGCCAAGAGGATCCCCCGTTATGCCTACAAATTTGGTTGCCATACCACCAGACGCTTCCAACACCTCGCGGTCCCCCTTCCTTCGAAGCGTGTTAAAACTGCTCTCCTTAAGCAATGTCACCTTTGACCCCGTATCTATCAACAATTCTATGCAACAACCATTTAACTTGCAACGCACAACAGGGCATGCCTCGTCGGCCACACAAACTACCACCACCTCATCATCCACTGCTCCCTCCCCACGCTCCTCAGGCTGGGGAGGACTAACTAGTTTTTTGTCTCGGTATCTGGAGCCCCGCTGTAGGCTTGCTTAGGGCGTGTCTCGCCTGCTTCTCTTTGTGGCTCCCCACGGCGCACGTTTTGGCAGAACCTGGCGATGTGTCCGCGACCCTGGCAAGCGAAGCATACGATTTCTTCAAAATTTCGCATACCGCGCCTGTAGCTTTGTGGCGGTCTCCGGTTTCCAGCGAATGGGCGCTGTTGAGCGCGCGCTTCAATTTGGCGTTCTACCTGCTGAGATAGCAGCTGTTCTAAGCGATCTAACCGCTCTGTCAAGAGAGCAACCTCAGGGTTGAGCACCGCTCTCTCTATGACGCGTACTCTCGCTGCGGCTGTCGTTAACGCCTCATTTTGTTCCTCATCCAATGCGGCCTCCACGGCTTGGTCGAAATTGCTCGGCTTGCGCGAGAGCACGAACCGGCGCACGGGGTCTTGCAGACCAGCCACGAACAAAGCGGTCATTTCCTCTTTAAGTAGATCCTCCGCGTATTTCTTCCTTAGCTGGTCTCCTTCCTCCTCCCTGCTTAACGTATCGCGTGCTAGGCGCTGAAGCCGCGACGCAAATGTTCGCACGTCCTCCCCTACCATCTGTCCGGCGTCACGGAACCTCTGTACCCGCACGTGACGTGGTTCAGTGTCGAAATGCTCAAACGCGAGCTTCTTAAATTCCGCAAATGATTTTGTGGATTTTACTTTTTCGTCTCGCCATGCAAAATCATGAGCAGCTCCTGCCATCTTACACCTCGCCATTCCCAGCATTTGAGCATCGGACCATCCCCCCATTTTCCCAATCTCTTCTAGCATGGAAAAGAAATCGCAGATTGGAACCCCTGTCTTATCTCCTGTAAACGTCGGAATGACGCTTCCTAATGCCAGCACGCTTGCTCCGAGCGACGGCTGTGGAGTGGGAGCTCCCTCAAATACAGACATTTTTTTTTTCAAGCCCTCCGGTGCCTCAAGCCTCTCAAATGGGGGTAAAAGTCCCACAATCAGTCCCGTGATTCCCTTTTGATTACAATTTTGAAGCCATGAATGTCGCAGCATTCAGAGGACATTTGCTTTTGAGACCCCACTTCTGACACCAGTGTGATGACCCCCATAATGCGCAGGTCCACACGGGACGGAGAGGCAAAGAGACACCGTATGGCTCAGTTTAAACAAACAGGTATATTCAATAATTACACATGATTAAGATTATACATCAGAGGCTGGGGCGTCCGAGCTTACGTGCCGACGACTTCATGGGGGCGATGGAGTGGCTCCGGAGTTGGGCTCGAGCGGTTGCTGGCAGAAGCTGCACGCCGTCGGGCTTCGGCGCTGAAGGCCCTCTTGGCGAACGATGTCGTCCTGAGCGTCCCCCTTCCGTACTGCTCCTCGATTTTTATATGCTCTTCTCCACACTCCCTAGGGTGAGGACGCCCACGCCGGAGGGGAAGGAGGGTGGGCTAGGGCTTTCACCTGGGCGCACAAACATACCACCGCACTATTGTCTCGCCCCCCTGACGTGTTGAGTCCGAGGGAAAGAATGTTGTCTTCGCGGTAGCGCATAGCGTCGGCTGTGGTACGGCACGCTCTGGATCGCTGACAGTTCCCTTGTCCTGGAATGTGCTCGGAAGGGCCGTGACGGACACCTGTCATGGCGGACAGGCAGTACTCGCCAAGAATGTGGGAAGACAGGCGCTAGTGAACAAAAGCGCATTCCCAGGATGGCCGTGACGGACACCTGTCATGGCGGACAGGCAAGACTCGCCAAGAATGTGGGAAGACAGGGGCGACCCTTAATCTGGTTTCCCGGAGCGACAGACGAACCCCTTCGTTCTGGTTGTCACTCTCAACGAGCATGGCTGGGTAATTGATGATGCCTGTCATCTGGGTCTCCGTCTACGCCGCGCCGTCGAACGTGGAACCTCGTAGCACACACAAGGAATGTACCTCGTAGCACTCACAAGGAACGTACCTCGTAGCACACAAGGAATGTCGCAGAAGGCAAGATAACCGCTTGCCTTTAAGGGTAACGGAGTGGATTCCAAGAGAAAGCAAGTTTAGCAGGGCGCTACAGAAGGTTAGTTAGGCGGATGAGATAAAGAAGTTCGCAGGCATAGGGCGTGCGCAGCTGACAAAAGACTGGGTTAATTGGAGAGACATGGGAGAGGCCTTTGCCCTGCAGTGGGTGTAGTCAGGCTGATGATGATGATGACTCCTCTAAAGGGACACTGAGGAGAACTAGCATTTTTTTTGTTAGCAAAATCTGGTAGTTCGACATTTCATGGTTTTGTTGCCGCTTGTCCGGGCGCGAAAGATGCATTTATTTCAAGGAAATTTGGATTCATAGTTGAAAACGTTTTTCGCTCTCCTCTGATTCAAACTCAGGGAACTCTTATGACGCCACGGCAACTCTTATGACGTCACAGAACGGCGCGACGTGAATCGTGACGTAAACACAACTGCGTGATTTCTGCCGGCTAGCGGTGCGGTGTGCAACCTTCCTTTGCAAGCCTCAGAGGTTCGTGACGTCCATGAAGTAAGGATAATTCCTCCAAGGTGGCGCCTCTTGTCTTAGGAAGTCATCACGCTTGTACTTGCGAGATTGGCCTGTGGCGGCGATACCTGTATTTTGGTTCGTGCTATTTTCTACATTACAAGAGTTTTGTTTTCAGGAAGAGTGGCGTTTTTGTGATCAGGAGCTGGTATTCTATGGATACAAGCCAACTTCAATTTCTCCTCAGTGTCCCTTTAAAAACTCGGTTCGACACCTTCCCTTGACTCTCCTACGCCACAGAAGTACCTTGGGTTCTCTGCTACTTATGCGCCGCCACAAGGCAACGAGACTTTTTTAGACCAGCACGGCCGCAAGCTCCGGATGCCTTCACGGGGGCTGGTATCACAAACTGGAAGGAGGATAAGGAGAAATTTTCCAATCACGAAAAGTCAGGAGGGCATAGAAACGCTGTCTACCAGCACAGCAGCCTGCAGGCGACGTCGGTTCGTAACCAAGTCAACACTCAAGCTCTAAGGCAGCAGGAGATAGCGAGGCGCTCTCTGAAGCTTAATTTTCAGGCATCCGAGTACCTATTGCGCCAGGGTCTCCCATTCCGTGGTCACACAGACAAGGAAGGGAACTTCCATCAGTACCTCATGTTACGCGCACAAGATAGTGATGAATTCACAACTGGTATGAAATGGAACACGACGTACACTTCTGCACTGCTGCCAAATAAGATAATAAACCATTTTGTAGAGACCATGCAAGAAACACTGTGCAGCGTCATTCCGCCAACCGACTACGCCCTAATTGTGGATTGGACGCGCGGGACGTCGCCGGTGTTGAGCAGGAAAGCACATCTGTGCAATACGTCGATGACACAATGACTGACAAACTTTTATAGCTTGCTTTAACTACGTTACCTCTTACTCATCACGTCTCTTGATTTCTTGGGGTCTGCTGCCACCTTCTTTCGCCGTCAAGTCCGAGGAATTCCAGATGGTGACTCCCGTAGTAAATCGATATAGCAACGAAATTGGTGATTGATTGGTGACTTCACTATTGTATCCAATTGGGGATTGATTTAGGACTTAACTTATAAGTCCAAGATGTCGGCCAATAATGATAATTAATTGAGGACATTAAATAATAAATCCAAGATGGCGGCAGCTAACGCTCGTTACTTGAACTAGTTCCAGACGCTGGCGGCATCTTTTTTTATAGAAGTAGGATAATAATAATAATTGGTTCTTGGGGAAAGGAAATGGCGCAGTATCTGTCTCATATATCGTTGGACACCTGAACCGCGCCGTAAGGGAAGGGATAAAGGAGGGAGTCAAAGAAGAAAGGAAGGAGAGGTGCCGTAGTGGAGGGCTTCGGAATAATTTCGACCACCTGGGGATCTTTAACGTGCACTGACATCGCACAGCACACGGGCGCCTTAGCGTTTTTCCTCCATAAAAACGCAGCCGCCGCGGTCGGGTTCGACCCGGGAACTCCGGATCAGTAGTCGAGCGCCCTAACCACTGAGCCACCGCGAAGTAAGATGGCAAATGGACAATCGCGGGATATCCCTTACCTGACCTCCTGGTCTTTGTAGTTCACATACTGTAGGAAACTCTTCATCGTCAATGCTAATGATAAGATATGTACAAAGAGCGCGTCGGCCGTGAACCACTCCGGTTTAACGCCGGCCAAATATTTTCGAACGCCAGACATGCAGCAATTCCTCAGTTGTTTCTCGTCCATTCGTTTAAACCGTCGTGAACAGAGGCTGTCCGACTAACGCGAGATGCCATCAACTAGGAAACAAAGGTCAGTTTATCGTGAAACTAAAAAAAAACCCCGATTTCACATAGGCTGACTCCCAGAGCAGCTTTCAGTGGCACCGCCATATTGAATCGATTCAGGCGCTCCCTCTAGGTAGTGAAAATCACCAATACGCTGCAGCATGCACGCAGGCTGTGATATTTTTTGTAGCGAGAGCTACACTGGGCTACCAGCAGTGCATTTCGCAGTGGCTGGGACAGGCCAGTTGTGCGCATGCGCAGTTACTATGGAAACCGGAGATTTGCAGCAGGTGCGGCGTGCGCTCTACCGTCGGAGGAAAGCGCAGCGCGCGCTTCATCGCCGCACGCCGCTCTATCACCCGAACCGCGCGTCGCATGCGCAGGATTGCGTATAAAAGGCGGAGATATAATAGGCGTCTTTATCACAACGTTTGACATGGAATCACAGAAGGAGAGTCCAGGCGCTGCTAAGCGGCAGTATAGACAAGAGAAGAGAAACTCTTCCGATCCTGAGGTCGTCGCCTGGCTTACTCAACAAAGATAGAATGTCCGTGAGAAGGCGAAGAGTGCAGCGGAGACGCCCGAACAGAGAGAGTAACGGCTTGCCAGACGGAGATGCCAGACTGCCGACCGTATTAGACGGCGCATAGCCGCCGAGATGGAGCCCAATGTCTATCATTGCTAACAATACAGTGACCACAACAAGCTCAGCCAGGGAAATGTACCTCTCGCCACGTATAGGCTGGCATCGCCGAGCTAAGCCACTGCCAATTTTTTTTTTTTTTTTTTTTGCAGCGATAGCTGTATCCGCCGCACCTTTACAAACGCGCCTTAACACAGATTGCACCGCGGATGTGTGAGGAGGAGGGGAGCCATCGCTACAAATGGCGAGGGGAGAGGAACGCCAGCTGCGCGCTAACCAGGCCGGTCACAGTCATAGATGCGGTCGGTGAGAAGGAGCACCAGCTGCTGGCCAAGCGGACGAGGGGAAGCGCAGCCAAAGCTACGCATACAAAGCAACAAAGTAGATAACCACGATTAATGTCGGCGTTGTCAGTAGTGGGCGAAGAGCGCAGCGAATCCTGTGACATTGGGTGCGTTCCAATACTCCCAAGTAGACGGCTACTTAGACCTCTAGCCGGACATCCGCCATCTTGGGACGCGTTCCATTTCTCACGAAGCAATAAGACTGCTTCGCCGAAGTCCACATCAATGCAGGCTAACTTGCTGTCTAAAGATGGCGGAGCTCATGTACGCGGATGAGCGAGTCGTGCTCTAGCGGGCGTCGGACTGTGCACGGAGTATAGGAAAGGAAAAATGTGAGTCATTACATTATGTTATTTGCTACGCAAAGTAGTGTCCAATTAATCTTCGGGGACGTGCGATTCCTAGCAGTGAATCACGCAGGAGAAAATCGTTCACTTGAGAGCTCTGCTACCGCAGCGGACGCTGTAGGTCTGTTTACGTGGTCTGTTTACGTGATCCGGCATCTGACGATGCCGGATCTTAATTAGAACCTTGATTTTAGAGATTAATTCTCGTCGCAGTCGTTGGGTTCTTCGACGGGTGTTAAGACGGCTGGCGTGACGGTTAACAAATGTGTTCTTCTGTTGCTGTATTAGTTGCATCAACACTTTCGCGTACATTCTTTTTTATCTCTACACTCTCAGAACAAGCACACCGGCATGTTGCGAATTGATTTTAGACTTTGCAGGATTAAAGCTCGCTGCTTTCTTTAGGTTTCTCGCCGGCTCCGAGTGCCACGTACGGCAGACAGCGGGTTTAATGGCACGCATGTGTTTTCCTGTTGCAGTGTATATTAGCCGTATCGCATTTCGCGCATATTGATTACAGTCTTTCGTATTCTTTATTATGTTTACAGCGGCGTCTGGATGAGCACTTTCGAGGAGCATGTACAGTTTAGCATCAATAATAAAAGAATAATCGCATATCTCTTTAGCGTTGTCTTCGGAGAGAGGCCCCGTCTGCTACATGTAGACTGACCGATAGGCACATCCACCAGTCCGGTTTACGCGCAATGTCATTCCAGAAAAAAATGTGAAAACTTGTTGAAAACACGTTTTTAATGATCGTTATTGCTCAGTTTGAGAAAAATTGTAGTACAACTGTTCATAAGCCTTTATTTTTACCTTATTATGCCGCGAGACGGCGTGAGCAGTAGAAAAGTTCAAATACATGGGCTTCTAGACGTATGCCACTCTCACTAGACGGCTTCCTAAACGTCACACTAGACGTCTTGTTAGACGTCTAGAGTATTGGAACGCAGCCATTGTGGACATGGGTCTTCAGAAAAAAGCAAACCACTCCCCGGACTTTTCCACATTTGGCGGGCTAGAAAGTGTAGAGCATGTTTTATTGGCGTGCCCAGCATATGCACGAGAAAGAGTCATGCTAGCACCTACTTGAAGTCTTTGGACGCTATGCCCTTCGCGGAGGATTTGACCCTCGGCGCTTGGCCAGATAGTTCGAAAACTGTACAGTTAACGCGAGCGTTCTCACGTTTTTAAGCGTCACGGGCTTTGACTGGCTTTTGTAATGTTTGAAAGTGTACCTTGTTTTTTTTTCACCTGCTTCGTCCCATCATCATCATCATCATCCCCCATCGTGACAGTCTTTTTTCTCCTCTTCCCGTTCCCCAGTGCAGATTAGCAGACCAGTGTACATATATTTTTCAGGCCAATCTAACTGCTTTAACCTAAACCCCCCCTCTCTCTCTCCGCCGCGGAATCTCCCTCATAAATGACGTGACTGTCTCAAGTATCAAAGGTGTCACAGCAGGAGATGTTCTTTAATTACATGGTCGGGCTGGAGGAGGGATTCGGCGAGGCTCGCGCTTGCTCAATTCGCGTCTATACTGGCCACGTAACTTCATCTAATCTCGATGATGGTGTGTTCCCTGAAGTGTTTCCTTCATTTCTCTTTCTACTTGCCATTCTTATTTTCTCACGCATCATATCTGAGCGCTGGTTGTGAAAAAAACGACGCGTTACTCGCGCGGGTGCTGCGCGAGCTATTTGGAAGCGCGCGCAACCCGAGCTGCTGTTGGCCGACCCTCAGCCGAAGGACTTCGTCCCTGCGATGCTGAAACATGTGAGTTCCCCGTATTTCGCTGCAACATCTTCGTCTGTCCGTCGACAGAGATGGCCGGCGCGCTGGCTCAGCGCTCGGATCAACAGAAAGAGGGCACGGCTTCAATCTGTTCAATACGAGGGGCGGCGACCCGCCTTTCGATGGAGGCCAAAGATAAGACTCCCGTGTGCCAGTTAAAGAACCTCAAAGAGATTAAAATAAATTACAGCCTCCAGGAGGGTGCTTTTTTTTCTTCATCCACGGTGGCTCAGTGGTTAAGCGCCTCGGTTATTGAGCTGGAGTACCCAGCCGCGGCGGCTGCGTTTCGATGGCGGCGAAACGCTAAATGCACCCTTGTGCTGTGTGATGTCAGTTCACGTAAACATCCCCAGCTGGTCGAAATTATTCCGGAGCCTCCACTACGGACATCATTCTCTTTCTTCTTTCACTCCCCTCCTTCATGGCGTCTGGAGCCGACGCCACGTTACCTCCTGGATTTTGTCGCGCTTTCTTTCTGGTGGCAATTAGATCCCTTTTTTTAGCTTAAACTGATTGGTGTAGGTGTGAAAGGATATGAATGCATCTCTCGGGAAATTTGGGGACTCAACCCGGCTCACTACTCGGCTGACATATCCTTGAGCTAAACTGTGAGCAACTCGTTTCCCCTTTTCCCCGAGTGTGCCGGAGCACCCATATTATTTCCACTTCTCTTTGGTTCCAGACTTGATGCCTTAAAATTCGTTTTGTGTCCCTTGGAGATCCTGCCCTGCGGCAAATTGTTTACAGCGACCTTAGAGTCACTAATTATGGTGACTGCTTTGGTGCTGACCATTGCCATGGCGATAGCCTCATCTCCGCTGTCCCTGAGTTCTTTGTTTTGACCGAACCAACCGTTAATGTTTCACCCGAGTCGTTCACGCCGACGACGATCACAAAGGAGTCGCCTCCTTCGTATTCCACCACATCTGCATAGGTTGTGTATTCCGAGCCTTCTAACTTGGCTTCAAGGGCCTTAGCTCTTGCTCGCCTCCTGCCTTCGTGAAAAACAGGGCGCATGTTTTTTTTTGGAATAGGTTTAAAAGTCAGTTTTTTCCCACTTAGGTTAGAAACTTTGCCCGCGCGTTTCTATCCGGGATTCTGTCATGTGTAAGATCCCCCTTTCCAGTTTAAACTAATTGGCGTAGTTGTGAAAGGATATAAATTCATATATCGTGAAATTTAGGGACTCAACCGGCTCACTGTTCGGCTGACATAACCACGAGCTGTGGGGAAATTGCGCTGAAGTATGCTGTGCCTATTGCAGCGCCATAACACACTGCCCAGCGAGAAGACCAATCAGTTTTGGTTAGTACTATTAGTACTTTTGCGCGCCACCTTCAGGCGCTTATTGGTGTGAGCCTCTGCGCTCTGTCGAAGGCGCACGTGCCGTGCGTCAGCTATCTGGGCTACGCCGAGAGAAGCTAGGCAATGAATGCTGTCAGCCAAACGCGGGTATCTAATCGCGTAGAATGTGTTCTCGCGTTTTCAGCGACCCAAGCGGCTGACAAAAGCAGTTTTGAGTCACCGAATGGAACAATTGCAGTGCCACCTTGGCAGGGCAGGTTCCCCATACTGTGAGCCAACTCGTTTCCCCTGTTCCCTTAGTGTACCGGCGCCCATAATAGTTCCACCTCACTTTGGTTCTAGTCTCGATGTCTTAGGATTCGTTTTGTCTCCTTAGAGATAATACCACGCGCGGAATTATTTATCGCGACTTTGGAGTCCCTGATTATGTTAACTGCTTTGGCGGTGACCATTGCCATAGTGATAGCCGCCTTCTCCGCTGTCCCTGAGTTCTTTGCTTTGACCGAACCAACCGTTAATGTCTCTCCCGAGTCGTTCACGCCGACGATCACAAAGGAGTCGCCTCTTTCGTATTCCACCGCATCTGTATAGGCTGTGCATTCCGAGCCTTCTAACTTAGCTTCAAGGGCCTTTGCTCTTGCTTGCCTCCTGCCTTCGTGAAAAACAGGGTGCATGTTTTTTGGAATAGGTTTAAATGCACGTAATTTTCTGACTTCGATTAGTAACTTTGCCCGCGAGGTTCTATCCGGGATTCTGTCATGTAGTCCTACGTTGCTCAGGATCTTCCACCCCACGGGTGTGGTTGCGAGCCTCCTTAATTGTGCAAATATATCTGCGTAGCATAGTTCCGTGATGGTGTTGTAGACGCCCAGTTTAAGAAGTCTTTGCGCAGGTGTGCAGTGGGGCAGCCCCATGACTGCTTTATATGCCTGCCTTATGATCCCCTCTATTTTAGATAGCCGGATACGATCACATCCTATGGAGCTTCAAAAATGTGCCGCCACATACATACTTAGTACAAGTCCCTTCTCTAGAGCGGTGGGAGGATATAATGGCCAGCTCAGATCCGTTCACGCAATCCTGGCCACTGGGTGGGCTCACAAGGTGGCCAACAGCCATGCCCACTAAAGTTTAGTGCTACCAATACAACCCCTCATGGCGCAGTTCGGGACAGTTACTGTGCCATTTCCTTTTCATAAAAACTGTTTTCAGTTTCATCTCTTCCCCTTCATCTGTTCACTCTCGCCACCGTTGAGGTGTCCAGCAACAAGCAAGAATGAGAGAGAAAGCTACTGCCCTTTATTTATCTGATAATGAATTTTTAAACTCAACAACTTATTCGGAGCGTTACTGGTGTGATGTGGCAATGATGCGGTTCTTGGAGGAACCCTTCAAATATTCATACCCATGAAAAAAAGTTAGTTTTAAATATAATTTTTGAGGAATGTAAATGCACGGTAATTGTCTCACATCTCTGTGGACATTCGGGCCTCGTTTTTTCTGCATCAAAACGTTGCCGCCGCGACCGGGTTCGAACCCGGGAACTTCGGCTCAGTAGCCGAACGCGCTAGCCAGTTTCTTAAAACTAGTTTACAGAAAAGGAAAGGCATCGCTTTCCAAGGACACCTCAACCACCCCCTAAAGGAACGGATTACGAAGGGAGTGAAACAAGAGAGAAAGAGCAAGCAATAAAGAAAAGGCTAGAGTAGTGAGCTGAAGAAAGTGAAGAGAAGCGTTCACCGAACCGTAGCACCCAAACCTCTAACTTGCTCTACTATATGGTGTCACTTCGCGTTTGTAGCTTACAGTCCGCTGCAAGAAGTATCCAGGTTGAGTAAAGCTATTTAATTCATTGCCGTTCAGATCGCGTCAGTAAGGTCCAAGTTTGTACTCAGTTCAAAATCAGGCAGCCAACTTTCGCCGCAATGCACAACGCAGTGTTCGACAAGGCCATCACAACGCGAGTGTAATTCCACTGAAGGACAAAAGTCTGTCTCACTGACGTCTGTTTAGCCATGTATGCAAGAGCCGCATTCAAACTTCCTCAGCAAACGCTAATTTCGCCTCTCTATCTGAACGTAGGCCACTGCGAGCTGCGTCTGCCGTTCTTGCTGTTATCTTTGTAAAGTTGGCATAACATCTTTGACCCTTCACTACAGTTTAGTTATAATAGCGTTTATATATATATACTCATTCTTTCTTCCAGTCTTGAAGTGGAAACCTGTCCTGTGCTGGAATCCCCACATTGAATAGAAGCACAAGAGCGCTCCGCTAAACGTGTCATGACAACTGCAAAGCCATCCGTGTCAGACAAACGCACGCAACTAACCCTGCCCTGCCCCAGAAGTGAAGCGGCACCAGTGTGTGAGCTGGTTCGATGTGTCGCCGAGTATAAGAAGGTTCTCTGGAGCGTAGGCCTTGAGATAAGAGTGGAAAATGGCCTGGGTGAATTGGGCATCGCTATTGCCCCGAAGGCCGTGCTCATGGACCCTTTGGAAGACCCACGGATTGACTGTGAAACCATCGCCAGGATTCTGCTGCTCAACGTCCTCGCCCATCATCGCTGCATTGTGGCTGTAGAGATAACTTCATTTGTTGCGAGGAGCCCTGTCCTCCTCAACATTCTTCAAGACAAGTACAGCGTCAGGAAGCTTACCATCTCAGATGTAACGTGCTGTGAAACAAAAGTCTTTGAAGCCCTGGAGAAGCTTGCCAACCCCTCGGACCAAAATTATTCAGACGAAGGGGAAAAATAATTCTGCTTATCTGTCAGACTGCCACTGTTTGTAATCCCTAAGGAGCAGGGCAGCATCACCCTTACTTCGCTGGATGTCGCCGATCTGGAATTTTGCACCGGATGCGCACGACAGTTGATAAACATACTCTTGCAGAATAACACAATAAGTGACTTAACCGTCGGCTCCTGCGTGTTCACTTATGACTGCGTCGACCTCCTTCATGGCTTCGTCCTCTACCTGCAGAAACACCGCTCGCCGCTCAGGAAGCTGAATGTGCGAACACCCGAGGCCAGCCAGCTTGCACTGGAGTCTCTGGTCAGGGCCATTGCACCAAGGACGACGCTAGAAGAGTTGGTAATCGATATAGATATCTACGATGTCGAAGCGAAAGCGCTCTTTGCCGAATTAATCGCCCGGAACCGCAATCTGCGTACGCTAAGTGTTACGTGGCCGAGAAACTGCGTCGTGTCCGTAATCAGCTACGGCTTCGAACTTCTCGCCGGAGACGCAGCCACAAGGATCGAGCCGTGGCTGTTAGCACTCCCAGAAAACGCTACACTTTTGACGCTGAACGTAGACCTCTTGGGTTTCTCAGCGGAGGAGTGCTGCGCGTTCTTTCGCGCCCTGGCACTCAACAAAGCCCTCCAAAACATCAACATAAGCCATCTTCCAGCATGCGCTGACCTCAAAGACATATGCCAAATAATTCGTGGTTCCCGCTTGGCGAAGGCCATTCATAATGAAGATCACCCCCTGAGCATCACTAGCCTTCCCCTGCTTCCCGAATGCCCCGAGGTGACGTCCCTCACGGTAAGCTCTTTCACCTCAACAATTCGGAGATCTTGCGCAGAACATTCGAAATCCTCCCCTCCTGCAATCACGTCACTTCACTCCGCGTGTGCGTGCAGGACTGCTTCCTTGATAAGATCCAAGCTGCCATGGCGGCCTATATAATGGAAGCACGCACACTGAAGGACTTAGAAGTGCACGTCTACGTCGATGAACCCGAACTCGATGACCAGGAGCATGACCCTGACGCCAAAAAGCTTCTGATGAACGCGCTGGCATCCAACCTCAGCCTCACCAGAATCGCACTCATAGGCTGCCTCTGACCGAAGACAACTGTGAGTTCCTCGCGAACGCATTTGCCAACAGCCAAAATCTCTCCGAGCTGTCGTTCGCGGTGCTCAGCCGCGATAGCTACAAGGCCTTCTTGGAGACGCTGGTGTCGGGCATCGAAAGCAATTACGGCCTGCTACGCGTTGGTCTCCCAATTTGCAAAGGCCTTAACTCAGAGCTCGTTGCCATTCGCAACATCACCAGGCGCAACGCCAGCCTCGTCACAAGAGCAGCCCGCTTCGTGATGGGTGACCACAATCCTTATAACGCACGCGCGGTCGAGCTGGTGTCGGGACATGAAAGGGTCCTCAGCATCGTTCAAAAAAATGCTGGCGTCGATGCCAGGGAAGCGGCGACGATGGTCAGTCGTGCCTTGGGGCTTCGATGTTTGACGGGTCTCGAAGAGTACATGAGACTGGCTGGCGTGGTCAAGCGACGGGTTCAGTGCATCGGAGGACGCGATAGCCCAGTGCAACTCGACGAGCTCAGCTACGACTGCTGGATTCACATCCGCAAATTCCTGACTGTGGCCGACGTTGTGAGAGCTGATTTCTTGTGAAGCTGTGATCAGACATATTTTTGAGATAAGCTTGCAAAGTTGTTCTTTATCTCGTTATTATGAAGTGAATAAAGACTGTTTTAATTAGTGAACAATTGTCTTACTTACATGTGCAGCACACTTAACACTGAGGGTTATGCATGAAATGATGGCCTCGAATAGGGCTAATGCCAACGCATGGGTGGTTGTGTGCACTAGAATAACCCTTTCCTAAACAGATTTAAAAATACAGCGTCCGGTCTTTAAAGCGCGGGAAAAACAAATACTGGTCGTTATCGAACCGGTGAACCGTTTCAATTTCAGTTCGAAACGCACGCATTATGTTAGGCTACACACAGGCACACTTGTATAGTGCGCTCATCCGACCTTTAATTGGATGTCACGAAAGCTGAAAACAAAAAAAAAACTAAGTAAACACTTCGTCTAAGCCTTGCGTAATCGTCTTCGGCCCTTACTGGTATCTTCGATTGTGTAAAAGCACTGCTTATTAAAATCGTGATACCACACTGATGTTCCCCCATTCTGTCGAGACAAATTACCTTAGCACACCTCATGATCGCCTTCAAGGATATTCTGTGCGACAGTTCGTAATTCGGTTAATTTACGTATATCAGCGTAATGTAAATTAAACTTTTTTAAGTTAATTACCTGATGTCTTGCGGCTTACGCTATACATTCCACGCTAAGTGCAGGACTATGCGGATAATGTAAACAGCTCTCATCATAAAAGAAAACGAACTCAGCATACCGTCGTGTTTAGAGTATTGTATAGGTTCTGAAGACAATACAATAGTGGCGTTGTTTTTTTTTCTGAATTTAGAGAAGTTTGAAATTTAATTGGTTTTTCTCATCGGGAACAAAAGCCAAATGTAACCGCTCAACCGTCCCCAATTAGTTTTAAATGCCTAATTATTTGCTTGTTTTTCCACTCGTTGCTAAGGCAGCGAACTACCAGTTCGTGCCCTCTCTGCTGAGATACAGGTACAGAATATCCAGGTGCATAACCACGTACCGACGCCCTAGGTCGAGAATATGCCTGCCGAGCAGGGCACACGGACTCTACCCTCTATCGGCCACCTCGGCCAGACACCCCCCACCAGGCTCCCTTCTGACGCCTGCTCCGCTCACCCCATCTTAGCAACCCCTTTATGGAAAAGTACACGCGCCCTCATTCCCCCGCGTAGTTTCCCCTTCCCTCATAACTTATCGAGACTGGAGGAGGTGTTCCTTAAAGAAGGATGAGGGCATGGGCGGCCCTTACCCCGTCAGTCGCGTGCCGATGGGCCTCTGAAGAAGATGCAGGTCCCACTACCTGCCCGAATTAATCAACACCGGCTGGAGAGGAGGAAATTCGATACCTGCTGTGGACCAGTAGACACAGTCAACTGGGCGCTAGATGTCAATCCGGCTTCTCTCTTCCCAGCATGCGTCGGGCGTCCATGGTGGATGAAGTGAAAAGCCGCCAGCTTACCCTCAAGGCTGCACTAAGGAACTCTCTGCGCACAACTACACGGGAGCAGCGGCCGGCACCGGAGACCGCAGCGCAGCCACTCGGCTGCGAGCCCACTCCCGCCGCGGCTGCTCGCTTAGTTTTGGCGAAGACGCTACACGAGATGCGTGCAGCCAGCATAGCCTCCTGGCAGGCAGCACTCATTAATCTGTACTTGTATAATATGGTAGATAAGCGCAACATTAAGGAGTATAGACACCTAATTTTGGTGTCATGTTGTCTTCTCTATATTGATGCGGAAGACACGACTACGCATGAATCACCATGCGATATTCGATTACGACCGCTAAAAATTTATTTTCGAATTTTTTTCTGCCGTGCTGTTTCGGTTTCAACAGCTGAATGATGGCTGTTGCGTCAGAATGTGTATGTTTGTCTCGTGCGTCATGAAAAATCGCCTTAAAATCATTGCTTCATCGTTTAATTCACTGCAGTGTTGAAGCCAGCCTCCTTCAAGAGCCGGAATGACAACGATTGACGAAGCATCAGATGGCTTGAAAATTGTTTTTTTTGGGGGGGGGGGGAGGAAGGGGGGCAAAGGAAATGGCGCAGTATCTGTCTCACATCTCGCCGGACACCTGAGCCATGGAGTAAGGGAAGGGATAAAAGAGGGAGTGAAACAAGAAAGGAAGAAAGCGGTGTCCTAGTCTCCGGTATAATTTGGACCACCTGAGGATCTTAAACGTGCATTGACATCGCACAGCACAGGGGCGCCTTTGCGTTTCGCCTCCATCGAAACGCTGCCACTTCGGTTGGGTTCGAACCCGTATACTCCGGATCAGCAGCCCAATGCCTTAACCACTAAGCCATCGCGGGTGATTATATCGAAATTTTTTATGTCTCACGTGACCAGTAAGTACGCTTTGATGTCACAGTCCTCATTCGATTGTTGAAGTCGAAACGGCACGAAGAAGAAATGTGATTATAAATTATTTAGCTGTCGTGCGAGATTACCAGGTGGTAATCGATGTATAATAATGCCTTACGCATAATTAGAAATAACAAAATGAGCACCAAAAATTTAGGTTTCTATACTCCTTTAAAGCTATTCCAGCGGCACCATTCCTTCCACGCACCCTCGCAACGCGTCAATAGCAGTGCTGGCCGAGCCATTCCGCCAAAACGCGGCTTTCTTAGAGATGTAGCGCACTTAGTGCTTCCGCATTGGTTCCCCCACGGTCAGCCCTGCAACGAGCTCATAAATGTCGAAGCATTTCAGGGATAATAAGCGGATTGATTTGGGCAGCAATTTTTTCCTGATAGCACATAAACAATGATCGGGTAATTTGAGCTGTTAGCTTTAGCAGAGACTTAGGATTCCGCATGTGGCTTTTCATATGTATTTTAATAGTTCATAAATGTGGCGTTCGCACCTCAAGACATTCTAAACGTGCTTTCACTAAAGCACCATATAGAGCTGACGGCCGCTAGGGAAGATTAGTGGTGGCGCTCACGACGACAGAAATTTGACAAGAGCTTCCCTCTGAACCCGACCCCGAATCTCTCGTAATGCGGCCTGTTTTCTAGGCCTTCTCGCTGGCAACCACGTATGTGAAGCTCTTGCTGCTGCATTCTGGTGGTTATGTTCAGTTCATCCGCAGAGCGATGTAGCACCCAGGAGACATACCAGCGTAGAAGTATACCAGTTTAACGTACAGCCCCCGTCAAAAGTATACAGCCCAAAGGGTTTGTTTGCGAGGCCTGCAGCGTGCCTAGTTATACATCTTCAGCGACCGTAACCTCTCGAATGAGGAATGGCTTCTCTTCCTCAATCCTCCCAAGCATTGGACTGCTAAATGTGCTAGGGAGCCGCGTTAAGCAGCTTAGAAGCAAAATTCTTGGGATGTACATTTTGGACGAAGGCTGTATGCCTGTTGCGCACGCGCAGTAGTCCTATCCGGCCACGCAATTGCAACAGTGCATGCGAATTTATCAGTTAAAGAATGTTGTTATTTGTACAGCAGACACAATTTGCGTCAGAAGTGAAAGATCGGATCAATGCAAGTGAAGTTAGGACACACACATCAATGTGTGCCAACAGGTGAAGACAATGTGATCACAGGAATTTCCAGATACGCAATCTAATGGTAAACACGTTACGGAGGTTTCTGCTGCCGTGGAGGTGTCTACTGTCCCATGGGGTGCAATGCTGTTTAGCAATCAAGCACGCAGTAAGCGTTACATAAATCTTGTTACATGTTACATTACATGACACAGCAACAAGCTGATCCCATGTTGTGTCTCAGAACCTGCATTTCTTACCCTGCACTCGGATGCTCTCGTCCCCCCGCCCTGATCGAAGGGAGGAGGGGGGGGGGGGGGGGGTCAGGAACCCCTGCCTCCCCCCCCCCCCTGATTTACGCCACTGCTGCAGGGTCAGCAGTGCCCTGGTTAGGGGCTCGAAGAATGACACATCGATGTGCCGCGCCCACATAAACCCCTCCTAGATAAAAGTGTTTTCCAGCAAGCGAACATGGCAGTCTGGATTCGCAATTTAAAAAAAAGGAAAAGAAAGTGGTGTACCATTAGCTCAGAAATATCCGTGAATGGTTTCAAGCGTAGGCATTGCCGTGAAACATAAGAGAAAGAGCAAGGTTGCTTCACGATCTTTTCGGGTCTGTATCTTTATGCCAGTCGTCGAACTTTTGTGAACGAAGCCCAAACGCTGAATGACTTGAACACTTCCTACTTTGCTTCCACAGGTTTTCTTCTCGGAGAAGAACTTATTTGGTGATCCCCTCGCTCGATCAGGGCTTCATCCTTGTATTCATGTTCTCCTGTCCTTTGGTGGAAGCGCCCTGCAGGAGTCACGTTCTTAAACCAGTGTGCGTAACTGTACATTAATAAATCATTGCGTAATGTAGGTTCATTTGTCCGTTATGTATTTCTAGATTCCATTCTTTTTGAATCCAAAAAGTTAACCAAGGCCTACCCAACAGAAGTTGGTAAATATATACCTCCTCTTTGAGTTTATCATCATCATCATCCTGACTACGCCCACTGCAGGGCAAATGCCTCTCCCATGTCTCTCCAATTAACCCTGTCATTTGGCTGCTATACCCACCGTATTCCCGCAAATTTCTTAATGTCATCCACCCAACCAACTTTCTGCCGCCCTATGCTACAATTGCTTTCTCTTGGGATCCACTCCGTTACCCTTAAGGACCAGCCGTTATTTTGCCTTCGCATTACATGCCTTGCCCAAGCCCATTTCTTCCTCTTGATTTCGACTAGGATGTCATTAAGCCGCGTTTGTTCCCTCGCCCACTCCGCCCGCTTCCGGTCTCTTATCGTCACACCAACATATTTCTTTCCATAGTTAATTTACCCCGGCAAATGTTCCACCGTCGGTATGTGCCATTCCAACAGAGGCCAACAACAACAATGAAGAAGAGGAAAGAGCCTGACTGGGTGTGCGAGTTGCGCTAAGCGACGAGTGCCTGAGAAAGCGCCTAAGCCTCTACTGTCCCCCTCCCTGCCGCACATTCTCAAAATTCGCTACCGTATATAGCCGTACTATCTGGACTCAAGGAACACAAGCATGGACGTGCCAGTCATGACCGACATGTGTCAGGGAGGGTCGTCACATGTTTCCACGCCTTGTATGGAAGTGGGTGTCACTGAAAGCCTGGATGCGCTACAGACTGGCTTAGGCGGAAATTACGAATACTGCGGTGAAGGGCGTGGTCTTGTCCCGAAAGCAGTCATCATCTGCCCGCAGTCTCGTCAGGAGGGGTTGTCTGGAGTTGACAGCAAGAAGGAGGTTGCGTTGTGGGCTCAACGCAGTCCGTCACTTTCTGTTGTTAGGATTTCCACTCAGGACGTTGGTTTCATTTGACGCCATGCATGTATCCTCATTGGGAACTTCAGTTCCCTGGAACAGCGCTTCACATCTGGCACGCCTATTGCGACTTCTACAGGGCCTGCCTCTTCTGGTGTTCCTGGGCGGGATGATGAGCCACCGGCAGTCCGCCTTACCGCTGCTCACCGACCTGAAGGTGCCAGCGCTGATTGTGATCGAGTCTAATCTTCGCTGGCCCCGATGTTGTACTGCACCTGTGTCTCGAGGCGCTACACAAGGGGAGGCAAAGTGCATCCTTCGCCGTCTTGGTCCTGACCAGGCTGCTCTACACGGTGTGGCTGGCCGTCTCGTTCAGGGCGAATGGTGCCCTGCTGGCCTCGAGATTAGCGGTGAGAGTGACTAAACTGGCTCCCAATGCACTTCCCGACATAACATACATGAAAAACTTGAGGAAACACCTCTTTGAGGATATGACGCGATAGCATTATTGAGCCCCTTCAGCGGCTTGGAGTCTTCTTTGCGTATCGCTTCGCAGAAATGGACATTTTATAGTTTAGATTTAGAGAAAGCGGGAAGTCCTCACACCACACTCCTGGCACATAGTTTCAGGAGTTAAGTTATGCGCAACTGAGATGGCCTGGTAGCTGTTTCAAACACAGCCATCTCGCACGACCAGCCAATGTAACTGCCACCTGACACGGCGATGGATGGATAGAAAAAACTTTATTAGCGACAGATTTAAAATGCTCTTGACCCTTATGGGTCACTGGCACCGTGATCGATCCTTAGTACAGGATGCCGCACTTGACAGCTTTCATCGTGGCTCGACGTAAGAGAAATCATTGCGCTTCCTCGTCATGGCTGGCCAGCAAGTGCTCCCATTGCGTCACACTCGGGCGGTCTATTCTAGGCTCTAAGTCTGCCTTAGGGCAGCTCCATGTGACATGCTCTATTGTAGGTTTACCCTGGCACCAAGGACACGGAATGGGAGCCTAGACTCTAGCACTTTGAAATGATTACATTCAAGCATGCACCGTAGCATACCTGCACGGCTGCAACTGGATCGCTTTTTGCAGCATCTTGGAACTTTTTGCACGTTGTGAACTCGCACTGTGTCTAGTGATTGCGAACTGCCAACGCATAAACGACAGCTTCCGGTTAGGGCTAATAGCTCGTCTTACATGTCTCGAAACGGTAGTGTTAGCTCACACATTCAAAAGTCCTACCTAGAAGACAACACAAATCCACTAGCGATCGTAGATAATTTGCTTGTAACTTACTGTGAGCATAAACAAGCAAATGACATATTGAGCTTGAGAAAACAGTCCTGAAGTCCGTTCGACGTCCAGCAAAACAGAACATATTCGTTACGCCACAGCACGCAGAGCCGTGCAATGTGTTGTTATCGGTTTTTACGAAGTTCCTCGATCCCTTCCTCCTTTTGGCGAGGGTGCTTAAATGAAAGTTGTAGGGTGCCTAGATGCGCACGCCTCCTTGGAGCGCCTTGTCAGTCATTCTGTGAAGTGGTAAACGCTGCCTCCCAAGCGGCGATGGCCATTGCGCTCCCCACGCTTCATCGCTGGGGGTTGGGAGAGACTTGTGCGCGGCGTTTTTGGCAAAGTGCTCAGGAATGTGTGGCCCTGTTCACGAAACACTCGCTACATGGCTGTGGAATGTTTCTTCTTCCGAGATAAGCCACACGGCTACTGACATCCTACGATCAGGTCGGGTGTTTTGTGCGAGTAATACCACATCTTCGACTTTCACAGTTGATTGGCGCGTACATAGTCACTGAATTTATCGTTCATTTGTTCTGTATCTTCTGCGCATATGTGTGCGTGTGCAATTGGTTTAACTTCTGGATAAGCAATGCTCTGCTCTTAAGCGCGTGTGTATACTTGCTAGCGAAGGCGTATGGATAAACGCTGCTGTGTCTTGTCACCACGTTTTTGCGTGTGTTTTTTTTGGTTGCGCTGAAAAGTACACGTCCACGATACAGTGCTACGTACAAGGAGCTATGTACTACAGAAAAAGTTGGTGGTATCTTGCACTAGCAGCAAGCTGAAGAGAAAAAAAGAAAAGAGTTGTCAGGTGTAGTGCATGATCTATCTGAAATTCACCTGAAAGTCACCATGTTGCCGCTTGAAACACTGTTAGGATTATGCAGTGACGGTAGCGTATTATAAGATAAAAAAAGAGTCGCGGTCGTTGCAGTTATGAAGTGAGTTAAGATAACTATTTAAAATTGGTAGGCAGTGATCACTTAAGAGTGTTATCCTGCCATCAGCACAGCGAATATCGCCAGGGTTGTTTTGTACTGGGCGCAGCATTATACAGCATGTGATTAGGCTAGTTGGTGACTGGAGGACATTATTCAGAAACAGCATCTGTTTTGTCGCCTATGCTTGTGTCCGGCCGTGTCTGAGTGCGTTTTTGTAATCATGTTAATCGTACACCCAGCTACCAAATGGCTTTTATGCAGCATCTAAGCACGGTAGTTTTCTGCTGTTAAGAGTTTTAGCATCATTGTAAGTTAAATGCACTAACTATGGAAATTAATGCAATAGCAGCAACAGCAATAAGTTACGATATCGTCTTTACGGCTCTCTGTCAATGTTAAAGCTTCTTGAAAAATACTGTGGTCGATTGAGCATTGAAAATAAGAATTATAAGATTTTAGTGTGATGGCCTTTTACTTTGCCGACGCTTATTTTTACGTTTAGTTCATCTTAGGCCAATGTGCCAACCGTTAGCAATAAACGTTCCCATCATCTTGTCAACGCGGCGCGCCTTTCTTCGCCTCATGGTCGACTTGCAGCTGCGCGATGCCCATGTGCTGCCTCCGCGTTGGGCACCAACATGGCGGCCACCGCTAGGGTTTACGCTATAGTGCAAATGTCGCGGTTGTCTCCACCCTGAACGACGGAGTCGGCCGGCGTGCATCGAGGCACCCTACGAAGTTATCTTTCGGCGACGCGACGTTGACAGAACGGAATCCAGCCTCCTGGGCTCGATTCTGAAACCACCGCCATGTTCTTTAAGAGAATCCCACTACCAACTGGGTTGAATAGGTCTTCTAAGAAACAAGTGCAGAGTTATGGAACAAAGTGGAGTGTGACTGATGATCGTAGACGAAGATATAATGGAAAGGAAACAGATGAAAAGCCCCCTATAGCCTATCCAGTGCACCCTGTTTCGAATAAGAAAATACGTTAATTTTCTGTGTACGGCCACGTAGTTCCTTCAAAAGCGGAAGAATTTTGGCGCTTCTACCGTCGCCTTTTGATTATTATTGTCTCCATGGAACAATGTAGCCTCGAACATAAAGGATAATTAAAAGCTAACTATCCCAACGTGTTTGTTGGGTGTCTTTCAAACTCCCGGTCCTGTTGTCTTGAAGCTGTCCTGATGAGATTATTTGTACATGGACTGTTGCGATAGTGCATTATTTGTGTGCGGCTTCGGAAGTATCTGAATTCATTACAGAAGAGTTGGAAAAAATGTGTCAGTCAGTTTGGAACACGCAGCTGTTCTCTTTTATGCCTTCAGCTTGCGGTTTATCTCCATTCTTTATCCATGTCGGCCGTGTACGGAAAAACCGTATTACTATGTTTTACTGAAAGATGTAACCTTTGCGGCCCTCTGAATAAGTGAGGCTCTTTTGGCATTACGTAATGAAACCTTGCTGCGCTGGTTGTTTCTTCAGATGATGCGAGGCAGTTTTGCTATGGCGGTGTTCTTGTACGCGTACGACGGCTACAGCAAGTGCCTCGTGTGCCTGCCCCGCACGCTGTCGTACCTGTACGGCTCGGAGACCTGTACACTTCCCACGTGGTGCCGGAAGCCGTCGGGTCGGTCGAAGGAAGACATCTTTGAGGCGTGCGCATGTTTCTGTGAGATGTTGCCATGTCAGAGCACGCCGAGGTTATCCAGGTATATTATATATATGGACCACTGTGGTCGGAGAATGTTTTCTTGCGCCATGCATGCTAGGTTACCGGGTTAGCGAATCTCTGCGCTAACAGCTTAAGCTGCAGACAGTAAAAATTCGGCCTTACGCCAATCTCCCCTTAAGCACAAAGTGAAACTAACAGAGTTTAAGCGAGGATTGAATTCTTTGACGCCCCTACCGACTACCAAATTTTCACTTTCAGTGCTAACAAATAAAAAATGTCACGGTAGTTCTTGCGTTTGAGTAAAACCGAGGTGGCAGGGAACAATTGCTTTTAACTCAAGGAGCATCGGGGGATGCGGATGCTGACATACTGAGCTTCACACATTGCACGCACTGTGTACATATTTGCTTACAAGCTGAGGGATAATTGTTCCTCTTTTGCGGTATTTGACACGCACACCATGCTTTAAAGGCTGCGTGGTTGTGCTAGGCACAACGATCATTGTTGTTTACACCTTTATAGATCCTAATCGGGAGGCATGATGCTTGTCCAGGCAGGTATAAGACCCACATACCCAGTCATTTTGTCTACCTTAGAGAATCAAGTCATTTGCACAATAACGTTCCTGTAACCAATGAACAGAAGAAAGGTGACAGTTCCAAAAATATCACGTTGTATGGTCATTGTACCAAGGATCGACAATTTGCATCGGCTTGTGCGCCATCTCTTTTTTTCAGATGCACCACGAAAAGTACGGACCACACATGTGGAACTTCGTGCGTGACAACACTGTCGGGGCCTGCGTATGGGTCTTCGCTCTGAGCTTGGCAGTGCTCGTGATCTTGCGCATGTTAAAGATGATCTGGGGCGACATCGCCGCTGTGGTCCATCTCTACAAGCGCTACACGGCAGAGCGGCGCAAAGGAGTCACTCGGAACGACGCCTTCCACGCAACGGCGCTAGCATTGCTTGCGGCTGACACGTCACGCATGGAGGCACTCCCTGTTGGTGAGTGTTCCATTGTAGGAGTAGTTGCAAAAAGGGTCATCTGACATCGAATCTTAACAGATATCCAATTTTTTCGTGCTAGTTATTTTTAGGGAAGGGTTAGTGCGAGGGCGATGCTGTATCTCCCTCAGATTCTGTATCTCGTTACAGTACACAATCTTAGCTTTCTGTCCGCCAACATGTGAGACAGATACTGTGCCATTTCCTTTTCCCAAAAACCAATTTTCATTTTTTTTCAGCCCAATTTTCAATATCACGGTAAAACAGATGCCCTTTGTAAACAAAAACAAAAAAGAAGTGCTGTTAACACGGGTTGCTATCATACGTCTTTTTGGTTACAGGCGCGTAAACAGACACAACACAAGGTAGAAAGACGGGACGGAGCGCCACTCACAACTGATTTATTTGAAGGCAACACGGGCCTGTAACCAAAGAGATGTACAGTTACCAACTTGCCCAGCAAGACGTCCTTTTAAGCTATCATACGTCTTGAAAAGGTAGCGGCCCGAAGCGCAATAAAAAAATAACGGACATAAGGAAGGTAATTCTATAGTGATAAAATGATGCGAGCACCCATGATCACACAGGCGGAATATTTGACACTGGCGTTCACAACCAACAGTGTTGCTGACAATTGGCCAGTACGCGTGGAAGTGGAGAGTACCGTCCAATAATGAGAAGGTACTTCCATCTGGCACCAGGAAGCCTTCATTTGCACTGAGCAGGAACTGCTTTATCTTGAAGACAGGGATGTCTTAGCAAGTGTGGAAATGGCATCACTGCTGGCTTACCAAATCAATTCTGTTTGGCCGCTTTTTTTTCAATGTGATTTTATCTCCACATTTTCGAATTGTTGCACTGTTGGAATTTTAGAATAGGGTATGCGGCGAGTTGGCACCCTACTTAGCTTCGTGCGAACTCCTCGAAAGCGTTCTGGTTGAAAATTGCCGTCAAGTAGAGACCAGCATTAGCATGACATATTTTCTAAGCAGCCGACATAGCTATTAAAGTGCGCCAGCGCCAAAATTGCTTCATAATTCTCATTTCACAGAGTCATCGCACATTGACTGATGCCAAATCTTGATGTACGAACCATTCAGTTCGCAGTTCCGGTCACATGAGTTGGAAGTGCTGTAGTAGGTAAAAAACGCTAGGCTTCGTGGGCGATGCTTTCGTTCCCAAGATTCCGGTCATTGGCAACAGGATTTACTCATACTTCGAAACGAAGCTGTTCTGGTGATGGAGCTTAAGAAAAGACATTCAAAAAGAGGGCCACGAAGGTTGTTCACGCAATCTCTTGTACTGATCGAAGCAGGTCTGAGGTGCGACATTTACGTTGATATTATGGCGTGCGCCCATGACACATATGATCGAGGCTCTGCTTGGTTGTGAGTCTTTTTAACCAGAAACTTCTTAATGATTTAATTAGCTCATGTACACAACTGCCAGTGATGTCTGCTGAATATGACCCTGAAGGTCTCCACATATTATTGTTAACAGATAAGGAACCTGGAAAAATAATTACTAATTCTGTGAGATGTAAAGTTGTGGCTGTCTAAGCTTCAAGTCCTACTCACCCGAAGATGTCATAAATTAAGAAATTCACATTATTTTAAAGTTATTTGCATGTTACGTGAATAGCCGTATGTCCCACAGAGCATATGTTCTGATTAACCTCCCTCTATGCAACCATTATGCTGGTCCTCTCTCTGCGTGGATGCCACGCATATTTAGGGTTGCGAGATTTTGAGCATTGACCACTATCACCATTTTTATCTTATGGACTATTTGCTATCCACAATTTGTCCACATTTCTTTGCACGTTACCTATATCTCTTTAGATGTGAGAACGTGCGCTGCCGGTATAATTCCTCTCGAGGTGCAGTCAGTCCTCACTGGTATTACCATCTGCTGGTCAGAATGCATTTCATTCTCGTTCAAGGTACTGTGTCGCAATGTCATGCTTTCAGTAACCTAGTCGTACACCACGATCACTTGATATATCTGAGAGTAATTAAGTCCAGCACTGCTAGCTTGCTAGTGATCGAAATATGCATCTTAGGTTTCAGTAATGTTTTAATTTTTACTTTAAAAAGTTTTGCTATGTTGTAAAACCTTCATATTTAAAATATGGCCCAAAAGATTTCAACCACCTTAGTGATTATTGCTGCATGCGTATTGAAAATATCAGTTGAAATGAACTTCGAATTTGTTGCTGCCTTTTGCGACAAATGAAATGTTCATGTCTTTCAGGCCATAGAAAGAAATGATAATAGAATCTGAGCTGATGTGTCTAAATATCGAAGAAAGGCTTCAGTTTGGGCGTTATTGTATGGCATATTTAAGTAGCATGAGGATACTTTTATATTTAAAGGCTCCCTCGTAGAGTAGTACCCAATCTAGGGGCTTTAATTATTGATAAATAATGATGATAGTGATAGTTGTCATTCTAACTGCCGTTTTGTACACCGAACAGTTGGTCGGAGCCACACCACTTCAGAACGAGCTGAGGACCAAGCACAAGAACCGACATCATCAGCCAAAGACCACGTGACGGCGGGGATGCAGGCGCTGCCAACGTCTCTGTAGGTTTCGTGCAAGAACCTCGGGACGCATCGGAAAGGGACAAAAATTGGACTCTTACGCACTAGAATTCGTCCTAGACGCTGCGCACTGAGCCTGATCTCGAGTGCTCATTGACGCAGACGCAGCTCCTGAGACATTTTGGGCATTCTTCTGAAGGAAAGCATTTTGAAGCCGGAAAGTCGCCTAAACTGCTGTCGCGTCTAACTGAAATTTATATTTTGTGCAGAGCCGCGATTTTATCAATTTATTGAAATGTGAATCGAATATGTATAGGTTATTTCGGATAAGAAATTCATTACTGAACAATAATGCGCGTAGCAGTGAAATCACAATGACATTTTCATTGCTACGCATTAGGTTATTGAACTTCCTAAAGTCCCTGATGGAGCGTGGGGAAAATATTTTATCTGCGAGTACCATACTGGCACTGACAATAAATGTTGCTTCTTCTCATGTTGCCGCTGCGCCATGGCTGGCGCCACCGAATGCCCATGCTGCCGCTGCGGCCGACGCTGGCGCCACCACACGCTGCTCCACGGCGCTTGCGTCATAGCAGCTGCGCTCCGGTTGGTCACGGGCTTCGCGTGGAACTAAATGGGAAGGGCTTCATAAAACAGCTTTCGCTGTGCAGCGTGAATTTCATTTCAGTTCACAGCACTCCATGAATTGGTAACATTTGAAAAAAAAATCTTTTTAATCATCCAGGGAAGGTAAGCGTAAGTCGCCACAGATGCCGGAGGCCTCCAGAACGGCAATTTCATGCAAAAAGCCTGCATCTGTCGCAATGTTGCATTGCAGGGTGATGGAGAATTTTTGAATTAGGCCCGTCATTTAACGCTTTCGGCATTGGAATTTTTATTTTGGCTGCATAATTTTTTCTGTTTTCACTGTGCCTTAGGTCCCATAATCTACGCACAAGGACTTTGAGAAAACGTTTATACATAGCTCATAGCGTCTTCGGTGTCTTCATGAGTGGAGTCCTAGTCCAGGACCCCTGCGGCGGCTGTGGCAGCTTAGGCCCGTTCGACGAGTGAGGGCTGATCAGCAGGCACCCCCCTTGACCGCGCTACTTTCCACTGCTCCACATTAAGTTTAAAGAACGCGGTGGAAGTATTTCGCCAACGACAAAGGGAATAGTCAGGTGCCCGCGAATGACAACACAAAAATGAGTCAAAAAGTGTGTCATTTAGTTGTGTGGAGCGCACTAAAGCAGTTCCTGAAGTTTCTAAGGAAGAGCTGGATCTGGAACTTTCCATGAAAAATACCGCACCATCCTGTTCACCTTACCGTCATGCATCGTTTCTCCTCGCGCTTGTCGTAAACATGCGAGTGTTCCAGCCGATATTACGTCACGTTAACAACAAACGTTTTCAAAAGTTTCATAGCCTTCGTACGGGACTACAGTAAAAAACATGAAGGCTATCCTCAGATTTGTATTGGCCGCTTAAATCATCGCTTATGGGGTTTTTCAGTGCCGCTTACAGCGAGGTCTAAATGCCCGGCAGGCGCACGGCAGAATGCATCTGGCTCGCGCCTCTCTTCAACCCTCAATCTCGGATTTTTCCGATATTTGTCTGTCCAAACCCTCTCTCCGTGACCTTGAGGTTGCTCGGGATGAGCAACCTAGGTCTCACAAGCTAGCACCTACCATCGCAGGGCAGGGGCGCATTCCTCAGCCGCTGTACCACTGCACCAGGAGTGGTGCGAGGGCACCCAGCGATCACTGCATGCATGTGGAGAATAGTCAATTCTGCATATATGGGCATTAACCCTTTAAAATGACCCTGAAATGATTATTAAGGGCATATCCTGGTGCAGCAGGTCTGTAGAGAGGGGTATTTTCTGGTAATCGAATCAAATATGAAAGCTGTGCGTGGACCTTATAATTTAGAAATATATTTTTTAAAATCGCTGCTCGCAGTAGCTCGCAAGAAATTAGGGCGACACCCCGCCTTCGAATCCCCGCTACGATGACGTCAGTGGGCAGCCTAGCGCGCGCCCCCAGTGTGCAGATTGCCTTGGGCGCACCAGATGGCGCCACGTGCTGGCAAGCGGCGCGCCCGCCTGCCTCGTTGGGGCCAATCAGAGCGTGCGCGCGCAGTGGCAGGTAGCGGTTAGTTTTCCGGTATATGCTCCCGCATGGAACAGAGTTGCGCGCCTGTTTTCCCTCGCCACTCCGAACGCCATTCGCCGAGAGGCGGTCACATGATTTTCTTGACGTCAGGTGTTCAACTTTCCGCGCGGAAGCTGACTTCACAGACGCGGTCAGCTCGTTGCCTCACGTGAGCCCACGCTGTCGGCTACATTTCACACATTTCCCGTCCACACCTGTGGCGTGTGGTTTGGGGTTCTGCTGTGGCATTGAGCCACGCAGTTGTCAGCTATGACTGCGTGCAGTGCGCCAAACTGCAGCAACCGCACCGGAAACGGCAAAGCATTTACGAACTGCCATTTGGAAGTTGGGCGGCTAAAGTGCGTCGGCGATTAAAGTGGCTTTTGACCATAGGCCGCGTTATGCGCGATGAAATATAACTTAATAGCACCGATGAAAAGATGAATATTAATAAAAATTAGGTAGGCTAATAATATCAACGAGAAAAACTACCTTCAGGGTCCTTCAAAGATTCGTCATTTTACTGCATTTAGCAACGGGGTACATTTTGTAAAATGTTTTAGGCAAGCAATTGAGTTTGAAATTTATTCGTTAGGTCAGACTCGCCTGTTCAACGCATTGCTGTTGCTTTAGTCTGCTTGCCTGTAACAAGCTGCAGAATTATTTTAATGCGGTTCTAGGGAGATGCGTTTTCAGATTTTCCGTGTGCATAACCTGCAAAGAACACGCGGCGGTGCTAGTTGAGAAAAAAATTATTCGCAGTACTCTTTTCTTTTCGTTAAGACGCGCACAGAGGAAGACAGGACGGGACGGGACAGACGCTGCCCCATTCGGAACGGGAGTGCTTGTTCATCTGAAATTACTTGTTCCAGAAAAAAAACACGCAGGCCGTTTCTCGTCAATTTGTCATGACTACAATTTGCTGTTAACCTTTGGCGATTTTTTTTTATGGTTTATGCACACCTTCGGCAAATCACTGATTAGTTTTTGGCGCAAGAAAACCGTGAAGCGTGCCCTCAGCATGCCGAAACAGGCTCACCGAATGAGGATAGTAATATTTGTTTTCGGGGACAATGACTGGTAACAAATATTATTAGCCTCATTCGGTGAGCCTGTTTCGGCATGCTGAGGGCACGCTGCCCGGTTTTCTTGCGCCATAGCGAAGCGTTCAACTATCGCACATGACACTATCACCTTGGCGCGCGGCTGCATGACACTGCCGTGTTTGGCTTCAGTCGAGCGCTCAGCCGTGAAACACACGTGTAAGATTTATGATTTAAACCCTCATTGATAAATGAAAATTGGTTTTTGGGGAAAGAAAATGGCGCAGTATCTGTCTCTCATATCGGCGGGCACCTAAAATTCGCTGTAGATGAAGGAATAAAGGAGGGAGTGAAAGAAGAAAGAGGCGCCGTAGTGGAGTGCTCTGGAATAATTTCAGCCAGCTGAGGACCTCGCCGCGGTGGCTCAGTGGTTAGGCGCTCGACTAGTGATAATAATAATAATAATTGGTTTTTGGGGGAAAGGAAATGGCGCAGTATCTGTCTCATATATCGTTGGACACCTGAACCGCGCCGTAAAGGAAGGGATAAAGGAGGGAGTGAAAGAAGAGAGGAACGAATAGGTCCGTAGTGGAGGGCTCCGGAATAATTTCGACCACCTGGGGATCTTTAACGTGCACTGACATCGCACAGCACACGGGCGCCTTAGCGTTTTTCCTCTATAAAAACGCAGCCGCCGCGGTCGGGTTCGAACCCGGGAACTCCGGATTAGTAGTCGAGCGCCCTAACCACTGAGCCACCGCGGCGGGTCGACTAGTGATCCGGAGTTCCCGGTTTCGAACCCGACTAATAATAATAATAATAATAATAATAATAATAATAATAATAATAATAATAATAATAATAATAATAATAATAATAATAATAATAACAATAATAATAATTGGTTTTTTGGGGAAAGGAAATGGCGCAGTATGCGACTGCGGCGGCTGCGTTTTTTTGAGGCAAAACGCTAAGGTGCCCGTGTGTTCTTTCATTTCATTTCTCCATTCTGCCTGCTATCCCTTATTTCCGCTGCCCCAGCTCAGGTGCTTCAGTATCGATGGCAGATGCCGGTGCTAACAAAAATCTTTTCCTTCCTTCTGACTATTATTTTTAATAAATGCACTACCACCACTACCACCGTGTGCTGTGCGATGTCAGTGCACGTTAAAGATCCCCAGGTGGTCGAAATTATGCCGGAGCCCTCCACAACAACACCTCTTTCTTCCTTTCTTCTTTCACTCCTCCTTTATCCCTTCCGTTACGGCGCGGATCAGGTGTCAAACGATATATGAGACAGATACTGCGCCACTTCCTTTCCTCAAAAAACCAATTATCATAATTATTATCAGCTGAGGATCTTTAACTTCAGTGCACATTAAACATCCTCTGGTGGCGCCTCTTTCTTTCTTTGACTCCCTCCTTGATCTCTTCCCCTACGGCACAGTTCTGGTGTCCGCCGATATGTGAGAAAGATACTCTGCCATTTCCTTTCCAGAAAAACGAATTTTCAATTTTCAATGAGCGTTCAATGCCCCACAGCGGCTCAGGCTATGAGGGACGACGTCGAAAAGGGCTCTGGAAAATTCGACCTGGAGCTCTTTAGCTTGTACTGACATCGCACAGTACAGTTAAAGGAGCTTGATTATGCTGCCACTTCTTCGGCTAACGCAACTTCACCAGTTTCACCGTGGCGATAGCGCTGGTAGCCATTCATTCCGACGCCACGCACATAATGTCTGATTCTCAACACGCCCGTCGAAATTATAAAAGGGGAAGGATAGCGCTGCCTGCCAGCAAAATGTTTGCAAACGCGCGACATAACTGAATGCTGAGAACAAAACTATTGGTATGGGTGCCCGGATACCAGGCAATTGAAGGGAACTAGGCGGCTCACACAGCCGCCCGAGCGTCTCAACCCGGAGTTCCAATGACTTCCCAGACTCTGTCGCAACTCCAGTACTGACTCCGCTTACCACATATGTGGACATTACAGCGTATCTGCGCCACAGTAGGCAGATGTTCCCAGAGCACGCCAAGGGCCTGGATAGAACCGAGGAACGACCTTCTCAGAAGGCTGTAAACGGGGCCGTTTCTAAGCCCCGCGATTCTAAAACACATATAACCAACTTTTTCTGGGTACTGCAGATTTTGCGACATGTAGGCTGACGCATATCATAAGGTATGGACCTACCAGACAAATCCGCAGAGAGAGTAAATCAGCCAACGACAGAGGGATGGGAGGCAACCATGTCTAGCTGCTTGGACCTCGAGTCAGAGTGCTATGGTTCAAAGAGTGCCGGCGGCGGTTACCGGTAATGGTGTCCCGGTATGAGGACTACCACCCAGGCAAGGGAGTGGTGAAACTCTCCACTCTCCTCTAACAGGCGCTCCTGTGCATCGAATAGAGATTTAACGCCACCACCACCACCAATATACTACCGGCTGTGAGAATCCGGTGGCGTCCGTGTCCTCGCAAGCTGATGCCGACGTGTAGACGCGTCCTCTTCCAACTGTTTCTCGCGGGCGACGCGTTTCGGTGCAAAGCAGTTCGACGAGCGTTCGCCGCATGCGCTGCAACATTTCACGACTGGCGTGACAAAGGAGCCGGTGCTCTCAGTGCATAGTCACGCCGAGTAGCCAGCGTGAGGTCTAAGCGTGGGCATTATTTTGTGGAGGACGAGGTGATGCAGTGTGTAGTGCACTTTCGCTTCGTCTGCGGATTTCCTGCATTTTTGCTGTTTGATATGAATTCAGAAGAAACATTACAGCGCAAGCTTCCGGACTTAACACAAGAAACATTGCGCGCACCCTCGCAGCACTTCAGCAACTGGCTCTTGAACTTCGAACACCATGGCGCTCCAACGGCAACAGATGGTAAGTCTGCACCAATTCTATTATTTCTAAGCGTTAGTTGTTCAGTAGTACTGCTCACGGGTACAGGAAGGCATGATTGTATAGCTACTTTGTAGGATGCCATGCATATACGTGCGCGCTGGCTGCACCGGGAACCTCATTTTTTGGAACTTAGGTGAACAGCTCCTCCTGAGTCGTCCTCCAAACAAAGCTTGTTGCGGGTTGTTGCAGATCAGCCGCACCAAAATGGGATACCTAAGCGCTCGGCGGATAGCGAAAAAAGCGAGTTTCTGTAAAAAGCGCGTTTCATTTGCGGGATATATATAGGGTTCCATGAGAAAACTTTGCAATCTATGTGCTGGACTTTATTTCTTTAATGGTCAATGTGGTGTGAAATGCTATATATGTCCAGAAAAAACCACGCCGAGGCAGTAAACACTTGAAAAAAAAAGATGATTTGTGTTCACGGCGGGTGCACGTGAACCCGAACAATGATGATTACCGCTATGGTCGAGCAGATGAGTGTTAGCTTGTAAGCATTGCTTTTGAACTTGCTGTACTTGATTTTAGTGGTGCTCTCTAAGATGATTGGGTGACGGTTGCATTGTCGCTCTGGCGGAGTTACGAGAGCTTTGTAGTGTGAAAAAGTAGTGGAACGGACTTGAGCATATTATCGTGCGACGCCTATACCTCGAGCGCCCTCATCGAGATAAGAACAGACATTTAAAAGCTGCATTGAGGCGCTGGTGAGGTGTCCGCTTGCGTTCACCGAGCCCACAAGCATAAGCATGCATATATGCCTTAATTAAGCATGCGCTATAGTGACTGCCTCTCGAATCATCCATTGCTGCTCTGGCAGGTTAGTGCCGTACAGTGCAGCTTTCCAATAGCGTTTGGCTTTTGTTCGACCGGCCGAGAGTTTCGAGTACGAACCACAAGGCAGCGTTTCTTCGGCGTCGCGTCAGTGTTTCGTCTACTGGCGTCGCCGGAGGACCCGGCACGGTGGCTCAGTGATTAGCGCGCTCGGCTGCTGATCGGGAGTTCCCGGGATTGAACCCTACCGCGGCGGCTGCGTTTTTATGGAGGAAAAACGGTAACGCGCCCGTGTGCTATGTGATGTCAGTGCACGTTTAAGATCCCCAGGTGGTCGAAAGTTATCCGGAGCCTTCCAGAACGGCACCTCTTTCTTCTTTTTTCTTTCACTTCCTAATTTATCCATTCCCTTATGGCGCGGTTCAGCTGTCCAACGATATAAGAGACAGATACTGCACCATTTCCTTTCCCCCACGACAAATTATTACTATTATTGTTATTATCGCCGGAGGCGTAATTTCAGCGCTTTGTGCACGCTGACGCGGGGAGTCGCAGATACCTGGCTAGGCCAGGCGTCAGCGTCGGCACTGGAAATACCTCGCAGGTGAAGATTGGTGAAAACTAATGCCTAGCCGCTCGTTGGCAGCGGTTTGAAGATCGATCCACATAGCTGTGACGGCACCACCGCCCCTGCGGTCCCCGTGCTATTGTTCCCCTTGCCCCTGCAGTAGCTACGGAGAGAGTATAATTGAGCGGCTTTTTCCATGATATCCAGACATCCTCCTCTGGAGACTTCCCAATGCCCTCACGTGTCTGGTCGCCCTCTCCTGCGGGCGTCTAGCGACAACGCCGGTAGACGAGACGCTGGCGCGACGCGGAAGAAACGGTGCCTCGTGCGCTCCGATGTACGTGAAGCGTTCAGACTTCGACGCTTCGCCTCGGCACATTCTTGGCGCTCTCGGAGCGCAAATCATGTGTCACTTCAATGCTGATGGCTTTATTAATGCGTACGCTTTGTATGCCTATGTTTGAGGTTTCGTGTCACCAAGCGCTTGCATCACGATAATATTCGAACGAATTGAATTGCAAGAAAAGGAATGGTTACATTAGATCGAGGATCAAAAAATCTTGCAGCGGGAACCATGAGGTCCATGTGGGGTAATAGTTAATTACATCCAAAAATGTGCACAAAGAGGGCAGAGTCGGAGCAAAAGTGGCGCCGAATTTTAAAACACCGGAAGTGGGATCAGCTTAAGTGCGGTGCCAAATTTGAAAAACCGGAAGTGTGGACGGAGCAAAGCGTGCCACCAAATTTGAAAACAAAGCGTGGCGCCAAGTTTGAATACTCAAAATGGGCAATGGTGGATCTTGATTAATTTAGGCAAACTGAGGAAAAAAGGTGCAAAGAGGGTAGAGGAAGCGTCATTGCTTACGGAATCCTCCAATGCTTGTGCGGCACTGATCTCATAATGGTTATAACAGTGGCAGCTGCTGCTGCCCATGCCGCGCCATGCAGTCGTTTCAGGATGTTATTTCGAGGTGCGTTTCAAAGTACTTGACGCCGACTTGTTTAGACCGCGCGCCCCGCCTGATAACCAATAAGCGGGAGGTTGGCGGCTATGGCTATGAGGACGAGGTTAGTCACACGATCAGGGACGTTTTCGGCGCGAATTGATGCAGTGTGTTTCCCACTGTGTTTTGCTAAACAGATGCGTCTGTAAATTTAAATCGCATCTGAACAGCCTCCGACTGCCACTTAATCGCTATATTATGTGCGCATAATAATATACCGGTTATTATACGTCACTGCGCCAAATATAAACACAATGCAAAGACATCCGACCTGCCAAAGCTCCATACGGCTTGAGTGACAGAGCCCGACCGGCAGCGGAACTGCGCATACATGTACAGAGGACATTATAAGACATATTAAACATGCAATGATTTCATAAATACATATGCCCGCAGTCACCGAGATGTATGCCTGAAAAGCAAGGTGTTATTTTTAGCGTTGTACATAAATGCGCTCTTTTGTGCTAGCAGCATTAGAGCGGCTTTTTAAGCGTCGTACTCGTGTCTTTCAGCATTGATAAAACGGTGCGAAGAGGACACGTAGGGAGGAAAACCCAGAGACGCAGGCACAAAACGCATCTGTGCTTTCCGTAACAAGTGGTGATGGCATTCGCTATGGCTAACGTTGCATTGGCAGCAAAGTTCAAGCTACCACTGTGCGCTATGCTTTCAATACGCACTCGATCACTGCGCGTCTAGGCCTAATGAGGCATTAAGCTTTCTTGGAACAGTTCAGGACAGCAAATGAGTACAGGCTGTTCACGAGAAGATGAGTGATTTTCAGAAACGGCCGTTTATAGGAACAAGTCATGATTCTTTCCTGATCATGGACGCCGAAGCGGTTGTGATAGAAGTTGACTGTACAGTAAGTTACTTAGATTTGCTAATTAACGTTTAAATTTTAACTGTTGGGCGCTTGGTAGGAATTAGAGAATTTTAGCGGGCCATCAGGGCAGCTACTGCCAGTCATTAGATGTGCAGAGATGCAATTTCTCGTGGCTCTACGACGCTTGGAATTTCGGAAGCCCAGACGCATCCAAAGGACGCGGGGCGGCTGCCGAGCCTGCTATTTAGTCACTCCCACGAAGTGTCGTACGTCAGAGTGGACGCATAACGCTCCTTTCGCGCTTTCCTTCTTTTTCGAGTGGCGGTATACAAGGCACTGCCCTGGCAGGGGTGGAGAGAGGTAGACGTGGCTGCGCTCTGCTTACGTGTCCCTTGGATACGTCTGAACAGCGGAAATTACTCGAGCCACTGCTCTAAGGGCAACTTTAACTTTCTCCACACCCGATAGTTGATATAAGATACCCTGATGGATCGCTCTTATTCACTAAATGAAAAGAACAGCCTAAGAGTTAATACATAAGAATTCATTCACCTATCTAAGTTTATGAGCCTATATATGGATTATAACATCCGCCAATTCCGTTGCCGTCATCGTGAATGAATCATTTTAGCTCAAACAGCCTACGAGCACACCGTACATTACTTCTCACCTCCAGAATCTCAGGCCAGGCAGTATTGAACGCCGTCCTTCCGGTGTCAGTTAGTCATTTGGAAGGCGTATACGTGATACGTGAGAAGTACTCAGTTTTTATATTCTTTATTTACGCACCTGTGTTGCCCTGAATATCAAGGCGGAAGAGCGGACATTGTACAACACTCTTTTCGGATGTCTGGGAACTGCTTGCCTCATTAACTCTACAAATTCCACGTTTTAGAAAAAAGTGCCCCCTGCTTTCACAACTGTGCACATTTTGTTTCAAAGCCACTCGTTTCTTCTGGCTGGGTCATCGAGGAAATCAATCCCTTTCAGGTACGGACCTTGCATCGCCCACGAGCACTCTTGTTGCCCTCTGCCTGTCACGTGAAAATTTAAATGTCAATGAGGATTGTTCGTGCCATATAACTTTTGCATCCCAAAAGAGCAGTGTGACCTGTTGGATACGTTATAAAGGGGGATCCGTATTTACAGCAGTCAATCGGGGTAGTTTTCGCGCACAGAAATATCAAGATGCTTGCAGCTCCTACATTGCATGCATTGAAATGCGACAGCCGTGGTCCGGGGCAGGACTTGATGGCGGGAACTTCACCTCAGCATGACAGTAGCGTGACATTAGCGTGAGTTTATTTATTGATTAAAGTTTCCTTAAGTCCCTCTTTCGAGGGTACTACATAAGGGGGAGGGGGAGGGGCAGTAGAAAAGCAAATATTCGTCACAACATAATACTGAAAAAAAAAACACAAGACCACAAGCAAGAATAATTAAACAAAAATATACGCGAAATCTTCCACGTAATTTTGCGAATTTTTTTTTCAACGCTATTATTATAACTAGACTATAAAGTGATATGGGCAGGCAAATCGCTAAAACTAAACAAATGCATGGGAACAAAATTTTAGGGTGCTTAATCAATCATCGCAACAGGCACGTCTTCAGATAAAAAAAAGAATGTAAGAAAGAAAGGAAGACACCATTAGGACTGTGGGCTAAGTTGCATGTCATCCAAACCACGGATTAGCTGTTGAAGTTTAGTTGTGTCCGGTTTGGTACCTATCTTGTTTTGGTACCTATTTTAGGTACCTAGTTTGAAGCTAAAGGCCGGCCTTTTTTCTTATGCTGACAGAGTGGCTGCGATGGACAGCGCGTTCTCCGGTCTAAGCTGTGTAGGCGCTGAGCTTTATATTGGACGCGCAGACTTAGGAGGAGGGGGTGTTTTGGATTCTATCCGATCTCTGGCTCAGCGACTTCTGTATGCGACTGATAGGGCAAGTGCACCACAATCTAGGCGTGGTTGTGACTCATTACTTGTTATCAACGCTCTACATTTGCCCTACCATCCGTCACTGTGGAGCATATTTTTTCCTCGATGAACCGCTCTGCGTTGGCCCTATGTTCCTCACACTTTCTTTATACTTTGAGGGATTGTACACTCTTGCAAATAATGTCTATAAGTGGTTTTTTACAGGGTTCATGCTCCACACAAAACAAGTACATTCTTTTAATGGAAACATTAGGAAGAAAGAGTGCCACGACATAAGTGTGTTAAGGCTATATGCTATGTTGCGCTATACATTTTTGTGGACTGGGAGGAACAGAAAGCTTCAAAAAAAGCACTAAGCGTCGAGTACATGCTGCGCCAGAGATATCAAGACCAGTTTGTCCAACATCTGGTCAGATGTCAGCCAGCCGCGCTTGAATGGCGGTGCGGAGTGAGGATTAAAGAGGATTAAATTGCTACACGGCAGGAATAAAGGATATGTTTCAGATTAACGTGTGGTTGCGGGGAGGTTGCGACATGCAGCATGGCGATAGAGGAATCAGGGTGCTCTCTTTGGCACTGAAAGTTATAGATGAGCATATGCTCAGTTCTTAAATTTCCTGTTGATCTGACGTCGCGATTGCCCCAAGACATGAAAAAGAAAACAATTTTATTGAGAAAGGGCTTTGAACTGAATGAAGCGAAATTAATCTATCTGATGTTTTGCCAGCTCCTGGAGCATTTCCTCTGTGTATGGTACGATGAAAATCAGGCGAAAGAGCTATTGGCAATTTTCAGTACTGGCCACCTCCCCTTACAAATACATTTTACATAGCATGCGTGTGAGAATATTTTAAGCCTGATTTGCGGGAGGGAAGTGATACCTTCAAGCTTTGCACTCTGTTCCTATTGCCACCTTGTTTTATATGGCGGAAGCAGCAGGCTTGTACGTCATTACAAAGCATCGAGAGTCCACACACAATTTTTTCTCGCTACCTGAATTCAGAAGGGCCCAAAGGCCTAGTGCGACGGCCCAACTCTGAACTCGTTGGTAGTTAGGAGTCGAACCGTGTGCTCCGGTAAGCTTGGGAACACGCACGTTGTCTGATGACTTTCTGGAGCGTTGCTTGCGATGCTAAACTCACTCCTCTTAAGGCACCGCATCGCCTTATAAGCGATCAGATTCCAGCTAGGGCAATAACTTCGCCCCTATTCTATGTACACCCATGAATTTCAGGTGCCCAAATCTGCAGCGAGGAGCCAGAGCAGTAGAGTCCCTGGCAACGGAAGACCGCGTGTTGCAATCGAACCAGCCTCGCGAGAAGTGTGGCGCTTCGAGGAAGGCGAGTAGCTGCGTATTTTTTTTCGATCGAAAATCTTCGCAGTGCCAGTTTTTCCAGCTGTCAGCGGTGCCGCAAGCCTGAACTTGGAAGTACCTAGAGTACAGCGGTGCCGCAAGTTTGATCTTGAATGTAGCTAGAGGTGAAACCATGAGCATAACTGGTGGTAATCAGATTCGACACATGATGTCAGCTACAGCAGGAGACACTGGCGGCTGTTTCACCATCTATCTCGACTTTGACCTTTGACCTTGGCTTTTGGTCAAGGGAAAAGCTTTAAAGCGTCTGCCGACATCGCATGCGCAGGACATGAAAGTGGATTCTGCATAAAACGCTGATGCACTTTGATGCGTTAAGCGGAAGGCTAGGTGGGATCGATGCCACTCCTGCCGTGGAGAGCGGCATATGTGCGCGCTGTGACCACGTTGCGGAGAGGAGGAAAGGAGGCATCCAAGGTACGCTGCCTACTACCTGCGTGACGTCACACACCTTCACCGAGCAAAGCGGGAAAGCGGGGTCTGGAGTCTCATGCGC
The DNA here is from genome assembly GCF_052857255.1 of Amblyomma americanum. Lineage (NCBI taxonomy): Eukaryota > Metazoa > Arthropoda > Arachnida > Ixodida > Ixodidae > Amblyomma > Amblyomma americanum. The sequence goes on along the minus strand of NC_135497.1, from coordinate 4,485,334 downwards.
TAGGCATCAAAGTTTGTTCTGCATAAAACACCGGTGAACTTTTATGCGTTTAGCCTAAAGCTACGTGTGTGCGGCGCGCTGCCTGCCGTGGAGACCGCCAGTTCCTCGACCAGAAACGTTAATAGGGAGATGGAGCTTTTCGCTTTCGACCAGGGTTAAGCAGAGCTAAACCATCAGCAATTTTTTGGACTGGCAGAGATGCGCGCGTTAAGAAATATATACTAGCTGTTATTCAGACGGCAGTCATTGTAAGAAGCAGTGCGTGCGGGGCTGCGGCTTTCCTCTCGAACCTTTTTTTCTATTGTTGTTCAGAAATACTTTCATTCTTTCTGTCAAAGCTGTCGTGAGGAACCCGCCCTAAGATGGCCGGGACGCTCTAATGCATCTCCCGGCACACAGTATACAAGATCACGAGCATATAGTGAGCGGACAGACCGACCTGAGACAAGCAGCTAGTTGTGTGGATAATCGCTGGAACCAAGCGGCGTCTTTCAAGGTGCACGAACCGCGTGAAGATTTCCTGTTGTTAAAGACGACCATAACCGGAATAAGCTGTAACAGTCGTTTGTACCGATACCACGTCCTTCCTATGCGCCATTACCTATAGATTGTGACCGAAAGCGGTGCCTACCGTTTTTATTTTTTCCCGCATATCTTTCTGCGTTTGCGATACCAGTACATAGCTTCCACAAACGTGAGTGGAGGGGTTTCAGTATGTGCGTGTGCGAGGAATTTGGCTGCTTCAAGGGCAGCAATAGCCGCGATAGACTACTTCCGATGAACTTAAACTTCTTTTAACGAACGTTCCCAGAGGTGTAGCGCGGGAGAGCGAAGGCGCGCTGAATATAAAGCAACCGAGGCTACTTGTGGCGTGAATTAAACCTGCCAGGTTCTGCCGTGGGAGCCGCAATCTTCAAGCATCTCGCGCACTCCATAACAGGAGAATCCGTAATTTATATTGTCGACAGCATGACAACATCGATATCCTCGCTGAGCAACCTTCCGGTTCGCGTTGAGATGAAGATCACCCAAATACCCGGACCAGGCCTATCCCGAAAAGGGCTCATCGTTTCCCCTTGGAAACAGCGCCGAGCATAATAAAGGTTCTTTACGCCACCATGCGTGCAGTGAAACACGCAACATCCAAAAGCGTTCTAGGTTGTGTGTCCGCGATTTTTATCCCTTCTTTTTCTGCTTTTGTTAACTAGGTTGCGCAAGTCAATGCTGTTGACCGACAGATTACCTGAATGAATCTGTGGGCGGGTACAGATTGTCATATCAACTTCCTTGGTCTTTGTCCTCACCTGTGGTTTCGGCATTCAGTATGCTATCCCAATCAGCCAAATAAAGAAATGAAAAGCGCCGAGGCGAGGCCGAGATACGGTATGCCGAGGATAATGCAGCTGAGACAGCCGCACTTCCTGATGCAGCTGAAACAGCAAATGCAGCCGAGGATGGTGCAGCTGAGACCCAGCCGCACGCCGACTCTCTCTGGCAGCCGCGGCTCACTGTAGTATTGAGCATTTCGGTGAAGTGTGTTTTAGCATCCAAAAAGGTAAAAATGCACTAACGCTTGCCGGGAGTGCTACATTAACAACAAAAGATTAGTTCCACCAACTCAAGCAGCTTGATATCATGAATACTCTCCGCCGACCACTGCAAGAAAGCGGCACTTCGTCGTCTTCGGACTGGCTGGCCGAGAAAGGAAAGAAATGTGCAGTTGTGACAATATTTGCGCATTCATTCTAGAATTACAAAGTGTCGGATAACGTTACGTGTGTTGCTCGGGAGCAGGCTGATATAATTGTATCTCCCTCTTTCAATCGCGTCGTCAGGGTCGAATGCTCCCAAACGACAATACCTTTTCCTGGCGATGAACACGCTTCGTTGCGATCAGGTGCGCTTTGTAGCCCTTGTGAGTGGGCTGGCAGGGACACATCAGGAGACACCCTGAATTGGAGGATACTTAATCTCGGGCCGGTTAATTTAAAACGCTGCGTTTTTAATAAGAAAAGCAGACTCTTACCCTTAAGAGCTGCTTTGAATGAACAAAGTTTTGTTTCGTTTGCACGCGATACTGATGGTACATCTTGACAAAAATGTACACGAAAGCGAAGGACTTGAGCTCAAATGGGAGACGCCATGTTTCGCAGTATATTATACATGGCGCTCTAGAATTCCGCACCGATAGCTGCGTTGAGAATTCACACCACTATCTGCGCGAGTTTCTTGAGCAGTGCTTCATCCACGTAGAGAATGCTGTAAGACGAGGCTTCTAATCTACCTTCGCTAGTGTTCGGCCGAAACCGTGCATTCTGTCTCGGATGCGGTATACGTGTGGAGGCTTTGCCGAAATGCTGACCGCTGTGCGCACGATAAATTACTTCAAACGTGCAATTCTTAACTTTTTCGATAAATTTAACGCCAGTCCCACTTAGGTGCCAGGCTCGTGTGGAACCATTGACAGGTTGCTTTTGCTGTTTTTGGTCGCTGTGCCGTTTTGTCCGGCATTCCGTTATGACGCGCGCGGTTTTTTCCCTGCGCTGTTTGTCGCCTTGCTGTTTTTTCCCTGCGAAATTTTTTTCTCGGCGCTGTTTTTTTTCTGCGATATTTTGTCGCTGCGCTGTTTTTGTGCGCTGTCTTATCTGTATTGTGTGCTGTTCTTTCGTGTCCCCCTTTGACAGCACTTCTTCGAGGCTTCGGCGCGAGACAGGTATTGTCGTTGCAGCTGAATCCCTGCCTAACAATTGTCAAGCCAAATACGCAAGCTCATGTCTCCGGCATTTCTGCGTCTTTCCACGGTAGATGTCAGCTTTTTCTCTAATAACGAGAAACTCTGTGCTTGTAGCATCTCTTGGACTTCCCTTCATGAGTGCGAAATAGTAATAGCTTAGAGATCAAAATTCACGTTGACGAAATTGTTTGCTACCCTATAGGTACCGGCCACCAGGTTTGACCTTTTTGGTTCTAAAGCCCCTTTTGCCATCGTAAAAAAATATTAAGCTGGCCGAGGCCGAGCAGAGATGGAGCGTGGCACTTGTAGCGTGGCTCCGGCAAGTTCTTTGCGCACGTGGAAACATTGCACGTCTTGTTAAGAAAGTCCACTGTCTGCAACGCTCCAGACTCATCTGCACTGTTACTTCGTTCCAGGAGTGTACGTTACAGGCGAACAATTACCGCCTATTGTCGGACCAAAGGCGAGACAGGTAAGGGCCACATTCCACTCTGTTATGGAAATCCTCGCACAGCTCATAAAAATTATTGAAGTTCAGAGGTTAATAGTTTCTTTTCCTGCAAAAACTACACCCTCGACATTGAAGCGTCAACGTGGGTAAACAGTAAACAATTTGTCTTTCGCGCAGTACGAAACTCTCAGTTTAGTCACACTTTTCATTTCGCCTCATTTGAAATGCGAACGCGCGTTGTCCAGGTTTCATTAGAGGGAGGTTGGAAGCCGTGCGATTGACCCTCAGTGCTCGAAATGTTTGTGATGTCTAGGAATGAGATCGTAAATTCAAGTTCCGGGCATTTCCTTCTGACTGCAGATTGTAGTTCAATTGACCTCGTCGATCCAAATGGGCACGTTATGTGAGAAACGGTTGCTTCCGGGCCTATGGGATTGCTTTTGAAGCTATCAAGGCGAGTGTAAGGGCGCCCCTCTTTTCCAGCTGCATACCTTTGCAGAAAGCAGGACGCCGGCACACGCGGAAACCGCTCCCCAGTATAAGCGAGAGCCCCCGAGTACATACCGGGAACGAAAATTCTCGCTTGACGCACGGACCCCCCCCCCCCCCCCCACCTCCTTACGACGTGGGCTATCGCCGGGAAGGCACCCACAGCTTCCGGCCGTGCCTCGTGAACAAAAGCGCATTCCCAGAAGGGCCGTGACGGACACCTGTCAGGGCGGACAGGCAGTACTCGCCAAGAATGTGGAAAGACAGACGCTAGTGAACAAAAGCGCATTCCCAGGATGGCCGTGACGGACACCTCTCATAGCGGACAGGCAAGACTCGCCAAGAATGTAGGAAGACAGGGGCGACCCTTAATCTGGTTTCCCGGAGCGACAGACGAACCCCTTCATGCTTATTAGCTGTGTCCCGCCGTCGGTAGCGCGGCAGCATCGTGGGCCCTTTCGCCCCCTCCTCTGTTGCTGACGAGCGACGCGGACCGATGGTGGGTGGCGGTATGCATGCCTGAGGCAAGGATTAGCTCCGAGGGGAGAGCCTGTGGATACTCTCACTTGAGAGAGAGTGGTGGCGTTTTTGTTGTTTATTTAGTTTTTATTGTTGACAAGACTCTGGGTTCGAGGCTAAGCCCAACCCAAAGGGTTGTCTCCATCTCTCATGTTATTTTCGATTGGAGAATTGATGCTTAGGGCGGGCCACTGAAAATGACCGCCCTTAGTCCTTTGTTAATCAAGTGCATAAAAGCGCATGTAAACGGATGCAGTCCAGTCCAGTCTGAGCTGAGGCTCCATGCTTAGCATGTAATGTGATGCTACTTAGGCTCTAACCTGCCCGGTCGATGAGTAAGTAAAGTAGTGCAAAGTTTGTTCTTTTGTAAATTCAGTTCTGCTTTTTCCAGTTTAACTCTCTGTATATGTATGTTGTAAATATATGCTCTGCTGTCATCATCTACAAGCTCGCCTCCTGTTCATCTTCGAAGCCGAACGACACTAGAGGAAGGGTTTGTGAACCATCCTCGAAGAAACGGACGACCTTTTGATTATTCTACTGGCGCAGCCGACAGGATTCGGCACGTCTCATCTCAAGGCCAGGCATGGCAGTGACAACCACAGGCCATCCGACACGGAGCAGCGAGGAGCTGTCAAGGGACGACTCCACCTCGGCTGCTGCCAACGCTGGTGGAACGGACGCATCATTCGGGCTCTGGGCGGCAGACAACAGATCTCCGCCGGGTGAGTGGGATTTCTTGCGTTTTGTCGAGGTTGGCATGGTTGCTACACTGAACGCTTAGGGTGCAGGTGTGGAACACGTGACCAGCATGGAGAAAAAATTCAGTCTTAAGAACTCCTTCAGTTCTAAATTCGGCCTAGAATTTAAAACGCTTCAAGGTGTTCTCTCAGAGGCAGGACAAGTGACTATTCGCCGCCTTGAGTTGAAATTTCAGGAACGGATGAGACAGATAGAAAGGCAGGAGCAGGAGCAGCTAAAAATGCTCGAGCTGATTTATGCGGGCGGCGGGCAGCACGGCTATGCGTCTGATAGAAAGCGCAGAAACGATGCAGACCTAGGCCCTGAAGCTCAGGGTGTGTGCGCGCTTAAAAATGAGCTGATTTATGCGGGCTGCGGGCAGCATGGCAATGCGTCCGATCGAAAGCGCAGAGACCATGCAGACCTAGGCCCTGAAGCTCAGAATGTTGGTGAGGTTACTAACCACCTGCCTAAATCTTTGGCGGAAGCAGAGAGCCGGAACGAAGGAAAAGGAACGGATTCACAGGTGCAGGAAATGTCGACTGCCGTGAACGGGCATTTCAGTCATGAAGGCGCCTTTAGTAATGAATTTGTCTCCGAATGGAAAACTCTCCAAGGTGTTACCCTATCAGAAGCAGGGCAGGATACTATTCTTCGCCTTGAATTGAATTTCCGGGAGAGAATGCGACAGATTGAGTGGAATGAGAAAGAAGAGCTAAAAAACCTTGAGCTCAGGTATATGGGCGGCGGGCAGGATGGCACTACGTCCGAGTTAAAGGGCAGAGACCATGCAGACCTAAGCCCTGATGCTCAGAGCACAGAAGAGGTTCACAACGATTTCCCTGAAATTGTGACAGAGGCATTAGGCCAAAATAACGAAGAGGTCAGCGAGATCCAGATAGCAGAATCCTCAGAGGCTCTATCAAGTCAGATTGAAAAACAACTGTCAGGGAACGCAGCGCTCGTGATTGATCTATTGAAGGGTACTGAGAGTGAAATAAGGAGAGAGGAAAACTGGGAAAACACGAACGGTACATCCAGCGCACTCTCAGAGCGGCCAAAAACACAGTCGCAGCAGTCGTTTCCGGAAAGAGCTAATTTTGAGCTAGTACTGGTGACTGAAAATGTTCACCAATCGAGTGAGACCAGATGTGCTCAAGATGAGGTCCTCATGGAGAGCTTGGGTCGCTTATTGCCCGCTAATGGGGCGTTTGTTCCGAATCACAGCGGTAGCAATTCCACTGTCAGACGCAATGACCTGGAGGAGTGGCCCGATTCGGCGACAGAGCTTGTAATACAAAGTGTTTCAGAACAAATGTTGAAATGTGCCGCACAAAAATCCTGCGGTCGCGGCGCGTTTTTCGGTGGTAATCAGGATCACTTGAGGATCACCGCCAAACTGGATCGAATAGGCTTTGTGCCATCTCCGCCCCCTAAACCGCCATGGAAGTAACCCTTCCATGGCCCGATATCGTTTCAGCGAGAGCCCAACGGCCAGCTTTTGTGGCAGGCCAAGTGGCGCAACCATGCCAGCCCAGACAGGGCGTGAATGTTCCCACTCAACCGTCGCTCGGTGAGCAGGGTGCCGTGTGTTGAAGTCGGGCACTTACGAAGAGACTTCTGCCTGGCGTCTACATAGAACGGTGCCCGTGAGTGTTGTGCGCAGACTTGTGAACAGTGATGAACAATGCGGCTTTATGTGTGCTTCGAATGTGGACTATGCGCAGTGCATGATGTTGCTGCCCATTCAGTGAACTGTACAGCAGCGTGCACCAATGTTGCGCTTTAGTTTATTTTATGAATTGTTGCCTTGATTGGTTCTCGAAGTGTCGAGTACCCACGAGAAACTCTGCCCCGGGAGGGCTGACATTTGTAATGTGAAAGTGTTGCGGCCTCTTTGTTAGGAAGCATAAACGAGCTGATAGCAAGCTCGGTTTATACTCTTATACCCCTGTCAGACGGGACTTCTCGGCCTTTGCCGTAAAGTTGTCTTATTGCACTAAAGGAGGAAAACTGAAAAGGAGCAGCGACGCTGCTACACGGCAAATCCAAAGGAGCTAGAACGCGGCCTCCGTGAATGCCAAAAGTCACCGCTGTGTGTGAAGCGGCGCTAGTAACATTATAAAATTAAAGCAGACGGTAGCACTTCAGCTAAGGGTGCTTTCGTTTATGTTGGAAAAAGTAGCTATCACGATAATAAACGAGCGTTCTGACGGTGAGCAACGGATATTTTGAAACAAAGTTCCTTTTTTTTCATCGTTCTCGGTCCGACCACGGTAGGCGCACTTTTCCGTTCGGCTCCTCGTTGTGTTCGAGAAGCGTGCTTTGTTGCTTTTGTCTTTGTGCACACAAGCAAACTCAAAACACGCACACAACAAAGAGCAAACGAAGAAAAATCAGCAAAGCGAGATGCGCAAGCACGTGTGTCGATGCGGCTGCTGAAAAGCGTTCAAGTCCTTTCTTAGCAGAGTGGATGTCTTTAGTCATAGCCTCCTCTACGGTTAAGTGCACTGTAACGCAAATTTAACCATTAAATAAGATAAATTAGATATTTTTTACAGTTTCAAAACTAAAAATTGCGTCAATTTTTTATTCTTTAAGCTCGCTAGCTGGCACTGCCGTCTGGGTTGCTCCTTTAAGCAACTTTAAGGCCACTGACGGCCGCCTTTATTGCTACGGACCTTTATCGCAAAGGTCTCGACGCTTTGCCGTGTAGATGCGCGTCACACGCCTTTGGGGCAAAGGACCTTAATTTCTAAGGCCTTACAAGTGCCCGTGTGACAGGGGTATTAGAGGGGGCGTGTAAGGCCGCCCCTCTTTTCCAGCTGCATACCTTTGCAGAAAGCAGGACGCCGGCACACGCGGAAACCGCTCCCCAGTATAAGCGAGAGCCCCCGAGTACATACCGGGAACGAAAATTGTCGCTTGACGCACGGACCCCCCCCCCCCCCCCCCTTACGACTTGGGCTATCGCCGGGAAGGCACCCACAGCTTCCCGCCGTGCCTCGTGAACAAAAGCACATTCCCAGAAGGGCCTTGACGGAAACCTGTCAGGGCGGACAGGCAGTACTCGCCAAGAATGTGGAAAGACAGGCGCTAGTGAACAAAAGCGCATTCCCAGGATGGCCGTGACGGACACCTCTCATGGCGGACAGGCAAGACTCGCCAAGAATGTGGGAAGACAGGGGCGACCCTTAATCTGGTTTCCCGGAGCGACAGACGAACCCCTTCATGCTTATTAGCTGTGTCCCGCTGTCGGTAGCGCGGCAGCATCGTGGGCCCTTTCGCCCCCTCCTCTGTTGCTGACGAGCGACGCGGACCGATGGTGGGTGGCGGTATGCATGCCTGAGGGAAGGATTAGCTCCGAAGGGAGAGCCTGTGGATACTCTCACTTGAGAGAGAGTGGTGGCGTTTTTGTTGTTTATTTAGTTTGTATTGTTAACAAGACTCTGGGTTCGAGGCTAAGCCCAACCCAAGGAGTTGTCCCCATCTCTCATGGTATTTTTGATTGGAGAATTGATGCTTAGGGCGGGCCACTGAAAATGACCGCTTTTAGTCCTTTGTTAATCAAGTGCTTAAAAGCGCATGTAAACGGATGCAGTCCAGTCCAGTCTGAGCTGAGGCTCCATGCTTAGCATGTAATGTGATGCTACTTATACCCTAGTTACACGGCCGGCTTAACCGCGGTTAAGCGCAACTGTGGTTAGGCGGAGTTAACCTTGGTTATCGTGAACTGCAGTTTGGTGGTGTTACACGCGGAAATTTGTTCTCGGTGTGCGCAGTTGTGTCGGTCACGTTGTTGCTCCAGAAGAGAAATCTGCACGGCTAATTTAACGCAAGTGGTACACAAAATCTTACCTAAAACACAAACGTAGGAAGTTTTCTTCGAACGAAGTTTGGTTACATCTGTGCAGGGAAATTTGTTGTCCCGAGGTTATTGAAAGTCAGACAAAACTTAAGAAAGTCTTTCGACATTGGGTGCAGTCGACTCCGCAGGCGACCCGAGAGCCAAGTCAATCCCGTCTGCTTTGGCTCTCTCTGCGACTTGCCGCCCGTCTTCCTGCCGCGCTCCACGTTTCATTTTACCAACTATTTTCCTATTTTAATTGTTCGCTAGAATAAGTGTTATTTTAAATTCTCTTCTATCATCTCTTATTGTGGTTTGCGTGTGAGTGCCGTGGCGCCGTGCGTCGGCGCGAAGTCATACATCGTGATGGCTCACAGCAAGCCCGTGCCGGACGCTGTGGACAGAGGCTGCGGGTTCCTGGCTATGTTCGCCGCCTGTCAGACGGAAATGCAGCAGCGACGTTTGCGGCAGCTCGCAATTCTCGACGAGCTGGAAGAACGGCAAGCTGAACAAGAGCAAGCGGAGAGAACGTGCAGGCGTCTGCAAGCCTTAGCTGCAAGGCTGTGCTCGCGTGAGCGTAGTGTGTGGACTTACCCCCGGGAAACGTCGTGGTATGAAACAACTCTCCCGCACCTTCCGGAGAGTGGCTTCAGAGAAAATTTTCGAATGACCAGGAGCACATTTCAGTACATCGTGGGTGTGTGCGAGTGCATGAAGCGGCGCGATACAAACATGCGCAAGGCGATACCGCTGCGCAAACGTGTGGCGATTGCCATATATCGCCTAGCCACCTCAGCAGAAGAGAGGACGGTCGCAAATGTGTTTGGAGTGAGCCGCTCATCAGTAAACAATATTGTGAGGGAGTTTTGCGACACGATGGTGGAAGTGCTGGAACCTCGGTATATAAAAATGCCGAGGACGCACGAGCTGGCCGAACATCTCCGGCAGTTTGCAGCAGTCGCAGGCTTCCCGCAGGGCGTAGGAGCTGTCGACGGCTGCCACATTGAAGTTTGTCCACCCTCGGAACACGCTGTGGATTACCACAATTATAAGGGGTGGTACAGCACAATTCTTTTGGCTGTCGCAGACCACCGGTACAAATTTTTGTACACGAACTCTGGGTCTCCTGGCCGAAACCATGATGCTGCAGTTTTTGAAGTGTCGCGGCTTCCAAAGATTCTGGACAGCGATTTGTTCAAGAGGGAAGTGAGAGAAATTGAAGGTGTGCATATTGGGCCTCTCTTCCTTGCCGACCAAGCTTTCCCACTGCAGAAGAATGTAATGAAGCCCTTCCCACATTCCGGCATTATCGGTTCTGATGCACAGGAATTTAATTTTCGCCTTTCTAGTGCCAGACGTGTGGTGGAAAATGCTTTTGGGCGCCTCAAGGCACGCTTCAGAATTCTACTGAAGGGCCTGGAATGTGACATTGTTAATGTACCCTATGTCATTCGAGCATGCTGTGTCCTTCACAACATATGTGAAGAACTTACCGACAGCTGCGACTCTAACTGGCTGGATGTGGTGCATGTAGAAGACAGGCGACGGCCACAGCCCGTCTGCACATGCAGTCAAGTAGAACCTTCAGGGGTGGCCGTAAGAAATGCCCTGGCAAAGCACCTTGCTTCAAAGTGAAATGCCTTGCATTTACTGCCATGTTGGTGCACGAGTTTATTTCAGTGTGTTTTGTGGCATACAGGTTGAAAATATTTATCCAACTGTGCATATGCCGGATGTTTCAGGGAAGGTGATCACTAATTTTTCAAAATAAGGTTTTTGAGGCAACGAGAAGCAATTTGCGGCATAGTAGTACGAGTGTTGGCGGACGTCAAAAACAGGCGAATCATCTTAACTAGCGAAGTGCGTAACTAAGTTATAATAGTTAGCTTTTAACTATTACCAATAGGCACTTGATTGCAATTAGAGGTTTGTAGCCGGCCATTAGTAATAGCCATATCAGTTTTTGAATTTCAAAAATGCCATTTCTCTCGCTGCTGTGGCACAACAAAATTTGGCTATTTCGACTAGTTACGACTCCTGGAGGGGTTGCTTTGCCTACATACTGTTCGAAAGTGCATGTATTATAGCACGATGTAGCCAAATTCTGTCGTGCCACAGCACCGAGGGTAATGGCATTTTCGAATTTCTAAACTGATATGGCCATTCTTAACGGTCGGCTACAAATCTCTAACTGCAAGCAGGTGTCTTTTGGCAATAGTTTAAAAGTTAACTATTAGAATTTAATCACTTAGCTATTTAACATGATTCACCTCAAAAATCCTATCTTTAAACATGAGTGATCACCTTCTCTGAAACACCAGGTATGTGCTTTTAAGCTGCTTTTGGTTCATCTGTGTTCATTTCTCATTTTCATATGTGGAATCTTTGCAACCGTTCTGCAGTCTGAACAGGAAGTGACGTCTCCATTCCATGTAGGAAAAACAACTGCGCTTAACAGACGAAGACAGGGGCAGAACATAGACATAGTCTTCGTCTGTAAGCACGCAGTTGTTTTTCAAAGAGCATGAACAAAGTATCTCATCAAAAAGTTCAGAAGACGGAAATTGTGGCAAAACTTAATCGCTCAGCAGTATAAACATGCAGCCACAAACTGCAGTGTGTGCCTGCATAGTCCACCCCTCAGTTCATGGCTTCTGTTCTATATGCAGTGAGGAAATTTAGGTGCCTTATGATTTCGGTGTGCCAGAAACGTTTGTGACCACTTGTACATTAGTAACTGTACACAAGTTCTTGCATTGTCCATGTCAACTTTGAGGAATTCTAGAAAAGTTGAAACAGGTTTCTGCATAAGCATTGTCAACAGCATATCGTTACTGGCAGTGCCTTGCTTATTACAGACAGGACAGAATCAATTATTCTTTATTCTCCTTGGATTGCAAATAGTCCTTCATCACCTGTAGCATGCCCTTCTGCACCTCATTGCTCTCTTTCTGGAGCTCGATGAGTTGCTTTCGCAGCTCGCTGCTTTCCTTCGCAGCCTTGGCTGCACGTTCCTCAGCCTGTTGATGCATGGCCATCAGCTCACGAAGCAGTGAGCTGGAAGGCCGCTTCCTGCGAAGATTGGATTTGCCACATCGCTCCCCACTTGTCCCCTGCTCCCTGCCTGCTGGCTCGCTGCCTGCCGTGCTGTCATTACCCTCTTCCAGAGTGCAGGGAATTGTAGCGGGTACGGGTATCAAGTTGTCTTCGTACTCAAAGACAATCTCTTGCCCAGTGTGGGCTGGATCCTCTGGCATCTGTGAATGGAGGAAAAAAGAGAAAATGACAAAGATATGTCAGCCACTAAAATACAGAATCATATGATGGTTGGTAGGCAAGTAAAGCCTTGATCACAGACTCTTGAAAACATAACAGGACAAGATACAGAGAAATCTCAGGGGGATAAGAGAGCTTCCTACTCATTAGTAAAAACAGACTGTCTTACGGCGCAAACTTTGCATTGCCTCTTGTCCTTGTGTAACTCTATTAATTTTTGAATGTGAGGAAATCCTTGTGCTGGAGCACCATGTCAATTTTACACTGAACACAACATGGCTGCCACATGTTGTGGAGAAATGACTTATGATGGCCGTGCTGCTACATACGCCACTCATGTCAATAGTGGCACGCTGTCCAATCCCTGCAATTAATTTCTTGTACTTAAACTTTTCTTGTCAAAGAGCATATATGAAGCCTCACTGAAAGGGTCTGGGCCGTCACATTTTGAGATGCATTGCACATTGTGCCGAGAGGCTCAATTCTGTGTTCTGTGTATGATGTCCAAGCACAAAAACCATTTTGTAAGGAAGCTACTGAAAACACTTTATAGGACTCTGCGTAAGGCCCTCCTTGTCACTTACTCATTTGCCACATTGGTTTTTAATGTTTTTGTTGGGTTTTCGACAACTATGATTTCTTTCATGTGTTCTTGCTGATATATACCTTGCTGTTATGTTCATATGCTTATCTCTTTCGACCATGCTCATTCTATTCTTTTCAATAAAAACACGTCAAGTTCTGAGTGAGGTGGCTCTTCGCATTGTTTGTGTAGTTTGCTTTTGGTGTCATGTAGTGCTTCGATGCAACCTAGATCGACATCAATTAGCCCTTTGTAAGCAACGATGCGGTACGACACAAATGGAGAAGCAAAGGCATGTTTGCACACATGATATTGCTTTCAACTCTCTGTTTATTCCTTTTTCCGTACTGTTCCTCAAAAACTTTATAGTGGTTTCTGAAAGGTGTCTGCAAAGAGGAATGGAAAGCAGGCACATAGCATTCACTACGCTGCTACCAGGCTGAACTGTGCTACAGGCAAAAAAAAAAGATTACCTCCACGCTCTCCTGCATCAGGTCACTGTCATTTACTGGCAGTGTGCCAAGAAAGGAGTGCAGCTGCCAATAAAAGGGCCACTGCACTCCTTTAGATCCAGTGGACGATCCAGATCGCCTGAGCTTCCTAGAATGAAAGACAGTATTAGTCCATGAAACTGTGTCACGAAAATACACAACAAGGTACAATTACTTTTAAGAGAAAAATGGAGGAAAGGTGGCACTCGTGCTATTGAACACATTCAGCGAATAAAGCTGTACAGCTCGAGTAGCACCTGTATTAGCATGTCTACATGCAGCAGTTTAGCCTCAGCTAGTGGAAAGGTACATTGTTGACCACCTACCATAGGTCAAGCTATGCATGCATCAAGAAGGAAACATGTTGAATTAACTCTCTTGTCTGGGCGAGTTGGTTCATTTCTAACAAATAATGCACTTGCGCAAAGAAAACAGGACACAACGAAGTAACACATACGACAAGAACAGAGCGCAACTCCCAACTAGTTTATTAAGAGCAGGCAACTTGAATATATAGCAGTGTTAGCCAACAGAAAGATTACAAAATCAAAAGAAAGATAAACCACGTGCGCTGTTAATACCAGCAAGCCGCTGCCAAGGGTACAACCAGATATCATTCTGTCAAACTGATATGATACTCCATAACAATCAAAACAAAACCAAAAAAGAGAAACTGAAGAATCATGAGGTGAACAATGAACACAGGGAATATGAGATATATTCACCTCATGATTCTTCAGTTTCTCTTTTTTGGTTTTATGTTTTGATTGTTATGGAGTATCATATCAGTTTGACAGAATGATATCTGGTTGTACCCTTGGCAGCGGCTTGCTGGTATTAACAGCGCATGTGGTTTATCTTTCTTTTGGTTTTGTAATCTTTCTGTTGGCTAACACTGCTATATATTCAAGTTGCCTGCTCTTAATAAACTAGTTGGAAGTTGCGCTCTGTTCTTGTCGTATGTGTTATTTTGTTGTGTCCTGTTTTCTTTGCGCAAGTGCATTATTTGTAAGAAGGAAACGCGTGTGTTCTGCTGGCGCAAGCCATTTGTGGCAATGGCGAAGTCTGCCCTTTACACGCTGTCGATGAAACGTTAAAATACGGTTTGGTTTGGTTTATATGGGTTTAACGCCCCAAAGCGACTCGGGCTACGAGAGAGACCGTAGTGCACGGCTCCGGAATTTCGACCACCTGGGGTTCTTTTACGTGCACTGCCATCGCACAGTACACGGGCCAGCAGCATTTCGCCTCCATCGAAAAGCTACCTCCGCGGCCGGGATCGAAGCCGCGCCTTTTAAGTCCACAGCTGAGCACCATTACCACTGAGCCATTGCGGTGCCTAAAAATATGCACGCTACAAAGGAAATGTACGCGGTCAGTGCAACCAAGCTTAGTTCAGGATGACACCGCACCACGTACAGGAAAGGACACGCAACTCGTACTAAAATGTGTGTTCTGCTCTCGACCGGCAGCCGGTCGAGGTTCTGCTGAACGCTACGAGATTGGCAGTCACTCGGACGAGCCAGGCTACGATAGCGGCTGCCGCTCGTCACACACACACACTGGTGTTTACACGCGGAACCAAAATAGACGGTAAACATCGTTACTTGAGAAGGAACAACAAAAGATTTAGTGCTTACCGGTATTGCTTGTTCAAGTTTTCAAGCTTCTGCCGCACCTGCTTTGCCGTGTACGGTCCCTCGCCCGACGGCAGGCCCGCGTTCAACAACTCTGCCATCGCATTATATATGCGCGCATTGCGCGTGTTTGAGCGCAGTGAGCTAAGGTTGTCCTCCCAGATTCGTATCAACGCCTCTGTAGTCACAGTAGGCCAGTTGACACGCTTCTGGGAGGACGCTTCGCTGGCCATGGCACTGGGCTCGACCGACATGGTGGCAGCCATCTTGTGAGTTAGCAAGGCTTGACTGAGGTGGCCGACCTCAGTTTACGATGACCATGGTTACCGACATAACTGCGGTTAGATTGTCCGTGTGACTGCGCATAACTATGGTTAGTATTAACTGAGATAAACTGAACCGTGGTTAAGTCGGCCGTGTAACTAGGGTATTAGGCTCTAACCGGCCCGGTCGATGAGTAAAGTAGTGCAAAGTTTGTTCTTTTGTAAATTCAGTTCTGCTTTTTCCAGTTTAACTCTCTGTATATGTATGTTGTAAATATATGCTCTGCTGTCATCATCTACAAGCTCGCCTCCTGTTCATCTTCCAAGCCGAACGACACTAGAGGAAGGGTTTGTGAACCATCCTCGAAGAAAGGGACGACTTTTGAAATTCTACTGCGAGTACAATTCACTTCAATCAAAGTCACTACATGCTGGTGCAGCGATTTGGCGCAAAGTGAATCCTGGCCAGCAAGTCTACACAGAATCGATTTTGAACGAAGAAGACTTCTTGAAACCAGTTTTGTCATATACCGCAAGATTTAGCTCTTACAGTTCTCGCTTTTAACATTTTTTCCTATCGCCCAAAACGTTGCCCATCGGTTTTCTATGGCATTCTTAATTTCTGCGATTCGAGGAATGCAGAAACTTTAAAAGAAATATTTTGTTTCGCTTCCAAAGAATAGAACATTAGCTCAAATATTTCCGTAAGAGCAGGTTACATTATTTGAATATTGAAACTTTTGTGCAAAAATGCCGGGCATGTAAAGCCTGAGAGTACTTTTTCATCATTGACAAGCGTAGTACACCGTTCTTATGTGAATGACTTTTCGTGCGTGCCGTCTAAAGTGATTTCCACTCATTGTGTTGCTAATTTTGAGCTGATTGTCCAAAGATCCGCTGTATGCCAGAACAAGAGGTTTTTTTTGATAGCGGTCGCTTATAAAACAGCAGCGTGCCTAGTAACGCATGTGTAACTTCCGACTGACGATAATAAGGATTATACCGAATTCGAACACGACATAGCAAGCGGGACAATTCATTCCTCTCTGCATTTGTTTTAAATCTTGGCCATGGGCACCTGCAAGAAATCGCCTGCTGGATTATTTGAGCACATATTGGCTTCCACAGAAAACACCGAGCAACGTTCAGAAAGTACCGCCTATAAAAGCAAATATGCAAAATGTTCTTGGTGCTCTGTGCTTGCAATACACTGTACCACCCGTGCAGCGTTGAGCTTTCAGCAATCGGTATCTACGTACCTTGAAAGAAAACTGAACGCGATAATTTTCGGATGTTTTTCTGCAGGTGCAGTTATTTCAGGCATCGCAAGGTGCCCCGACCAGGACCAGTAACGTATCGGGGATTTCCACTACTGGATTTTTTACAGTCGAGTGTGTGGCTCCCGGTACAGGCAGCTCCAATGAGGAACAAAAGGCGCCATGCCCACGACAATCGCGCGAGGAAGAAGGTGAGGGCAGTGGCCAAAGTGACTCCGGATTGTACGTATAAGCATGCAGTGATGACAATACAGTCTATCTATGAGACGCTTGATACCTGCATCGGGAAATGGCTGAGCCATTTGCGATGCAGTTCCTTCGCAAGTCAGTTGCAAAAGAAATGCAGGTTTTCCATTTTACTTCCGCCAGTATTGTATGAACCCGCCATTGCGCCTCATCATCATCATCAGCCTGACCACGAACAATGCAGGGTAAAGGCCTCGCCCACGTCTCTCCAATTAACCCTCTCCCGTGCCAGCTGCGACCACAGTATCCTGGCAAACTTCTTAATCTCATCCGCCCACCTAAATTTCTGCCTCCCCCCTGCACTTGCCTTCTCTTGGAATCCACTCCGTTACCCTTAAGCACCAGCGCTTACCTTGCCTTCGTATCACAAGCCCTGCCTAAGCCCAGTTCTTCCTCTTGATTTCGACTAGGATCTCATTAGCCCACGTTAGTTCCCTCACCCTTTCTGACCGCTTCCGGTCTCTTACCGTTACACCTATCATTCTCTTTTTCATGGCTCGCTGCATTGTGCTTAACTTAAGCTGAACCCCTTTTGCTCAGGAAGTATTCTCGCGTGCGACATTTATCAATGCTACACCTTTTCTATTCATTTTGTCAGCAGAAATGGCGACAGAAGATTACTATCGCTTGAAGCCTGCATACTTCTCGGAAGAAACATGGCGTAAACTAACGGATGACACCAAGAAGCACTACGGAAACGTCGACAATGATAGATCAGTAAAGGAAAGGAAAGGTAAATTTGTACTCGTTTTAAAAGTTAAAACATGTTAATTATAATTTTTCGTCGCTGCTACAACCTTAGTTGCGTTAGCGGACGACTGATTTGTCGAGAGCTGTATCATCATTGTAGGATATGTAAAATCAGGCGTGCAGTGGAAGCATCGTTTTTCTTGTGGGGTAGTTGAATAGCATCGAATTTCTAGCACGCATTGCGAGCACGATTGACAGGTGGTGAATGCAGTGGGAGCTCGATTCAAAACCTTTGATTGTTCATGATGCGTGCTCACTGCCCCGAGCACGCCGTCTTGCTGTTTTTTTTCTTACACGTGACTTGACCAGGCTCGCCTGAAAAAACTGTAGACGCACGAAGACGATTTCATTATGTTGTAGAGAGAGAATGAAAAGGAAACACAGGGAGGTTAACCAGATGTGAGCCTCCGGTTTGTTACCCTACACTGGGGATGGGGGATAGGGGTTAGAAAGATGACAGAGAGGAAAGCGCAAAAAAAGGAACGTGCACACATGGAGACACACACACACACACACACAAGGCGTTCCAGTTAAAGTCTTTCACAGAGGCCGGTAGATTGTAAGAAGCGCAAAAGCGCTTGCACGGCCTTCTTCTGCGACGGTAGGTCCTTTTGATGTTCTAGAATTCTTTTTTCGGATAGCGGTTGGTCGTCCAGTTGGTCAAGTTCGTGGCTAAGGCATGCCCTCTGTGGACTGTACTGCGGGCAGGAGCACAATATATGGCCAATTGATTCTTCATGGCCGCAGTGGTCACAGGTTGGGGTGTCGGTCATCCCTATGCGGAAGACATAGGCTTTAGTAAAGGCAACACCCAACCAAAGTCGATATAAAAGCGTGGCATCTCTACGGCGAAGCTGTGATGGCGCACGAAGACTTAATGTTGGATCAAGTGAGTACAGTCGCGTATTTCTTAAATGTGGCTCATTCCATTGCGACTCGGTGCACTGCCGAGCAAGTAGGCAGAGCTTCCGTGCCGCGTCAGTTCTAGAAAGAGGAATTGGGACGTGGCGCTCCTCAGTATGGGTTGAGTGGGCAGCGTGATCCGCCCGTTCATTGCCGATAATCCCGCAGTGACTTGGAAGCCACTGGAACGTTATTTCATGGCCGGCATCACTTATATGGTGTAACGTCTCTGTAATATGGAAGATTAGTTGTTCGTGCGGTCCGCGTCGTAGAGGTGACCGTAGAGACTGCAGTGCCGCCTTCGAATCGCAGAATATTGTCCATTTGTGTGGCGGTTCATCACCAATGTTGTGAAGGGCAGTTAAGAGCGCTGCGAGCTCTGCTGCCGTCGATGTTGTCGCGTGGGTCGTCTTAAATTTGATTGTTGTAGCTTTCGCTGGAATGACGATTGGCGCCGCGGAGCTGCTTGGAAGGACAGGTCCATCAGGGTAAATATGCGTTGAATCACGGTAGTTCTCGTACAAATGTAGTAGCGTGAGCTGTCTAAGGGCTGGTGATGACAGATCAGCTTTTTTCGAGATACCAGGCATTGCGAAGTTGATTTTTGGCTGAGCGAGGCACCATGGAGGGATCGAAGGTCTCGCAGCAGGAGTGAAACAAGCTGGCAATGATTGATCATATGCAGTTATCGTTTGGCTGAAAGATGTGTGTGGCCTGTCCGCTGGCAGAGAGGCTAAATGGTGACGAGGATTCCTGGCTAGATGCCTTATATGGGTCCTGAGTACTTCAATTTCAATGTGGGTCTTGACAAGGTGGTCTCTAGCGATTGCTATCGTAGCCACTGTTGAAGCACTCTGAGGCAGGCCTAGACAGATCCGGAGCACTTGACCCTGAAGACTTTGTATTGTTCGTAGATTCGTTTTGCCTGTGTTGTTTATTGCTGGCAAGCTGTATCGCAGAAATCCTAGAAAAAGCACCCTGTACAGATGTAACATGGCACTAGGCGACATTCCCCAGGTCTTGCCAGCGAAAACTTGAACAGGTGGCAGATGCCTGTCAACCATTTTTTCACGCAAGATATATTTGGGCTCCATGACAAGTCCCTGTCGATTATGACACCTAGAAACTTGTACGATCGGACCTGTCCTATTATTTGGCCATTTATCATTACACTGTAGTTTGCCATGGGTTTGCGCGTAAATGGCACTAGTGCGCGTTTCTCGGAGGAAATTTCCGGGCCTCGATTACCGAGGTAGATAAGAGTTTGTGTCGCGGCTCTCTGAATTCTCGCTCGCAACTGTATGCGTGTTACTGCAGATGTCCATATGCAGATGTCATCCGCGTAAATTGATAGCCTGACAGTGGTTGGCACTTGCTCAAGGAGAGCAATTAGTGTTAGATTAAATAACACGGGGCTAAGTACACCGCCTAGGGGGACGCCGCGGTAGCTATAGTGAAGAGAAGTACAGCCTTCCTCGGTGCTTACAAAGAAGGATCGCATGGATAGATAGCTCCGTATCCATTGAAACATCCGACCACCCACTCCTACCTCGGCGAGAGCAGAGAGGATGGCTTCATGCGTAACGTTGTCATACGCCCCTTTAACGTTGAGGAATAAGGATGCGCAGAGACGCTTACGGCATTTCTCATGTTGAATGTAGGTCACCAGGTCGACGATGTTATCGATCGATGATCGACCGCGTCGGAAGCCCGCCATGGCATCTGGGTAGGCGTTGTGGTACTCCAAGTACCACTCCAGGAGTCCTAGGACCATCCTCTCCATTACTTTGCCCACACAGCTCGCCAACGCGATCGGGCGATATGATGAGAGCTCCAACGGCGACTTGCCAGGCTTCAGCAGTGGAACAAGGCGACTTGTCTTCCAGGTTGTTGGTAGCGTGCCATTTCTCCAAGATTCATTGCACACCTCAAGAAGAACTCCTCTCGCTCGCTCCCCCAGGTGACACAAAGCTCGGTAGGAAATTCCGTCAGGTCCTGGCGCTGATGTGCGGCTACACAAAGCTAATGCTGCCTTAAGTTCGTGGATCGAGAATGGTAGATCCAACCGGAAATCACGTGGTGGCGAGTAGCTGCTCGAAGGCGATGGAATGCTGGTAGCTGTGAGTTGGCCGGATAATCTGGCGCAAAAATCCACTGCCACGTCAATCTCCGATCTCTTTTGAGAGAGGGCAAGCGCCTTGAATGGGAATCGCTGTACGGGAAGTGTCCGCAACCCACGCACCGTTCTCCATAGGTGCGATAAAGGCTTGAGGGGATCTCGCGACTCACAGAAGGCAGCCCAACGTTGCGATTTGAGTTTGTCTAACCGGCGCTGTATCTTCTCTTGTGTGCGCCTGGCGGTCCGTAGATCGTCCATTGTTTTCGTACGTCGGTACCTTCGTTCAGCACGTCGTCGGATTGCTCGTAGTCGTTCAAGTTCCACATAAAAATCATTAAGTTTTGAGGAGCATGTTAGAGTACACATAGTGTCTTGCACCACGATCTTGATTGCCTCTTGCAAGTCGAAAGATGAATTGGCGTCGCAGTGTTCTTCCATAATAGACTGAAATTTAGGCCAGTCCACTCTGTAGATCGTATCTTGTGTTTTGGAAGCGGTCAATCAGTTGTATTGTAAATTTTCCTTAACGTTTCAGGGACCATACCTCGAAGGTTCATCATAGCCTTTTTAATTTCAGCGCGGCCTTCAGCGGTGATTATTCTCACCTACGTCGACCTCCTAGCGGACCTGCTGCTCTTAACCGTCACCGATTTGTATTTGCCAGCGCAATTTCGCCCCTTAAAAATTTCGAGTTTACCGAGAGTTTTTGCCTGATGACATCCGCATCTGCGTATGCGCTGTCATGCCAACTGCATGACAATAGTTGAGACGACAGCGTAATGAAGAACAAAGAGGTGAATGGTTATCGCGTTTTGTTTTGGTTATCTCTGAGAAATGGTTGCGTGCAGACCTCCGTGGCTAAAGAGGAGCTGGTGCGGACGGCCGGTGTGGGCGAACGACGTCCTTTGCCATACACGGTCAAAATTTTGAATTCGCTGCTATTAAACCGAGTCGTATAAGATCAAGTCAGTCTTTACTTCAATCGAAAAGGGGTATTAAACCAAGTCGTATCTGATCAAATCAGTCTTTACTTCAACCGAAAAGGGGTATTAAACCGAGTCGTATCAGATCAAGTCAGTCTTTACTTCAACCGAAAAGGGGTATTAAACCGAGTCGTATCAGATCAAGTCGGTCTTTACTTCAACCGAAAAGGGGTATTAAACCAAGTCGTATCTGATCAAATCAGTCTTTACTTCAACCGAAAAGGGGTATTAAACCAAGTCGTATCAGATCAAGTCAGTCTTTACTTCAACCGAAAAGGGGTATTTAACCGAGTCGTATCAGATCAAGTCAGTCTTTACTTCAACCGAAAAGGGGTATTAAACCGAGTCGTAACAGATGAAGTTAGTCTTTACTTCAACCGAAAAGGGGTAATAAACCAAGTCGTATCCGATCAAAATCAGTCTTTACTTCAACCGAAAAGGGGTATTAAACCGAGTCGTATCAGATCAAATCAGTCTTTATTTCAACCAAAAAGGGGCGCCTCACTCCCGAAGAAAAAGTTACGAGAATCTTGACACGTTTAATTCTGGTGCCATAAGGTGCGGATCTTCACAGAGGATGAGAACAGCTCAACTGGACAATGAACAGCGGCGCGCTGTAATGTTTAGAATCACAATCGAACTGGCTGTTCAAATTTACTAATGGCAAAAACACAAAATCAAACCTATTAGTGTCTTACGTAAAGGTCCATGGCCCGCTATCAGGTAATAAATGGCAAAATACTTAGTACCCCGCTCGTTTAAGTCAGTGTTTACTAACGCACAGCGCTCGCGACCAGCTCAATTACAGCATAGCCTCATATTTCGCCCTATAAAATAATTCATTTTGCTATTTTCCTTGAAGGCTTAGGGAGTAGAATATTTTCGTTCTAAGAGTTGAGTGGTGAGAACATTCTTCAGAATATCAACTCAAGTGAATATTTATATTCTGTTATTTTGCCTGTTTTAACGTGGCCTTCTCTTTTACATTGCGTAAGCAGGTCTTTTTACCGTTGTTTAGGGGCTTTCTGTGATGGCAGATGTAAACAAATTCTTTCTGCGGTGTGCCCTTCCTTCCCGGACGTGGTTAAGATGTCTGCAGTATTATATTGATAGTTCACAGCGACCCCTAATCACATAGTGTTGGCAATGCGATAGCGTTCGAAGGACGCTAATAATGCGTTTACCGGAAGCGGCGTAATGTCCATTGTGGTGACGGTACTTGTGTCCAGCCAATGCCAATATCTGGCCCGGTGACATCACTTTCCTCCAGCCAGTCAGCGAATTTTAGGACCAATGACGCATTTTTGCGTCCGATTTGGCTTACAATAATATCGCATTAAAAATTGCCCCAAGAAAGCACACTTAGGCAACTAGCAAATCCCGCCCTAACGTCTGCGATGTATAAATGGCAGATCAGGCTCCGTAAACTTGCAACGACCTGGACCCAGTTAGAGATGGTGAGCTTCGCGCGTGTGTAACACGATAGACCGATTTTTGTCAACAGAGCTGATAAATGCACGGGTGTGTTTTGTACAAAGCGGCTTTGTGTAAGCATCTCACATTTAGAATATGCGTCTGCGCTTTTCGCCACACCTTATTCATGTCCGCATGCAATTCGTCCAAGGTGTTGTTGCCACTGCAGAAGAGGAACCTATGGTTGCCGAGCCCAATGAGGTGAGGACAACATTCCGTCTTCACACATCCTTTTCCCTTCATCTGCATTGCATATCCAAACCTGATGGCCTGAGCTGGTGTTTAATGCTTAATAAATTTGGCTTTATTTTGTTTCTATTGCGGTTTGAAGTCCCAAAGAGACCAAGGCTATATGAGAGACGACGTAGCGAAGGGGTCCTCAAATTTGTACTGCCTGGGGTTCTTTAACATGCACTTATATCGCAGAGTACACGGGCCTCTACAATTCTGCCTTCATTGAAATTAAACAGCCGCGGCTGGGATCGAACCCGCGTCCTTAGGTTCAGCAGCCGAGCGCAATATCCACTGAGCCACCGCGGGGCACGCTTAGTAAATTGTGTGGGTCATAAAAATGCCATCAGGTCTGAAGACGTCCATTTGAACTCCTGGATTAACGTTGAACAGTCAGGCTTCAATATGTTGCACCAAGGTTTCGGCGGATGGGCGTTTTGAATTCCATCAGCTTCCTTAAGGCGGTACACGCGGCATGTCACGATCCCGGGATATTTGCTCAGCCTTCTGCCACCGTAATGAATGCGTCACAGCGGCATATCCATCGCTAAGTGTTTGTGCTGCACCTGCACATTCTGCGCGCCAATATTCAATTCCTTTACACTATTTTAGATTGTCAGTGTGATTGGTGTGGCAGGGACTTTCTTCAGACTATCCGGAGTTCCGGCCTGCGTATATGTCCGGAACGTAAAACTCGTGCACGCATTAAATGTGCCGGTCGACATTGCGGACGAGAGCAAAGAATAGCGCACTACCCGTTGTTCGCGGGTAAAGTAAGTGATATAAAAAGGGTTTTGTGACATTCAGTGATCGCTTATAAGCAGTCATGCCATTTACGTTGGCGCACGTCATGAAACGAGCGCGATAAATTAACAACTGGCGTTGTAATAAAAAATTACTCATTGTTTTTAATTTTACCCTGTAGTTGTTAGCTGCAATTAGCATTTGTTAATGCGGCCTCAGTGCATCGAACATTTCTGATCAGTAGAGGCGGGTGAATATCCGAAATCTTTAGAAAGCTGATCGGATGCCTTAATTTCTACTCGATTCGCTGAGCGAATCAAGTAGTACATGTTCATATAGCTTCCAAACGAGTCGAATGCGCTCTTAGGTTTTCGAGTAGTTTTCGAACATATGGCAACATGTTCAAACAGAATCGCCGTATTTACTATTTGTTTTCGAAGAGGGTTTAAAAAAATTATTCATATACCTAGAAATTCTGGACAAAAGCATTTTTGAGCGAAAAACCGTTTATGATCGCATTTTTTTCATATGATGTAAGGCTTCACTACAGCAATCAATATATCAGCAGGCCATCCGACCGGAGGAGAGTCAGAGCGAATGCCCGCCTGCGCCCGAATATATGCTTCCGGACCACTGGGAGGTTCCTGGGAGCGGCGGTCCGTATCAGCCCGAAGAGCCATCCTCACGGGAAGAGCAGCGTGAAGAAAAACGTAAGTTTACGACTGGCGATTGACATGACACTAGAACAGAGGCCTGCATGGAGGAGGGCATATAGTTATTGATACCGTAGTAATTATAAGAAATAATAAGCAAAAGCCTCTATGTGCTTGCCTCGCTAATCTACATAATACGTAATTAGGAAGCAGTGTTTGTTCTTTTCGTTCATGCTTCTCCTGTGGAATAGGGTGTGACGTATTCACGTCGGAGGAATTTCCTTTCCCATGCAACGGCGACCGCACATCACGTGACCGACGTTCCTAGCCGGCGCCGCGGTGACAGACACACTTTAGTTGTGTGGGCGGCGTCGGGTGCTCGCTTTTCTCTGCAAAGCGACAGAAGGTTGCTTTCAGTGTGAAGAATGGCTCTGGTACATGGTTAGAACACTGTGATATCGGCGGCAGACGTTTGCAGGATCCATCACTTCGAAAAAGAGAACTATTTTTGTAGCACGCCTTGCTGCTCATTCGGCTCGTATCGGCGGATTATAAAGAACTATCGGCCGCAATAGGTGACAGATTACGGGTTGCGGCTATGCGGGAAACACTTTTTTGGATCTAGCGACGTACGCTAATCGCGTGAAATGTCTGAAGGTGTGTGGAAACGATCACGCGTCATTAGCTGATACTGGAAGGCTGGGTCGTTAGGCGGAGCAACAGTAATTTTCTGAGAACACGCACGCCGAAAACTTTTGGGGCCGACAGTATATACGTTTCTCCTCAACATCAGTCTTGAGTTGGGTGACGCGCCTTCACCAAAAAATTGTTCTCCTCAGAACCGCATCCTGTAAAATTTCGCTGTCAGTAGTGAATTTCAGAATTTTCGAGCAGCATATTCATTTGCCGCCGCTTCAGTAAAAGAAATCGTGTGATTTTAACAGTATATATTTTTTGGAGATACCTGGCCTTTTTACTGCCACGACAAGTCATTTACCAACGAAGCTGCTACGCTTACGATCTTTCATCATCTAAAAATATGCATCAAATCCTGTCTTCCAGCTTATGACGGAATCGCAAAGGTTGCGCGTGCTGACTCCACCAGCGACACAGCATTGGCCGACGTGAAGAGCGAGGTAAGTGAAGCAAACACGGACGTTTATAATACCTTTCTTGGAGAGCTTTGACAGGTGCTATCTATTTCTAAAAGGCTCAATCGCGCCCCAGAACCAACTAATCAAGCTGTAAATCACTGGCACTGTACGGCGGATGCCGGCATTCGTTAATTGAAGCATATATGTGGCCAAATTTCAATGTGACAACATTATTGTTTACATAAGGAGTACAATCCACCACAGGTGTAATAAAATTCGTTGATTGGCTGAGAAAGGTCATGCGACCTTGTGACGTTATCGCAACGTGCCCACCGTGTCGGGCACTGCTCCTGCAGCTATAAGTTCGAATATGGCGGTTGATGGACTCACAATTCATCATCTCTTCCCTTGGAGCTGTAAGGGATTTTAAATGCCATAGTAGAGTTACCTGACGACCTTCCTTATAACCAGGTGCACCTATTTACTGAATCACAAGGATCTTTGAAGAATCTAAAGAAATTTCGTGGTACCCTTCGGGTATCCCAGGCCATACATGCTTCTTGCAAGTCTTACCCGGTGCCTATACTCATCCACTGGGTTCAAGGGCGCACCGATGTCGATAGCACCGCACCTGACATGATATCTCGTTTAACGGACGTTCCACGAACTACCCCTGCCTCTTTGCCACCAGATCCTTTTCTGACACATTTAACATCTTCAGCCTCCCTCAGGCGGCGTACACGTGCTCTTATTCCCCCGTGTACCCACCCCCTTCCTCCCAACCTATCACGGATGGAGGAGGTCTCTCTCGGGCGGCTGCCCATCGGAGTGGCCCTTACGACCGCAGTTCGGCAGAAGTGGCAAAGTGAGAAGATTCCTGCGCCGAAAAATGCCCTCACTGCGATACACCCACTTCTGACACCATTGTCCACCCCCTTTTGTGGACATGCCCAGGAACTCCGCTGGTGCGCGCTCGCGTTCTTCAAGAGGCAGGCCTGTCCTCAAACAATGACTCCGATTTCCACTTCAGGATAACGAAAAAACATTTCAGCCCGAAGATTATGTGACTTTTTATACATAACCGGACTTCATGCCTTTCTGTAACGTCTTAACGTATTAACGTTCGTTAATGAAATCACGTTTTGTGCCTTGCGGCACATTTAGCGTCCCAAATAGAACCTCGTTATAACAAAGTTGAAGGTGCCCGGCGGTTTATTTGTTATAACGATAGTTTCGCTATAGACAGTGTTGGTCGAACTTCCAACGGGAATCGTCTTTACTTCATTATATCCGTTATTTCGTTATAAGCAGTTTCGCTGTAAGGAGGTTCGACTGCATTTGATTGCTTTTTCGTGACATCAATGATGCAAATCCGATTAATCTTTAAAAAAAAGAAAACGTCGAGTATATTTCAAAAATATGGCGATACCTGCTTGAACGCGATACTCAGTCCAGAAATGCGTCATCTCATGTGCGTGCCAAATCATCCGCCAATTCAAAGGACCCGCTCATTTATGTGTTAAATATTACATATTAACAACGCCGTATACACAGTTTCTAGCATTTTTGGAGGGTACAAGCTTCAGCCGGTTCTACCTGCACTAAACTTCACAAACGCCAACATCACTCTTCTGGCGCGCTGCACGAGTCAGCCCATTTTCTCGTGCACTTTTCTTTCGGGGGGTGGGGGGTGGGGGCCCGCAGGTCATTTAATCGCAAACACGCGCCGGGATGACGGCGCGAAACGCTGCAATCCTAGCGCTAACAGCCAGCGCAGAAAATGTAATGTGTATGCGAAGGCCAGTATGCAGTACAGCGGCTGGTGAACACTGCTGAATAATATACGCAGGTGAAACCGGAAGACGCCAGTCTCGACGGTATGAGCAAGTTCGAGTTCCTGACCTCGGGCAAGTCCACAGTCAAGGATGTCCCGGAGGGAGTGTTCACGTTGAAGGCGCTTCCCAAGGGACGTCACTTCGGCCCCTATCACGGAGTCAAGGTGGACGGCATCAGAAATGGCGGCTGCACCTGGCCGGTAAGTTTGCCCGGCCAATGCGTAGAACACTCAGACACAGGTTGTAAAGGCTCTTATAGACAAATTTCGAAACAGCTGGGCTGTAATTGCGCTACGCTGCTCGCGTTATTACTCTCTCCCATACTTTCAAGTGCATTCGAGGTGAGTTTTCTCGTTGCGATATTTTATGCTGGAATAACTGTCATTATTGTGTGAGAGGGAAAGATTGCAGTGGATGATTACAGTTGCAAACTGCATATCGAGGATTCAATGAACATGCGCGCTTTCCAACGCCATTGCATAATACTGTACGGCTGCACTGCCACGCCGCGTTATTATGATGTTAGAGGAAAACAGAAAAAAATGTTTAGCGATAATTCAACTATGGTTGTAAGTGCCTCGCCATTTTGCCAAAGTTCTTTGGCACGCAAAACATGAGACAGAACGTGGGACATCGCTGAGTCACGAGGTCCATTGTTAGGGGCCTTTTTATTTTCCTACAAGAGTCGCACAGTACTAGAGTCGCATTCACACGTCAAGCTCGAAGCTTTAGCATAAGCTGAAGGCTAAGCTAAAGGGTTAAAAACAAAATATTTATTCGTTACGGGAATATAATCACTCTTTAAATGAACTCCATTATCTTGGACAAGCTGAATTGAGTAGCATTCATGCACACATAAGGAAGCTGGTTAGTTTATATCGCTGACACTGGCACTACGCGCGCCGCAGTGTTTGGAAGCCCGGGCGGTCCTTTTTGTTCCGCAAAATAAGTTGTCAGCAGACCAAAATACCTTGTTGCATGGCGCTCATTGGCCTCAGAAGCCTATGCGCCATAAAAAAATTTACCATCACCATCATCATCAAAATCGGTGCTATATATTTATTTCCATATTTTCAAAAACGATGCTGCTCTGCTTCTATTCCCCTACGCGTTGCTGCGAGCGATCGCGTCCGAGACTGTGCACGCCCACCGCAAGGAGGCCCTCGAAATCTCCAGAGTTCAATGCTGCTTCGTTGACTGGTACCGGGAGCCCGCAAGCAGCCAATGCAAATGCGAAACCACCCTGACGGCGCCAAATGGCGTCAGGTACCCGGAAGGCTACGCGCGTGCCTCTCTCATATCTCTCCAATTAACACTGTTATATGCCAGCTTTGCCCACCGCATTCCCGCAAATGTTTTAATATCGTCCGCCCAAGTAACTTTCTGCCGCCCCCTGCTACAATTGCCTTCTCTTGGCATCCACTCCGTTACCCTCAAGGGCCAGCGGTTATCTTGAATGCGCATTACATGCCTTGCCCAAGCCCATTTCTTCCTCTTGATTTCGATTAGTATGTCATTAACCCGCGTTTGTTCCCTCGCCCACTCCACCCGCTTCCGGTCTCTTATCGTCACACCAACATATTTCTTTCCATGGTTAATTAACCCTGCCAAATTTTCCACCGCCGGTATGTGCCATTCCAACAGAGGCCAACAACAACAATGAAGAAGAGGAAAGAGGCTGAGTGGGTGTGCGAGCGGCGCTAAGCGACGAGTGCCAGAGAAAGCGCATAAGACTCTAGTGTCCCCCTCCCTGCCGTCATCTGCTCAAAATTCGCTGCCGTATATAGCCGTACTATCTGGACTCAAGGAACACAAGCATGGACGTGCCAAACATGACCGACATGTGTCAGGGAGGGTCGTCACATGCTTCCACACCTTGTATGGAAGTGGGTGTCACTGAAAGCCTGGATGCGCTACAGACTGGCTTGGGCGCAAATTACGAGGACTGCGGTGAAGGCCAAGGTCTAGTCCCGAAAGCAGTCATCATCTGCCCGCAGACTCGTCAGGAGGGGCTGTCTGGAGCTGACAGCAAGAAGGAGGTTGCGTTGTGGGCTTTGCAGAAACGCTGCTGTATGGTACGGGATGAACGGAGTAATCGCACTGAGGAACGATACGGTAACATCATGCGCCTGGGCCGAAATATGTCCTTGAGATTCGACGGGGCCGTCACGCCGAACCGTCCTAACGTCCGCCATCGGCTTCGTGGTGAGTTAGTTGATTGTGGCTGCAGAGGAACGTATGGAAAACGCACCACTATTAAAAACTTGGACTAGCGTATGCGGACGCTGAGCTAGTTAATGACGCACTGGGAGTTCAGTGCTTCACCGCCAGGGCTTGATATCTTGATAAGAGTGCCCACGGTTTTTCACTGCAGTGTTGGCACCTTTTGATTTTTAGCTTCGATTGACAATTTCGCTGTTAGTTTCTGGCCTATCAATGCGACCTGACCCTTTGTGTGTGTGATGTTCCCAACCTTAAGCTTGCCGCTCCACTGCGTAGCCAATACTGTGGCCAAATTTAGTCACCTAAAATCTGAAAACTACATATTTTTAATAATGAAGAAATAGATCTGCCATCTCTAATCTATATTGTTGTCACCACCGGAGAAAGAAGACTCAAAATAGAACAAAAATCACCAAAAAGCCTTGTCTAAAGATATCGAATTGTTTGCCCTAGTCAACACACTGTCATCTTATCATCTTGTCAGAAATGATAATCTGGTCCATTCTTAGGCTTGGTGTTGTCCATTTTTACTCATTCACGTCTTACAAGGCGCCTGTGTTTCACAGAATAAGAGCCACGTACGACAACGAGTTGTAATGCTAGCATACAAGCTAAATAATATGTGGTGGAGGTGAGACTTAGGTATGGTGAGTTTCGGCCTTGCAGTTGTTCTGATTGAACTCGACGCAGTCAGTCACTTTCTGTTGTCAGGATTTCCGCTCAGGACATCGGTTTCGTTTGACGCCATGCGTGTATCCTCATTGGGAACTTCAGTTCCCTGGAACAGCGCTTCACATCTGCCACGCCCATTGCGACTTCTACAGGGCCTGCTTCTTCTGGTCTTCCTGGGCGTGATAATGCGCCACCGGCAGTCCGCCTTGCCGCTGCTCGCCGATCTGAAGGTGCCAGCGCTGATTGTGATCGAGTCTTTAATCTTCGCCGGCCCCGAGGTTGTGCTGCACCTGTGTCTTGAGGCGCTACACAAGGGGAGGCACAGTGCATCCTTCGCCGTGTTGGTCCTGACCAGGCTACTCTACACCGTGTGGCTGGTCATCTCATTCAGGGCGAATGGTCCCCTGCTGGCCTCGGGATTAGCGGTGAGAGTTGCAAAACTGGCTCACATTGCACTTCTAGACCTAACTTGCATGCAAAGGCTTGAGGATACACTCGAGCTCTGCCTTGGGGATATGATGCGATAGCGTTAATGAGCCCCTTCAGCGGCTTGGAGTCTTCTTTGCGTATCGCTTCGCAGACGTGGTCATTATGTGCTTTTGATTTATATAACGCGGGAAGTCCTCATACATCACTCCTGGCACATAGTTGCAGGAGTTAAGTGATGCGCAACCAGACATGGCCTGGTAGCTGTTTCAAACACAGCCATCTCTCACGACCACACATTAATGTAGCTGCCCCCTGACAAGTCGAGCACGTTGTGATGACATTGCAATGTCTCGTGACCTATGTGAGAAGTAGGCCATCTGCTTTTTCGCTCACAACGCCGACAACATTGCAGCATGATTTAGTGCAGAACGGAAGCCTTGACTCAAGCTCTTTAAAACAATCTCATTCAAGCATGCACCGTGACATATAGCTGCGCGGCTACAATTGGATGGCTTTTTACAGCATCTTACAACTTTTTGCGAGTTGTAAATAATTCTCGCTTTGACGGGTGATTCCGAACTGTCAACGGCATAACACGACACTTTCCAGTTAGGGCTAACAGCTCGTCATACATCTCTATAAACAGTATTGTTAGCTCACGCATCTAAAATTCCTGTCTAAAAGGCAAGAATTAACGAACGATCTTAAACAATTTGCTTGCAAGCTATTTTAGCATAAAAAAGAAAATGAAAGGAAGTGAGCTTGAAAAGCGGACTTGAAAAAGATTGAAAAGGTCCGTTCGACGTCCAGCAACAAGGAATTTAATCGTTACGCCACAGCATGACTGTCCAATGTGTTGTTATCGGTTTTTTGTGAAGCTCCCCTTTCCTCCTTTTGGCGAGGCTGTTTAATTGAAAGTTGTAGAGTGCCTCGATGCGTACGCCCCCTCGGAAGTGCGGTGTCAATCTGTGAAGTGGCCAACGCTGCCTCCCAAGCGGCGATGGCCATTGCGCTCCCCACGCTTCATCGCTAGGGGTTGGGAGAGACGTGTGCGCGGTGTTGTGGGGCAAAATTCTAAGGGCTGTGTGGCCCTGTTCACGAAACGCTCGCCACAAGGCTGGGGATTGTTTGTTCTTCCGAGAGAAGCCAAACGTCTACTGCTCCCTCTGAGAAAAATCGATCGAGACACAACCCAAGGTCAGTTGATGTGTTTTGTGCGAGTAATACCATTTCTGCGAGGTTCACAGTTGATTGGCGTGCACATAGCCACTGAGTTTATCATTTAGTTGTTCTGTATCTTTGTGTATATGTGTGCGTGCACAACTGGTTTAATTTCCAGATAAGCAGTGGTCTGCTATGAGGTGCCTGTGTACTGGCTATCGTGTGCGTATGGATAAACGCTGCTTTGCCTTGTCACCACATTTTTGCGTGTTTTGTTTTTGGTTGCGCTTAAAAGTACACGTGTGCGACGGGTTGCCGTGTACACGAACCTACGCACTACAGAAACAGTTTTTACCGAGCAGCAAGCTGAAGGCAAAAAAGGAAAAAAAAAGTCGGGCGTCATGCATGATCTGTCTAATCTGAAGTTCACCTCAAAGCCATCATTTTGTGTGCTTGAAAAGCTGTTAGCTTTACTCTGTTACTGCGGCGTAACTTCAGAGCAAAAAAGTCATCGTCGCTGCAGTTGAGAAGCGAGATAAAATAGCAGTTTCACATTGCTGGGCAGTCACTTAAGCGCGTTAGTCTGCCATCAGCAGAGCGATGACTTGAATATCAACGGGATTGTTGTGTATCACTAAGCGCAGGATCGTACAGCGTGTGATTAGGCAACTTGGTGACTGGAGAACGTGATTAAGAAAGAACGTCTGTTGTGTCCCCTATGCTTGTGTGCTGTGTCTGCGTGCGCTTTTGTAATCATGTAAAGCATACAGCCAGCTACCAAATGACTTTGATGCATCATCCAAACACACTGCATCAAAACAGATTTTTAGCATCGTTGTAGGGTAAATACGCTATGGCAACTGCGACAATGGTAGCAGCGAAAGCGCGTTGCTGTATCGGCTTAGCGGCTCCCTGGCAGTGCTAGAAGTCCTTCATAAATGCAGTCACCCATCACGCATTTAGAGTGAAAATTTAGTTTTGTTTTATAGGGTTTTTACGTTCCAAAACGACTCGGGCTATGAGGGATGTCGAAGTGGTGGGCTACGATTAATTTCGACCACCTGCGGTTACTTAAAGTGCACTGACATAGCACGGTACACAGGACTCTAGAATTTTGACTCCGTCGAAACGCGGTAGCCGCTGTCGGCATCGAACCCCCGTCTTTCGGGTCAGCAGCCGAGTGCCATAACCACTGAGCCATCGCGACTAAAATACAAATTATAGGATGCTTATGTTATGTTTTACACTGCCGATGGTTCATTATATTTTTTGTTCATCTTAGGCCAAAGGGCCAACCGTGCACAACAAACGTTATCTTCATCTCCTCTGCGCGGCATGCCTTTCTTCGCCTCGAACTCGACATGGAGTTGCGCTCTGCCCATGTGCTGCCTACGCGTCGGGCACCAACATGGCGGGCGCCGCAAGGGAACCCGCTAAAGGGGTAACGACGCGGTTGTCTCCATCCTGAACGCCGGCGCGCCCGGAGACACGACGTCGACAGATCGGAATCCCGCCTCCTGGGCTCTATTCTGGAACCACCGCCATGTACTTTACAAGCCTCTCTCTACCAAATGGGTTGAGAACGTAGGATAGGAAAGAACAAGGGTAGGCTTATCACAGGGACAGGGCGAAATGCGAAGAAGGATCGCAGACTAAGACCGAAGGAAGGGGACGCGGACGAAAAGCCCCGTATAGTCTATCCACTGTACCCTCCTGCGAATAAGAAAAGGGTTTCATTTCTAGGTACGGCCTTGTTGTTCCTTTATATGCAGACGAATTCTGGCGCTTCTACGGTCCCCTTTTGGTCAGTTGTGCCTTCATGTTAGAATGCAGTATCGAACTGAAATGATAATTAATCGCCAACTGGCCCAGAACGTTGCCTCTGAACTTCTTGTCCTGTTACCTGGAAGCTATCCTGGTGAGATTATCTTTACAGAGACTGTTGTGATATCGCGTTTGCTTTGGGACCTGGCTTTGGAAGTAGCTGAATTTTCAATTATTAAGGAAGGGTTGAACAAAATGTGTGAGCCAATCTGTTTGGAATATCCTGCTGCTTTTTTATGCTTAAGTTTTACTGAGGGTTACATCTCTCAGCAAAACTACGAAGTTTTACTGAGAGATGTAACCTTTGCGGCCCTCTGAATAAGTGGGGCTCTTTTGGCATTACCTAATGAAGCCATGCTGCGCTGGTTGCTTCTTCAGATGATGCGAGACCGTTTTGCTATGGCGGCGTTCTTGTACGCGTACGACGGCTACAGCAAGTGCCTCGTGTGCCTGCCCCGCACGCTGTCGTACCTGTACGGCTCGGAGACCTGTACACTTCCCACGTGGTGCCGGACGCCGTCGTGTCGGTCGAAGGAAGACATCTTCGAGTCGCGCGCATATCTCTATGAGATGTTGGCCATGTCAGAGCACGCCGAGGTTATCCAGGTATATTATATATATGCACCACTGTGGTCGGAGAATGTTTTCTTGCGCAATGCATGCTAGGTTACCGGGTTAGCGAATCTCTGCGCTAACAGCTTAAGCTGCTGACAGTAAAAATTCGGCCCTACGCCAATCTCCTCTTAAGCACAAAGTGAAACTAACGGAGTTTAAGCGAGGATTGAATTCTTTGACGCGCCTACCGACGACCAAATTTTCACTTTCAGTGCTAAGAAATAAAAAAAATGTCACGGTAGTTCTTGCGCTTGAGTAAAACCGAGGTGGCAGGGAACAATTGCTTTTAACTCAAGGAGCATCGGGGGATGCGGATGCTGACATACTGAGCTTCACACACTGCACGCACTGTGTACATATTTGCTTACAAGCTGAGGGTTAATGGTTGCTCTTTTGCGGTATTTGACACGCACACCATGCTTTAAAGGCTCCGTGGTTGTGCTAAGCACAACGATCATTGTTGTTTACAGCGTTATAGATCCTAATCGGGAGGCATGATGCTTGTCCAGGCAGGTATAAGACCCACATACCCAGTCATTTTGTCTACCTTAGAGAATCAAGTCATTTGCACAATAACGTTCCTGTAACCAATGAACAGAAAAAAGGTGACAGTTTAAAAATATCACGTTGTATGGTCATTGCACCAAGGATCGACAATTTGCATCGGCTTGTGCGCCATCACTTTTTTTCAGATGCACCACGAGAAGTACGAACCACACATGCGGAACTTCGTGCGTGACAACACTCTCGGGGCGTGCGTATAGGTCTGCGATCTGAGCTTGGCAGTGCTCGTGATCTTGGGCATGTTAAAGATGATCTGGGGCGACATCGCCGCTGTGGTC
Organism: Amblyomma americanum; assembly: GCF_052857255.1. Taxonomy (NCBI): domain Eukaryota; kingdom Metazoa; phylum Arthropoda; class Arachnida; order Ixodida; family Ixodidae; genus Amblyomma; species Amblyomma americanum. Next base: position 4,450,229 of record NC_135497.1, on the reverse strand, counting down.
CATCTCTACAAGCGCTACACGGCAGAGCGGCGCTAAGGAGTCACTCGGAACGGCGCCATTCACGCAGTGGCGCTAGTATTGCTTGCTACTGACACGTCACCCATGGAGCCACTCCTTGCTGGTGGGTCTTCTGTTGTAGGATTAATTTGAAAAAGGGTCATCTGACATCGAATCTTATCAGATATCCAATTTTTTCGTGCTAGTTCTTTTGTGGGGAAAGGTTAGTGTGAGGGCGATGCTGTATCTCCCTTAGATTCTGTATCTCGGTACAGTGCACAGTTTTAGTTTACTGTCCGCCGATATGCGAAACAGATACTGAGCTATTTTCTTTCGGCAAAAACCAATTTCCATTTTTTTCAACCCAATTTTCAATATCAGGTTTAAACAGATGCCCTTTGTAAAAAAAAACAAAAAAAGAAGTGCTTTCAATAAGGGCTGCTATCATACGCCTTGAAAACGTAGCTGCCCGAAGCGCTAACAACGGATGAAGGCCAGAAGGAAGATAATTTCATAGTGATAAAATAATGCGAGCACCACTGATCACACAGGCGGAACATTTGAGACTGGCGTTCACAACCTACAGTGTTGCTGGCAATTTCCCTGTACACATGGAAGTGGAGAGTAACGTTCAGTAATGAGAAGGTACTTCCATCTGGCACAAGGAAGCCTTCATTTGCACTGAGCAGAAACTGCTGTATCTTGAAGACAGGGATGTCTTAGCAAGTGTGGAAATAGTTTCATTGGTGGCTTACCGAATGAATTCTGTTCGCAAGTTTTTTGTTTTTATTTCAGTGTGATTTTATCTTCATGTTTTCAGTATGCTGCACTGTTGGAATTTTAGAATAGGGTATGCGGCGACTTGACACCCTACTTAGGTTCGTGCGAACTCCTCGAAAGCGTTCTGGTTGAAAATTGCCGTCAAGAAGAGACCAGCATTAGCATGACATATTTTCTAAGCAGCCGACATAGCTATTAAAGTGCGCCAGCGCCAAAACTGCTTCATAATTCTCATTTCGCAGAGTCACCGCACGTTGATTGATGCCAAATCTTGATGTACGAACCATTCAGTTCGCAGTTCCGGTCTCATGAGTTGGAAGTGCTGCTGTTGGTAAAAAACGCTAGGATTCATGGGCGATGCTTTCGTTCCCAAGATTCCGGCCATAGGCAACAGGATATACTCATACTTCGAAACGAAGCTGCTCTGGTGATGGAGCTAAAAAAACCGACATTCAAAAAGAAGACCACGAAGGTTGTTCGCGCAAGCTCTTGATACACTGATCTAAACAGGTCTGTGGTGCGACATATTCGTTGATATCATGGCTGTCGCCCATGACACATATGAACGAGGTTAAGCTTGGTTGTGAGTCTTTTTAACTAGAAAGTTCTTAATGATTTAATTAATTCATGTATACAATTTCAAGTGATGTGTACTGAATAGGGCACTGAAGGTCTCCACATATTATTGTGAACAGATAAATGCCTGAAAAAATAATTACTAATTCCGTGAGACGAAAAGTTGCGGCTGTCTAAGTCATCAAGTCTTACTCGACCGAAGATGTCAGAAATTAAGAACTAAACGTTATTTGAAAGTTATTTGCAGGTTACGCGAATAGCGGTGTATTTGCCACAGCATATGATCAGATAAATCCACCTTTATGCAACCATTAAGCGTGGTCCTTTCCCTGCCTGGATGCCACGCACATTTAGGGTTGCGAGATTTTGAGCATTGCGGACTATCACTATATTTATTTTATTAACTATTTGCTATCCAAAATTTGTCCGCATTTTTTGCACGTTACCTATATCTCTTTAAATGTGAGAAGGTGCGCTGCCGGTCTAATTCCTCTCGAGGTGCAGTCAGTTCTCACTTGTATTACCATCTGCGGGTCAGAATGCATTTCGATCTCGTTCTAGGTGTAGTGCCGCAATGTCATGCTTTTCGTAACCTAGTTGTACACTATGATCACTTGATATATCTGAGAGCAATTAAGTCTAGTGCGCACAACCACACATGCGTGGGCATTAGCCCGATTTGAGGCCTTCATTTCATACATAACCCCCCCAGTGTTAAGTGTGGCGCACATGCAAGCGAGACAAATGTTTACTAATTAAAATCATGTTTATTTTTTTCATACAAACCAGGTAAAGAACAACGTTGCAAGGTGATCTCCATACTAGGTCCGATCACAGCTTCACGAGCAGTCAGCGCCCACAACGTCGGCCACAATCAGAAATGTCCGGATGTGAATCCAGCAGTGGCACCTGAGGTCGTCGATTTGCACGGAGCTCCAGAGTCCTCCGATGCACTGCACCCGTCGCTTGACAACGCCAGCCAGTCTCATGTGCTCGTCGAGGTCCGTCAAACATTGAAGCCCCAAGGCGCGCCTCAGCATTGTCGCCGCTTCACTGGCTTCGACGCCAACATTTTCTTGAACGATGCGGAGGATCCTTTCATGTCCCGACACCTGATCGGCCGCGCGTGCGTTGTAAGTATCGTGTCACCCGTCACGAAGCGGGATGCTCTGGCGACGAGGCTGGCGTTGCGCCTCGTGATGTTCCGGATAACGACGAGCGCTGCATCACGGCCTTTGCAACTTTGAAGATCGACGCGGAGCAGGTGGTGATTGCTTTCGATGCCCGACACCAGCGTCTGCAAGAAGACATTGTTGCTATCGCGGCTTGGCACCGCGAACGAGAGCGCGGAGAGATTTTGGCTGTTGACAAAAGCGTTCGCAAGGAACTCACAGTGGTCTTCGCTCAGACGCAGCTCTCTGAGTGTGATTCTGGTGGGGTTGACGTTGGAAGCCAGCGCTTTCGCCAGAAGCTTTTCGGTGTCAGGGTCATGCTGCTGGTCTTCGACCTCGGGTACATCGACGTAGACGCACACTTCGCACTTCTAACTCCTTCAGTGTGCTTGCATCCATTATAAAGGCTGCTATGGCAGACTGGATCTTATCAAGGAAGCAGTATTGCACAAACACGCGAAGAGAACTCAAGTGATTGCAGGAGGCGAGGATTTCGAAGGTTGCGCGCAAAATCTCCGAATTGTTGAGGTGGAAAGAGATGACCGTGAGGGACGTCGCCTCGGGGCATTCGGGAAGCATGGAAAGGCTACCGATGCTCAGGTGGTGATCTTCAATGTGAATGGCCTTCACCAAGCGGGAATCACGAATGATTTGGCATATCTCCCTGAGGTCAGCGCATACTGGAAGATGGCTTACGTCGACATTTTGAAGAGCTTTGTTGAGTTCCAGGCCGAGAAAAAACGCGCAGCACTCCTCTTCTGAGAAACCAAAGAGGTCTACGGTCAGCGCCAAAAGTGCAGCGTTTTCTGGCAGCGCTAACAGCCAAGGCTCGATCCTTGTGGCTGCGTCTCCGGAGTGATGGTCGAAGCCGTAGAAGATGGTGGACACAAGGCAGTTTCTCGTCCACGAAACACTTAGCGTACGCAGAGTACGGTTCCGGGCGATTACTTCGGATAAGAGGGCTTAGTCTTCGTCATCGTAGATATCCATATCAATGGCCAACTGTTCTAGCGTCGTCGTTTGTGCAATGGCCTTGACCAGAGACTCTAGTGCGTGCATGCTGGCCTCGGGTGTTCGCACATTCAGCTTCTTGAGCGGCGAGCGGTGTTTCTGCAGGTAGAGGACGAAGCCATGAAGGAGGTCGACGCAGTCATAAGTGAACACGCAGGAGCCGACGGTTTAGACACTTATGGTGTTATTCTGCAAGAGTATGCTTATCAACTGTCGTGCGCAGCTGGTGCTAAATTCCAGATCGGCGACATCCAGCGCAGTAAGGGTTATGCTGCTCTGCTCCTGAGGGAGTACAAACAGTGGCAGTCTGACAGTGAAGCAGAAAAATTGTTCCCGTGCGTCTGAATAATTCTGCTCCGAGGGGTTGGCAAGCTTCTTTAGGGCTTCAAGAAGTTTCGCTTCACAGCACGGTACATCTGAGATGGTCACCTTACGGACGCTGTACATGTCTTGAAGAAGGCTGAGGAGGAAAGGGTTGCTCGCTACAAAGAAAGTCAGCTCGACGGCCACAATGCAGTGATGATGGGCGAGGACGTCGACCTGCAAAATAATGGCGAAGTCTAGGCTTTCACAGTCAATACTTGGGTCTTCCCAAGGGTCCATGACTACGATTCCCGGGGCAATAGCAATGCCCAATTCACCCAGGCCATTTTCCACTCTTATCCCAAGGCCTACGTTCCAGAGAACCTTGTTATACTCGGCGACACGTCGAACCAGCTTACACAGTGGTGCCGCTTTACTTCTGGTGCAGCGCAGGGTTAATGGCGTACGTTCTTCTAACACGGATGGCTTTGCAGTAGCCATGGCGTGTTTAGCGGAAGGGACTTGTGCTTCGGTTCAGTGTGGGGATTCCACCGCAGGACAAGCTTCAGCTTCAAGACTGGATAAGAAATAAAAATTATATAAGTGTTATAAACTAAACAGTGGTGAAGGGTCAAAGATGTTATGTCAAGTTTACAAAGATAACACCAGGAACAGAAAACGCAGTGGCCGAGGTTCAGCTATAGAGGCGAAATGAACGTTTGTTGAGCTAGCGTGACTGCGGCTGCCGCCGAACGTAGCTAATCAGATGCCAATGAGACAGACTTTTATCCTTCAGTGGAGTACACTGGCGTCGTGACGGCTTTGGGGAACACTGCGTTATGCATTACAGTGAAAGTTGGCTTCATAATTTTAAACTGAGCACAATCTTAGAATTACTGACGCGATCTGAACGTCAGTGAATGAAATATCCGTCCTCCACCTCGATACTTCTTGCAGAAGACTGTACGCCACGAACGCGAAGTGACAGCATTTAGTAGCGCAAGGTAGAGGTTTTGGTGCAACGGTTCGCTGAACGCTGTTCTTCACTTTCAGATGAATTTTCTGCAGCTCGCTACTGTAGCTCTTTTTTCCTTATTAAACTACCTCCGTCATCCATTTCTTTAGGGCATGGTTGAGGTGTCCTTGGAAAGCGATGCGTTTCCTAGTGACTAGGGCTATCAGGAACTGGGCCGGAGTACCTGGGTTGGAACCCTGTCACGGCTCCCGGGGTGGAGGCGAAACGAGGCTCGCATGTCCACAGATATGTGAGACAATTGCTGCTCATTTCCTTTCCTCAAAGGCAATTATGCGGTTGTCCTCTGTCCTATACATTTTTCAGGAAACCCGTGTCTACAATGTCACAGGATTCGCTACACTCTTCGCCCTCTACTGACAGCGACCGGCAAAAACCGTGATTATCTACTTTGTGACTTTGTCTCCGCAGCTTTGACTGTGCTTGCCCTTGTCCTCTTGGCCAGCAGCTGGTGCTCCCTCTCACCTACCATATTTATGACTGTGACTGGCCTGGTTAGCGCGCAGGTGGCGTTCCTCTTCTTCTGATTCGTAGCGATGGCTGCGCTCCTCCTCACACACCCGCGGCGCAAGCTGTGTTAAGCGGTCGGCGCGTGTTGTGAAAAAGCGCGGGAGATAGAGCTATCGCTGCAAAACACAAAATTTAGAGAATATATCACCGCTTCCGCATACTCCGCCTGCGGCGCCGGCAGTGTTCTCTGAGTTAGCATAGCAGCGTGCATCCTGCCGTGTGTTGGTGATTTTCAATACCTATAAGCGGCGCCTGTACCGATTCAATATGTCGGCGTCATTGAGGTCTGCTCTCGTAGTCAGCTTATTTAAATCACGTTTGTTTTTAAATTTCACGATAAATTTGCGTTTATTTGAAGATGGAAGGTACCTCGCTTTAGCCGTGACCGTCTAAAGGAGTCTCGTTGCTTTGCGGCGGCACTGTAGTCGCAAACAACCCCAGATACTTCTGTGGCGCAGTGGACCCAATAGAGGCTGTCGCACCAGCCTATTAAGAGACGTGTCTCTTACTACTCGCATTCTAACGTTTCCTAACCGTTCGGGATTTGAAGATGGCGGACGGTCATGTGATCAAATTGCTGCAGCACCGTGCAAAATGTGACCCACATCACGTGACCGCACGCGCGCAGTCGTCAGGCCGCCGATATGCTGCCTTTGCTAGCGTTCCGATATATGCATATATACCTCCTGAGCGGGTGCCGAGAGCGGTGCCGAAATACAGCAGTTGAAAACAAATGTCTGCACAAACGTTTTGTTCTTTAATCAGTGACGTTGTGGCGAAAATATTATTAATGCGAAAGCATTACTAGGTCATGTGGACATGATCGTGTCCGCAGCAGTTGTGAGGAGCTTAGAAGTAGTGCCAAAGGGATGGATGTAATGGAAAGAGGATAATGTGAGGTTGATGTCGAATAAAGAATTGTGTCCAAAAGTTCATTAGTAAATTAAATAGAGCCAAAAATGTCCAAAAAGTGAGCGGAGCCAGGGCAACTTTGGGCAGCAAGTTTGAAAACCCAAAATGGGCAATTCATGTAACTTCAATAAGTAAGACAATTAATTGTGGTAATTTAGACATGGCGTGAATTTTAATCCGTGCTTAATAGAGTAAATATGACGAGAAGGGACAAGTGAAGCAAAGAGAGGCAAATAAAAACGAGGAGGCGTCAATGCTTCCGCATTCCTGCAATGCATTTTACCGCAGTTGAAACAAAGTTAATTCTTTCGCATTAAAAATAGGTATTTTCAGGTACATGTCAAAGGGAAGTTTAGGTTCAGGCACCGTGCGCCCGCCAGGCACCTGTCTGTCCAGCGCTCTGCCACGTTATTGGTTGCCACGTCATGCGCTGAACGAACAACCAGCCTAGCCAAGAGAAGCATTTAACACGTTGCATTTAAAGGAGCAACCTTTGTTACTGTTAAAAGTTTGGGACAACGTACTTCCTAGAACAGGCTGTGAAAGTCTGAAACGTCATTTCAAAGGCACTCAATTTTTGAAACACGCAAAACATGCACGTATAGTAGTCGCCCCCCCCCCCCCCCCCCCCCCCTCTGCCTTTAGGCTGACATGTACCGTAGTGGAGCGCGACATTTAAAAACACACGTAAACACAACTTTCGGAAACGTTCTGCTCGCCTCGCACAGCACCCCTGGGAGCAGCCATTCGTTGCCAGTCGGTCACTGCTTTGAAGAAGACTGTGACAAAGTATGCAGTGTCATTTCGAAGCGATCTTTACACAACTTCACGATGAATATGTGTTGTGAACCCGGACATACCCCTAAATACTGGTCTTTCGCCGAATCACACAACATTTTCGCGGAGTCCGACATGCAGTGACCTCCTGTATACCGTTCAAAAACCGCACAGCCTAGGAAGCTCTACACGAAAAGCCGTTCTCAAACGGCATGGTAAGCGAACGAAAGCAAATCACGCATCATCGCAGATGACGGTGCAGAGGAGAGCCTCCTGTGTTTGTAGACGCACCAAGGTTTCGGCCGGCTAACACCCTGACGAGTTCTCCCAAGGTGAGAACTTCACTAAAGGCATTAAAGGGGTATAGACACCTTAATTTAGTGGCATGTTCTTTTCTACACAATGTTGCGGAAGACAATACTACGCATGAACCACCGCCTGATATTCGTCTGTGACCGTTAATAATTTTTAATCGAATATTTTCTGTCGTGCTGTTTCGGTTTCAACAGCAGAACGGTGGCTGTGACCTCAGAGTGCGGTTTTGCGTCACGTGAGGCGTTGGAAAGCGTCCTTATAGTCGCTGATTAATCGTTTTAATTTACTGCAGGGTTGAAGCTAGCCTTGTTCAATACCCGGAATAACAGTGAATGTTGAAGTAGCGATTTTATTGCTGTTTTTTATCTCTTACGTAACCTGTACGCGCACGTTGACGTCACAGTCCTCATTCGACTGTTAAAACCGAAAGAGCACGAGGCAGAAATGCGATTATCAATTATTTAGCCGTCCTAGGAGAATCCCAAGTAGTAATTCACGTATCATCATGCCTTACGCGTCATTACCAACAAGAAAACGCACACCGAAAAGGTAGGTGTCCATCTCCTTTAAGCTTTCTCAATCCGGCCACGTCTATGAATTGAGAGAACCATTGACAAAATGGAAGGAAAGTAGTGACGCCGTCTTCCACATGCCGATGAAAAACGAAGCGCCGGAAAAGAAACAATGGGGGTATTCCCCGCATTATTCTTATTACATTGCATCGCTCCAAAAAGTACGTGAAACAGGCAGGCAGCCTTTTACAGCTTGTTTAAGACAACAAAAAACGCATGAGTGAAGAAACTAACTCCGCCAAAAAAAAAGGGGGGGGGGGTTATAAAAGAAGAGCGTCTTCCTGACTGCGAACGATTTAAATCCTACGTTTCCTCCGCTCCTGCTTCCGATTACACTTCGTCGGAAAACGGTACAAGTTCGTCCGTGCAAAATTCATATCAGTGCTGTGGCAGTACACAACACAGCGTTTAGCATTACTTTTTCTAGGGTGTATACGCGCGCAAAAGAAAACAGCGAACCTGAAAATGCTGCTCAACTAAGTGTCGCGCGCGCCGAGTTGCCGTCGCCATCCGGATCATTATGGATGGTCCCTCCAGAGTGAGTTAGGTTTGCACATTGCGAAGCTATCTGTGGCAATGAATACGGTAAATCTATTTAGCTCACTGGTGGAGTTAAATGTGCTTAAGGTGTACTGCTACACAGTGTCAGCGGTAGTTTACATTGGTAAGTAATATAAATTTACGAAACTTAAACGGCAAGCAATGAAGAGAAGCCAAAGCAAACACGCCGCTGCGGTCGGTCTTTCGTGAGAGCTGACCATCAGTGAGACACGTAAGGTCGTTTCGCACCGAAGGGAAGCCAAAACAGAAAGGCCCAGACATCTCGCCACTCGTATGAACACCAACATGCACGATGGCTAAAAACATACTACGAAGGAAAGATGCTGGCACGGCTCCATGTTTGCTTATGTTTATTCGCCCTGTTACTCTAGCGCTTGAGCGGTCGCTTCGATATTTATGTTGCCATTATTCGTTGCCCTCGTAACAAACGGACAGTAGGCCTTAACAACTGACGGATTAGAAAGAAGTCTCACCTGACGATGGCACTTTGTGGTCTGTTCCGTCGCAGGGCGCTTGGGAGTGTGGGAAGCCTGCTAGATTCCCGCCGTGGCGTCTGCGCGGCATCCCGCGTCGCCCTCTTTCCCTTTCTCCCGCCTCGGGCGGCGGAGAGACGGCTGGTGGCTAATCGCTGTCATTCGGCCGCAGCTCCGCCCCCGGCTTCCCAAGGGCCTTTGCCATTGGTGACTTCTGGCGGGAATTCGGGACCCGTTTGAGATGGTGACCGTCCGAGCGGGGCCCAGAGAGAGAGAGACCCCTCCGAGACAGCGTAAGGTGCGTACGTTACTGTTCGTCCGGGCCGGCCTCTGCCGTTCGGACCAGTTCATACTCGAGCTCGCCAGCGTGGGTCCTTGATCCGCCGCGGCTCGAGGTTGTCCAGGGGTCCAACGACCTCTGACAAGCGCACCTTGCGTTGACTGCCCACGCTCTCTCGCAAACGGCCCAACGGCCGACACGAGAGAGATCACAGCACTGCCGCGGGGACAATCTCCTGCAGCGGCGTGCTAGCGGCGCGCATTTCTCTTGTTGCCCCGAGCGCGCACCGGAGCCTTGCTCTGAGCGCGCCCCGGGACGGGGTGACTGTTGAGTGTGTGTGTGTACCGCTGGAGGACGGCGTCAAAAAACGTCTCCTTTGTGAACTTGGAGGCCTGTTTCTTGCGGCGAGCCGCTCTCCTCTCTGCAGAGGTTGAACGCCGCCGCAGCGGTGCCCCAGGGTGCGTGTGGTGACGGCTGATCGGGGCCCTTGGCTCGCGCGAAGCTCGAACCCTCGGTGGGTAGTGGCCTGTGTCTACCGAGAAACCCACAGGAGAAACAACGAGCTCGAGGAACGATGTCTCTTGAATGACGCCACTGACTGAGTCCACGGTTGCAATCTCAGCAGCACTATACTAAAAAATCAGAAATAACCGCACAGCTGGCCGCTGACGTTGAAGGTTCGGCGCACTCTCGTGGAGTCCAGGTCTTGTGGAGAACTGCTGTTACTGAGTGGACACCTTCGCTGGCAGTACTCAAAACTACCGTAGAGGATGTACCTGGAACGTCGATGAAGAGACGCAGTGTGCTTAGCCAGTTCTAGACTCTGTCCTTTTTACCTGGCGATACCAGTTCACTACGCCTGGAGGGAGTGAGAAGGGGGAGGACAGGGGGTTGGCGGGAACTTAGGGCCCAATAAGGCAACTCCTAGGAATTGGTTGGTAGTGCCCTGCGACAAAAGCACTCCAGCGAGCAGTATAGGGACCATTAGCGGAAATGAGTCAGCATTTTAGAGATTTGCTTTCCAAAAGAAAAAGATGTGGTTTCTCAGACGACCGTCAAACATTCTTTGTTGAAACGAAAAATGTCAAGCTCCCCTTCAGAGTAAACTAAGGAGTGCCGCGGCAATTGACTTCAAGATGGTTCGGAGGAAGGTGTGGAAAGAGTACAAGAGCACAACAAACCATAGAGGGGATCCCTGGAGCGGGACAGTAGGGGCTAGGCAGGAAATGGGCCTTGTTTCTCGAGTTGGCAGTAGTGGGCTTGCTCGCACTATTCTTTCTTAACTTTCAAAATTTCAGGAAAGACGTCTTACGTTTTCCAACCGAAAACACTACGTCAAAGATGGCAATCTCGCATCCTTGTTGGAAAAGGAAAGGGGGAGGTGCCCCTTTTCCTGTGGGTCATTTCATGGGAAACGTTACAGGGTCCAAAAAAGACCGTGACTGATTTTGTCGAAAAAAATTCGGTTAATTGTCGAGTATGTGAATACCTTTTTTTATAGTATTTTCGAGGAAAAAAATATCTCACGTAAGCGCCGTTCTAAGTTTTTGCGAACACACGAAAGTTGCTCGCTGGTGAATATTTTTGAATCAGGCGTGAAAGCAGATCAAAAAACAAATTCATTATATTATCGCGTACGCATCGTTCTTTGATGCAACGTCATTATTGCCACCATACAAGACATTGCTGCTTTTTCTCGGTACAATAAAGCAGCAAAAAATTGTGCATTTCCAGAATTTGTTATTATAAACGTTGTTCATATTTCAATCACAATAAAATTTTTACCGTCCACTTAATAGTAGTCGTCTGCCAAAAATATATTGATCTTTCTTTAAAGAGTATTTTTTTAGAAAATCAGTCCCAAAGTTGGCAAAAAGTGATGCTTTTCTTAGATTGAGACCAAAATTAAGCATAAAGGCCATCGAGATAAAAGACTTGAGATTACTCTTTAAACATACAGACTTATTAGCTTGCAATCCACAGTCTTTTGTTTGAATAAATTTTGTATGCCGCAAAAAATTTTTTTTTTGAAAGTTCACTACCAGTGTCATGGGGTTTGCACTACCGAAATGCGCTTTCACCGCATCACACGTGCGCTGCACCGACCTTTTTTTTTGGTACGCATGTTTTCTTTAGGCCTTTGCCAAGCGAGGACGTTCTCAGTCAGTTGATGCCAGTAAGTATCCATCTTGAACGAGGTCCTTTCCTCGCCTTAACACTCATTTTCGGCCACAGCGTGGCCATGTAAACGAATAAAACATAGATGTGACGATTATTGTGTGGAAGATATTCGTAAACGATTTTGAATTATTTAGCGGCCGTATGCGAATATCACATAGTGATTCATGCATTGTAGTGTCTTCCGCATAATTGTAGTCAAGGAAAACATGCCACCAAAATTGTGTGTGTATTCCTTTAAAAAAAATTATACGTGTAACGTTAAGAGAGCGGAAGCGGGCAGAGTTGGGGAGGGAATAAACGCCGGTTAATGATATGCTAGTCGAAATCAAGAGGAAGAAATGGGCTTGGGCAAGGCATTTAATACGAAGGCAAGATAACCGCTTGCCTTTAAGGGTAACGGAGTGGATTCCAAGAGAAAGCAAGTTTAGCAGGGCGCTACAGAAGGTTAGTTAGGCGGATGAGATAAAGAAGTTCGCAGGCATAGGGCGTGCGCAGCTGACAAAAGACTGGGTTAATTGGAGAGACATGGGAGAGGCCTTTGCCCTGCAGGTGGTGTAGTCAGGTTGATGATGATGATGACTCCTTTAAAGGGACACTGAGGAGAACTAGCATTTTTTTTTTGTTACCAAAATCTTATAGTTCGACATTTCATGGTTTTGTTGCCGCTTGTCCGGGCGCGAAATATGCATTTATTTCAAGGAAATTTGGATTCATAGTTGAAAACGTTTTTCCCGCTCCTCTGATTCAAACTTAGGGAACTCTTATGACGCCACGGCAACTCTTATGACGTCACAGAACGGCGTGACGTGAATCGTGACGTAAACACAACTGCGTGATTTCTGCCGGCTAGCGGTGCGGTGTGCAACCTTCCTTTGCAAGCCTCAGAGGTTCGTGACGTCCATGAAGTAAGGATAATTCCTCCAAGGTGGCGCCTCTTGTCCTAGGAAGTCATCACGCTTGTACTTGCGAGATTGGCCTGTGGCGGCGATACCTGTATTTTGGTTCGTGCTATTTTCTACATTACAGGAGCTTTGTTTTCAGGAAGAGTGGCGTTTTTGTGATCAGGAGCTGGTATTCTATGGATACAAGCCAACTTCAATTTCTCCTCAGTGTCCCTTTAAAAACCCGGTTCGACACCTTCCCTTGACTCTCCTACGCCACAGAAGTACCTTGGGTTCTCTGCTACTAATGCGCCGCCACAAGGCAACGAGACTTTTTTAGACAAGCACGGCCGCAAGCTCCGGATGCCTTCACGGGGGCTGGTATCACAAACTGGAAGGAGGATAAGGAGGAATTTTCCAATCACGAAAAGTCAGGAGGGCATAGAAACGCTGTCTACCAGCACAGCAGCCTGCAGGCGACGTCGGTTCGTAACCAAGTCAACACTCAAGCTCTAAGGCAGCAGGAGATAGCGAAGCGCTCTCTGAAGCTTAATTTTCAGGCATCCGAGTACCTATTGGGCCAGCGTCTCCCATTCCGTGGTCACACAGACAAGGAAGGGAACTTCCATCAGTACCTCATGTTACGCGCACAAGATAGTGATGAATTCACAACTGGTATGAAACGGAACACGACGTACACTTCTGCACTGCTGCCAAATAAAATAATAAACCATTTTGTAGAGACCATGCAAGAAACACTGTGCAGCGTCATTCCGGCAACCGACTACGCCATAATTGTAGATTGGACGCGCGGGACGTCGCCGGTGTTGAGCAGGAAAGCACATCTGTGCAATACGTCGATGACACAATGACTGACAAACTTTTATAGCTTGCTTTAACTACGTTACCTCTTACTCATCACGTCTCTTGATTTCTTGGGGTCGGCTGCCACCTTCTTTCGGCGTCAAGTCCGAGGAATTCCAGATGGTGACTCCCGTAGTAAATCGATATAGCAACGAAATTGGTGATTGATTGGTGACTTCACTATTGTATCCAATTGGGGATTGATTGAGGACTTAACTTATAAATCCAAGATGTCGGCCAATAATGATAATTAATTGAGGACATTAAATAATAAATCCAAGATGGCGGCAGCTAACGCTCGTTACTTGAACTAGTTCCAGACGCTGGCGGCATCTTTTTTATAGAAGTAGGATAATAATAATAATTGTTTCTTGGGGAAAGGAAATGGCGCAGTATCTGTCTCATATATCGTTGGACACCTGAACCGCGCCGTAAGGAAAGGGATAAAGGAGGGAGTCAAAGAAGAAAGGAAGGAGAGGTGCCGTAGTGGAGGGCTCCGGAATAATTCCGACCACCTGGGGATCTTTAACGTGCACTGACATCGCACAGCACACGGGCGCCTTAGCGTTTTTCCTCCATAAAAACGCAGCCGCCGCGGTCGGGTTCGACCCGGGAACTCCGGATCAGTAGTCGAGTGCCCTAACCACTGAGCCACCGCGAAGTAGGATGGCAAATGGACAATCGCGGGATATTCCTTACCTGACCTCCTGGTCTTTGTAGTTCACCTACTGTAGGAAACTCTTCATCGTCAATGCTAATGATAATAAGATATGTACAAAGAGCGCGTCGGCCGTGAACCACTCCGGTTTAACGCCGGCCAAATATTTTCGAACGCCAGACATGCAGCAATTCCTCAGTTGTTTCTCGTCCATTCGTTTAAACCGTCGTGAACAGAGGCTGTCCGACTAACGCGAGAGGCCATCTACTGGGAAACAAAGGTCAGTTTATCGTGAAACTAAAAAAAAAAACCCCGATTTCACATAGGCTGACTCCCAGAGCAGCTTTCAGTGGCACCGCCATATTGAATCGATTCAGGCGCTCCCTCTAGGTAGTGAAGATCACCAATACGCTGCAGCATGCAGGCAGGCTGTGATATTTTTTGTAGCGAGAGCTACACTGGGCTACCAGCAGTGCATTTCGCAGTGGCTGGGACAGGCCAGTTGTGCGCATGCGCAGTTACTATGGAAACCGGAGATTTGCAGCAGGTGCGGCGTGCGCTCTACCGTCGGAGGAAAGCGCAGCGCGCGCTTTATCGCCGCACGCCGCTCTATCACCCGAACCGCGCGTCGCATGCGCAGGATTGCGTATAAAAGGCGGAGATATAATAGGCGTCTTTATCACAACGTTTGACATGGAATCACAGAAGGAGAGTCCAGGCGCTGCTAAGCGGCAGTATGGACAAGAGAAGAGAAACTCTTCCGATCCTGAGGTCGTCGCCTGGCTTACTCAACAAAGATAGAATGTCCGTGAGAAGGCTAAGAGTGCAGCGGAGACGCCGGAACAGAGAGAGTAACGGCTTGCCAAACGGAGATGCCAGACTGCCGACCGTATTAGACGGCGCATAGCCGCCGAGATGGAGCCCAATGTCTATCATTGCTAACAATACAGTGACCACAACAAGCTCAGCCAGGGAAATGTACCTCTCGCCAGGTATAGGCTGGCATAGCCGAGCTAAGCCACTGCCAATTTTTTTTTTTGCAGCGATAGCTGTATCCGCCGCACCTTTACAAACGCGCCTTAACACAGATTGCACCGCGGATGTGTGAGGAGGAGCGGAGCCATCGCTACGAATGGCGAGGGGAGAGGAACGCCAGCTGCGCGCTAACCAGGCCGGTCACAGTCATAGATGCGGTCGGTGAGAAGGAGCACCAGCTGCTGGCCAAGCGGACGAGGGGAAGCGCAGCCAAATCTACGCATACAAAGCCACAAAGTAGATAACCACGATTAATGTCGGCGTTGTCAGTAGTGGGCGAAGAGTGCAGCGAATCCTGTGACATTGGGTGCGTTCCAATACTCCCAAGTAGACGGCTACTTAGACCTCTAGCCGGACAGCCGCCATCTTGGGACGCGTTCCATTTCTCACGAAGCAATAAGACTGCTTCGCCGAAGTCCACATCGATGCAGGCTAACTTGCTGTCTAAAGATGGCGGAGCTCATGTACGCGGATGAGCGAGTCGTGCTCTAGCGGGCGTCGGACTGTGCACGGAGTATAGGAAAGGAAAAATGTGAGTCATTACATTATGTTATTTGCTACGCAAAGTAGTGTCCAATTAATCTTCGGGGACGTGCGATTCCTAGCAGTGAATCACGCAGGAGAAAATCGTTCACTTGAGAGCTCTGCTACAGCAGCGGACGCTGTAGGTCTGTTTACGTGGTCTGTTTACGTGATCCGGCATCTGACGATGCCGGATCTTAATTAGCACCTTGATTTTAGAGATTAATACTCGTCGCAGTCGTTGGGTTCTTCGACGGGCGTTAAGACGGCTGGCGTGACGGTTAACAAATGTGTTCTTCTGTTGCTGTATTAGTTGCATCAACTCTTTCGCGTACATTCTTTTTTATCTCTACACTCTCAGAACAAGCACACCGGCATGTTGCGAATTGATTTTAGACTTTGCAGGATTAAAGCTCGCTGCTTTCTTTAGGTTTCTCGCCGGCTCCGAGTGCCACGTACGGCAGACAGCGGGTTTAATGGCACGCATGTGTTTTCCTGTTGCAGTGTATATTAGCCGTATCGCATTTCGCGCATATTGATTACAGTCTTTCGTATTCTTTATTATGTTTACAGCGCCGTATGGACGAGCACTTTCGAGGAGCATGTACAGTTTAGCATCAATAATAAAAGAATAATCGCATATCTCTTTAGCGTTGTCTTCGGAGAGAGGCCCCGTCTGCTACATGTAGACTGACCGATAGGCACATCCACCAGTCCGGTTTACGCGCAATGTCATTCAAGAAAAAAATGTGAAAACTTGTTGAAAACACGTTTTTAATGATCGTTATTGCTCAGTTTGAGAAAAATTGTAGTACAACTGTTCATAAGCTTTATTTTTACCTTATTATGCCGCGAGACGGCGTGAGCAGTAGAAAAGTTCAAATACATGAGCTTCTAGACGTATGCCACTCTCACTAGACGGCTTCGTAAACGTCACACTAGACGTCTTGTTAGACGTCTAGAGTATTGGAACGCAGCCATTGTGGACATGGGTCTTCAGAAAAAAGCAAACGACTCCCCGGACTTTTCCACATTTGGCGTGCTAGAAAGTGTAGAGCATGTTTTATTGGCGTGCCCAGCATATGCACGAGAAAGAGTCATGCTAGCACCTACTTGAAGTCTTTGGACGCTATGCCCTTCGCGGAGGATTTGACCCTCGGCGCTTGGCCAGATAGTTCGAAAACTCTACAGGTAACGCGAGCGTTCTCACGTTTTTAAGCGTCACGGGCTTTGACTGGCTTTTGTAATGTTTGAAAGTGTACCTTGTTTTTTTCATCTGCTTCGTCCCATCATCATCATCATCCCCCATCGTGACAGTCTTTTTTCTCCTCTTCCCGTTCCCCAGTGCAGATTAGCAGATCAGTGTACATATATTTTTCAGGCCAATCTAACTGCTTTAGCCTAAACCCCCCCTCTCTCTCTCCGCCGCGGAATCTCCCTCATAAATGACGTGACCGTCTCAAGTATCAAAGGTGTCACAGCAGGAGATGTTCTTTAATTACATGGTCGGGCTGGAGGAGGGATTCGGCGAGGCTCGCGCTTGCTCAATTCGCGTCTATACTGGCCATGTAACTTCGTCTAATCTCGATGATGGTGAGTTCCCTGAAGTGTTTTCTTCATTTCTCTTTCTACTTGCCATTCTTATTTTCTCACGCATCATATCTGAGCGCTGGTTGTGAAACAAACGACGCGTTACCTCACGCGGGTGCTGCGCGAGCTATTTGGAAGCGCGCGCAACCCGAGCTGCTGTTGGCCGACCCTCAGCCGAAGGACTTCATCCCTGCGATGCTGAAACATGTGAGTTCCCCGTATTTCGCTGCAACATCTTCGTCTGTCCGTCGACAGAGATGGCCGGCGCGCTGGCTCAGCGCTCGGATCAACAGAAAGAGGGCACGGCTTCAATCTGTTCAATACGAGGGGCGTCGACCGCCTTTCAATGGAGGCCAAAGATAAGACTCCCGTGTGCTAGTTAAAGAACCTCAAAGAGATTAAATTAAATTACAGCCCTCCAGGAGGGTGCTTTTTTTTCTTCATCCACGGTGGCTCAGTGGTTAAGCGCTCGGTTATTGAGCTGGAGTACCCAGCCGCGGCGGCTGCGTTTCGATGGAGGCGAAACGCTAAATGCACCCTTGTGCTGTGTGATGTCAGTTCACGTAAACATCCCCAGCTGGTCGAAATTATTCCGGAGCCCTCCACTACGGACATCATTCTCTTTCTTCTTTCACTCCCCTCCTTCATGGCGTCTGGAGCCGACGCCACGTTACCTCCTGGATTTTGTCGCGCTTTCTTTCTGGTGGCAATTAGATCCCTTTTTTCAGTTTAAACTGATTGGTGTAGGTGTGAAAGGATATGAATGCATCTCTCGGGAAATTTGGGGACTCAACCCGGCTCACTACTCGGCTGACATAACCTTGAGCTAAACTGTGAGCCAACTCGTTTCCCCTGTTCCCCGAGTGTGCCGGAGCACCCATATTATTTCCACTTCTCTTTGGTTCCAGACTTGATGTCTTAAAATTCGTTTTGTCTCCTTGGAGATCCTGCCCTGCGGCAAATTGTTTACAGCGACCTTAGAGTCACTAATTATGATGACTGCTTTGGTGCTGACCATTGCCATGGCGATAGCCTCATCTCCGCTGTCCCGGAGTTCTTTGTTTTGACCGAACCAACCGTTAATGTTTCACCCGAGTCGTTCACGCCGACGATCACAAAGGAGTCGCCTCTTTCGTATTCCACCGCATCTGTATAGGCTGTGCATTCCGAGCCTTCTAACTTAGCTTCAAGAGCCTTTGCTCTTGCTTGCCTCCTGCCTTCGTGAAAAACAGGGTGCATGTTTTTTGGAATAGGTTTAAATGTACGTAATTTTCTCACTTCGCTTAGTAACTTTGCCCGCGCGTTTCTATCCGGGATTCTGTCATGTAGTCCTACGTTGCTCAGGATCTTCCACCCCACGGGTGTGGTTGCGAGCCTCCTTAATTGTGCAAATATATCTGCGTAGCATAGTTCCGTGATGGTGTTGTAGACCCCCAGTTTAAGAAGTCTTTGCGCAGGTGTGCAGTGGGGCAGCCCCATGACTGCTTTATATGCCTGCCTTATGATCCCCTCTATTTTAGATAGCCGGATACGATCACATCCTATGGAGCTTCAAAAATGTGCCGCCACATACATACTTAGTACAAGTCCCTTCTCTAGAGCGGTGGGAGGATATAATGGCCAGCTCAGATCCGTTCACGCAATCCTGGCCACTGGTTGGGCTCACAAGGTGGCCAACAGCCATGCCCACTAAAGTTTAGTGCTACCAATACAACCCCTCATGGCGCAGTTCGGGACAGTTACTGTGCCATTTCCTTTCCATAAAAACTGTTTTCAGTTTCATCTCTTCCCCTTCATCTGTTCACTCTCGCCGCCGTTGAGGTGTCCAGCAACAAGCAAGAATGAGAGAGAAAGCTACTGCCCTTTATTTATCTGATAATGAATATTTAAGCTCCACAAATTATTCGGAGCGTAACTGGTGTGATGCGGCAATTCATACCCATGAAAGAAAAAATAGTTTTAAAATTGGTTTTTGAGGAAAGTAAATGGACAGTAATTGTCTCACATCTCTGTGGACATTCGAGCCTCGTTTTTCCTGCATCGAAACGTCGCCGCCGCGACCGGGCTCCAACCCGGGAACACCGGCTCAGTAGCCGAACGCGCTAGCCAGTTTAATAATAATAATAATTGGTTTTTGGTGGAAAGGAAATGGCGCAGTATCTGTCTCATATATCGTTGGACACCTGAACCGCGCCGTAAGGGAAGGGATAAAGGAGGGAGTGAAAGAAGAGAGGAACAAATAGGTCCGTAGTGGAGGGCTCCGGAATAATTTCGACCACCTAGGGATCTTTAACGTGCACTGACATCGCACAGCACACGGGCGCCTTAGCGTTTTTCCTCCATAAAAACGCAGCCGCCGCGGTCGGGTTCGAACCCGGGAACTCCGGATCAGTAGTCGAGCGCCCTAACCACTGAGCCACCGCGGCGGGGCCTAGCCAGTTTCTTAAAACTAGTTTTCAGAAAAGGAAAGGCATCGCTTTCCAAGGACGCCTCAACCACGCCCTAAAGGAACGGATTACGATGCGAGTGAAATAAGAGAGAAAGAGTAAGCAATAAAGAAAAGGCTGGAGAAGTGAGCTGAAGAAAGTAAAGAGCAGCGTTTATCGAACCGTAGCAACCAAACCTCTAACTTGCCCTAATAGATGCTGTCACTTCGCGTTCGTAGCTTACAGTTCGCTGCAAGAAGTATCGAGGTGGAGTAAAGGTATTTCATTCATTGACGTTCAGATCGCGTCAGTAAGGTCCAAGTTTGTACTCAGTTTAAAATCAGGCAGCCAACTTTCACCGTAATGCACAACGCAATGCTCGACAAGGCCGTCACAACGCCAGTGTAATTCCACTGAAGGACAGAAGTCTGTCTCACTGACATCTAATTAGACATGTTTGCGAGAATCGCAGTCACACTTGATCAGCAAATGCTTACTTCGCCTCTCTATCTGAACCTACGCCACTGCGAGCTGCGTCTGCTGTTCTTGCTCTTATCTTTGTAAAGTTGACATAACATCTTTGACCCTTTACTACAGTTTCGTTATAACGCGTATATATATTTATTCTTTCTTTTCCAGTCTTGAAGCGGAAACGTATCCTGCGCTGAAATCCCCACATTGAATCGAAGCAGAAGAGCACTCCGCTAAATGTGCCATGACGACTGAAAAGCCATCTGTGTCAGAAAAACGCTCGCTATTAACCCTGCCCTGCCCCAGAAGTGAAGCGGCACCAGTGTGTCAGCTGGTTCGTCGTGTTGCCGAGTATAACAAGATTCTCTGGAACGTAGGCCTTCAGATAAGAGAGGAAAATGGCCTGGGGGAATTGGGCATCGCTATTGCCCCGAAGGCCCTGCTCATGAACCCTTGGGAAGTCCCAAGGATTGACTGTGAAACCCTCGCCAGGATTCTGCTGCGCAACGTCCTCGCCCATCATCGCTGCATTGTGGCTGTAGAGATAACTTTCTTTGTAGCGAGGAGCCCTGTCCTCCTCAGCATTCTTTAAGACAAGTACAGCGTCAGGAAGCTTACCATCTCAGATGTACCGTGCTGTGAAACGAAAGTCTTTGAAGCCCTACAGAAGCTTGCCAACCCCTCAGATCAAAATTATTCAGACGAAGGCGAAAAATACTTCTGCTTCTCTGTCAGACTGCCACTGTTTGTAATCCCTAAGCAGCAGGGCAGTATCACCCTTACTTCGCTGGATGTCGCCGATCTGGAATTTTGCACCGGATGCGCACGACAGTTGATAAACATACTCTTGCAGAATAACACCATAAGTGACTTAACCGCCGGCTCCTGCGTGTTCACTTATGACTGCGTCGGCCTCCTTCATGGCTTCGTCCTCTACCTGCAGAAACACCGCTCGCCGCTCAAGAAGCTGACAGTGCGAACACCCGAGGTTAGCAAGCGTGCACGGGAGTCTCTGGTCAGGGCCATTGCACCGAGGACGACGCTAGAAGAGTTGGTCATCGATATAGATATCTACGATGTCGAAGAGAAAGCCCTCTTTGCCGAAGTAATCGCCCGGACCCGCAATCTGCGTAAGCTAAGTGTTACGTGGCCGAGAAACTGCGTCTTGTCCATCAACGGCTGCGGCTTCGAACTTCTCGCCGGAGACGCAGCCACAATGATCGAGCCGTGGCTGGTAGCCCTGCCAGAAAACGCCACACGTTTGGCGCTGAACGTAGACCTCTTGGGTTTCTCAGAAGAGGAGTGTTGCGCGTTCTTTCGCGCACTGGCACTCAACAAAGCCCTCCAAAACATCAACATAAGTCATCTTCCAGCATGCGCTGACATCAAGCAGATATGCCAAATCATTCGTCATTCCCGCTTGGCGAAGGCCATTCACATTGAAGATCACCCCCTGAGCATCGGTAGCCTTCCCATGCTTCCCGAATGCCCGAAGTGACGCCCCTCACGGTCAGCTCTTTGCACCTCAACAATTCGGAGATCTTGCGCAGAACCTTCGAAATCCTCGTCTCCTCCAATCACGTTACTTCACTTCGCGTGTGCCTGCAGAACTGCTTCCTTGATAAGATCCAAGCTGCCATGGCAGCCTATATAATGGAAGCACGCACACTGAAGGACTTAGAAGTGCACGCCTACGTCGATGAACCCGAACTCGAAGACCAGCAGCATGACCCTGACGCCGGAAAGCTTCTCGTGAACGCGCTGGCATCCAACCTCAGCCTCACCCGAATCACAGTAAGAGAGCTGCCTCTAAGCGAAGACAACTGTGAGTTCCTCGCAAACAGCTTTGCCAACAGCCAAAATCTATCCGAGCTCTCGATCGCGGTGCTCAGCCGCGATAGCTACAAGGCCTTCTTGCAGACGCTGGTCCGCCTGCTCCGCGTTGGTCTTCCAAGTTGCAAAGGCCGTAACACAGAGCTCCTTGTCATTCGCAGCATCACGAGGCGCAACGCCAGCCTCGTCACCAGAGCAGCCCGCTTCGTGATGGGTGACCACGATCCTTTCAACGCACGCGCGGTCGAGCTCGTCTCGGGACATGAAAGGGTCCTCAGCATCATTCAATAAAATGCTGGCGTCGATGCCAGGGAAGCGGCGACGATGGTCAGTCGTGCCTTGGGGCTTCGATGTTTGACGGGTCTCGACGACTACATGAGACTGGCTGGCGTGGTCAAGCGACGGGTTCGCGGACGCGATAGCTCAGTGCAACTCGACGAGCTCAGCTACGACTGCTGGATTCACATCCGCAAATTCCTGACTGTGGCCGACGTTTTGGGAGCTGACTGCTTGTGAAGCTGTGATCGGACATTGTTTGGAGGTAAGCTGGCAACGTTGTTCTTTACCTCGTTATTATGAAGCGAATAACGACTATTTTATTTAGTGAACATTTGTCTCGCTTACATGTGCACCACACTTAACACTGAGGGTTATGCATGAAATGAAGGCCTCGAATAGGGTTATGCCAACGCATGGGTGGTTGTTTGCACTAGAATAACCCTTCCCTCAACAGATTTAAAAATACAGCGCCTGGTGTTTAAAGCAAGGGAAAACAATTACTGGTCCTTATTGAACCAGCGAACCGTATGAATTGCAGTTTGAAACGCACGTAGTTAGGCTGCACACAGGCACACTTGTACGGTGGGCTCACGGACCTTTAATTCCATGTCAATAATGCTGAAGACAAAGAAAAGGCATAAGTGAACACTTCGTCTAAGCCTTAGGTAATCGTCTTCGACCCTTCCTGGTTTCTTCGATTATGTAAAAGCACTGCTTGTTAAAACCGTGATGCCACACTGATGTTCCCCCATTCTCTCGAACAATTTACCTTAGCACACCTCTTAGTCGCCTTCAAGGATATTTTGTGCGACATTTTGTAATTTGGTTAATTTAAATATATCAGGGTAATGTAAATTAAATTTCGGTAAGAGTTATGTATTGCGGCTTACGCTTTACATTGCACGCTGAAGTGTAGGACTATACGGATAGTGCAAACAGCTTACATCATCAAAGAAAACGAAGGCAGGATGCCGCAGTATTGAGGGTACGGTATAGCTGCTGACGAAAATACAATAGTGGCGTTGTTTTTTTCTTCGGACATCAGACAAGATCGCAATTTAATCGGTTTTTCTCATCACGAACAAAAGCCAAATTTAACCTCTCGAACGGCTCCAATTAGTTTTAAAAGCCTAATTAGTTGCTTGTTTTTCCACTCGTTGCTAAGGCTGCGCCCCACCAGATCGTGCCCTCTCTGCTGAGATACAGGTACAGAAGGTCCAGGTACATAACTACGCACCGACGCCTTAGCTCGAAAATATGCCTGCCGAGCAGGGCACACTGTCTATACCCTCTCTCAGACACCTCGTCCGGACATCCCTCACAAGGCACCCTTCTAACGCCCGCTCCGCTCAGCCCATCTTAGCATCCCCTTTAAGGAAACGCACACGCGGCCTCATTCCCCCGCGAAGTTTCCCCTTCCCTCATGACTGCCCGAAATAATCCACACCGGCTGGAGAGGCGGAAATTCGCCACCTGCCCCAGTAGACACAGTCAACAGGGCACTAGATGTCAATCCGGCATCTGTCTTCCCAGCATGCGTCGGGCGTCCATGGTGGATGAAGTGAAAAGGCGCCAGCTTACCCTCAAGGCTTCACTAAGGAACTATATGGTTGCAAGTACACGGGAGCAGCGGCCGGCGCCGGAGACCGCAGCGCCGCCACTCGGCTGCGAGCCCGCTCCCGCCGCGGCTGGTCGCTTACTTTCGGCGAAGACGCTACTCGATATGCGTGCAGCCAGCATAGCCTCCTGACAGGCAGCACTCATCAATCTGTGCTTGTATAATATGGTAGATAAGCGCAACATTAAAGGAGTATAGACACCTAATTTTGGTGTCATGTTTTCTTCTCTATATTGATGCGGGAGGCACTACTACGCATGAATCACCATGTGATATTCGATTACGCCCGCTAAAAAATTTATAGTCGACTTTTTCCGTTGTCCTGTTTCGGTTTCAACAGCCGAATGATGGCTGTGACGTCAGAGTATATTTGTGTCTCTTGCGTCATGAAAAATCGCCTTAAAATCGTTGCTTCATCGTTTAATTCACTGCAGTGTTGAAGCCAGCCTCCTTCAAGAGCCGGAATGACAACGACTGAGGAAGCATCAGATGGCTTGAAAATTGTTTTTTGGGGGGGGGCGGGAGGAAGGGGGGCAAAGGAAATGGCGCAGTATCTGTCTCACATCTCGTTGGGCACCTAAACCGTGCAGTGAGGGAAGTAATAAAGGAGGGAGTGAAAGAAGAAAGGAAGGAGGTGCCCTAGTCTCCGGAATAATTTGGACCACCTGGGGATGTTTAACGTGCACCGACATCACACAGCACAAGGGCGCCTTTTGCGTTTCATCTCTATCGAAACACTCCCACATCGGTGGAGTTCGAAACCGGGTACTCCGGTTCAGTAGCTGAGCGCCCTAAACACTGAGCCGTCGCGACTGGTTATATCGGAAACTTTTTTGTGTCTCACATGACTAGCGTAGTACAATTTGATGTCACAGTCCTCATTCGATTGTTGAAGTCGAAGCGGCACGCAAAATAAATGACAGTATAAATTGTTTAGCTGTCGTACTTGATTACCAGGTGGTAATCCGTGTATAATAATGCCTTACGCATCTTTACAAATAATAAAATGCGCAACGAAAATTTAAGTATCCCTACTGAGGATTTAAAATTCTTCGTAGACAAAGTCAGCTGCGTACGCCAGAAAGTTCTAGTGCGATTGGGCTTATCGCCATCAACACTATCACTAGCGCAGATTTATGAGTCACGAGGAAGACGATTCGTTGTCTGGTGGTCGCTTGGGAAGCCAGGCGCTCTTAGCCATTGAACGTCGAAGCATTGCTACTGACAAGATGTCAGAAAGCGAAGAAGAACCTATGTACGCCGAGCCGCAGCCGTGCGTACTGACGCCGGCTGACAAGACCCGCTGGACTGAGAGCGAAGCTTACACGGAGTATGTCGGCTTCGTCCTCGCCCTCAACGAGCGTGTCACGGGGAAGAAGCTGACCGATAACTTTATCGTATCAGATTTCACGTCGGATCTGCTGTCGGTGCTGGGTTCAAGAAACGCCTCCAGTCAGCCAATTAGCAGTGGCTTAGCTCGAATATGCCAGGATAGACGTAGCGTGAGCTACGCTGATCCCCTGAGCATCAATTGCCGCTGAGCAGCAATTTCGCTCTCCTTCTTCATGGCTATACCACACTGGCAAACGCCCTGCTATATGTACACTCCCACTGACACCTGTGTGCTTGCGCACAAAATGAGAGGCGCTATTAAGCAGCTCCGGGGCAGCGTCAGATGGCTACTGTGCAACGGAGGCGCACAGCTGGGCTGCGCCGGTGCTAATGCCTCTGCATCGGCTATTACGGGTGAGGCGCGCGCGGTGGCGGCTCCGGCACGCCAGCTGTCCGCCGTGTGACGTCACTGCTCCTCGCACATGCGCAGCACGGCTCTCCAGGAACCACGCGAAACTGCTTAACCTCGGCCAGTGTAGCTCACGCTACAAAATTCGAAGCCGGAAACACAAATGCCATCTTCAGAACCCGCCTTGTTAAAAAAAACTGTAATGAGCAGACAACACAATTAGAGAAAAGGCAAATTTGACATTCAAGAAAACAGTGCCTCCATGTACTATTTCGTGTCTTTTTTGAGTGATTCTGTCTTTGTAAACGACATCGACGGAACAACTTATAGAGATCGTATCGAAACAAAGTGGCAACAAACGAGAAGTGGCAACTTGTTCTACAATGCCAGCGGCACCATTTCTTCCACGCACCCTCGCAACGCGTCAAGAGCAGTGCTGGCCGAGCAATTCCGCCAAAACGCGGCTTTCTTAGAGATGTAGCGCACTTAGTGCTTCCACATTGGTTGCGCCGCGGTCAGCCCTGCAACGAGCTCATAAATGTCGTAGCATTTCAGGGATAATAAGCGGATTGATTTGGGCAGCAATTTTTTCCTTATAGAAAATAAACAATGATCGGATAATTTGAGCGCTTAGTTTTAGCAGGTACTTAGGATTCCTCATGAAGCTTTTCATAAGTATTTTAACAGTTCATAAAATGGGCGTTCCTAAACCAAGTCATTCTAAGCGTGATTTCACTACAGCACCAGACAGAGCTGACGGCCGCTAGGGAAGACTAGCGGTGGCGCTCACGACGGCAGATATTTCACAAGTGCCTCCCTCTGAACCCGACCCCGAATTTCTCGTAATGCTGCCTGTTTTCTAGGCGCTCTCGCTGGCAAACGCGTATGTGAAGCTCTTGCTGCTGCATTCTGGTGGTTATGTTCAGTTCATCAACAGAGCGATATAGCACCCAGGAGACATACCAGCGTAGAAGTATAGCAGTTTAACGTACAGCCCCCGTCAAAAGTATACAGCCCAAAGCGTTTGCTTGCGAGGCCTGCAGCGTGCTTAGTTATACATCCGCAGCGGCCGTAACATCTCGAAAGAAGAATGGCTTCATGCTCTCAATCCTCCCAAGCTTTGGACTGCTAAATGTTCTTGGGAGCCGCGTTAAACAGCTTAGAAGCAAACTTCTTGGGATGTACATTTTTGACGCAGGCTGTATGCCTGTTGCGCACGCGCAGTAGTCCTATCCGGCCACGCATTTGCAACCGTGCATGCGAAGTTATCAGTTATAGAATGCTCAGTTATTTGTACAGCTGACACAATTTACGTCAGAACTGAAAGATCGGATCAATGCAAGTGAAGATAGGACCCACAAATCCCTGTGTGCCAGCAGGTGAAGTCAATGTGATCACAGGAATTTCCAGATACGCAATCTAATGGTAAACACGTTACGGAGGTTTCTGCTGTTATGGTGGTCTCTACTGTCCCAGGGGGTACAATGCTGTTTAGCAACCATGCATGCCGTAAACATTACACCAATCTTGTTGCATGTTACATTACATGACACAGCAACAAGCTGATCCTGAATTTCTCAGAACCTGAATTTCTTATCCTGGTAGCACTCGGATGCCGTGTCCCCCCCCCCCCCCGCCCTAAGCGAAGGGAAGAGGGGGGGCCAGGAACCCCTGCCCCCTCCCCCCACCCCGATTTACACCACTGCTGCAGGTTCAGCAGTGCTCTGGTCAGTGGCTCGAAGATTTACACATCGATGTGCCGCGCCCACATTAAAACCCTCCTAGATAAAAGTGTCATTTTCCAGCAAGCGAACATGGCAGTCTGGATTCGTAATTAAAAAAAATGTAAAATAAAGGGGTGTACCATTCGCTGAAAAATATCTGTGAATGGTTTCAAGCATAGGCATTGCCATGAAACATAAGAGAAAGAGCAAGGTTGCTTCACGATCTTTTCGAGACTGTATCTTTGTGGCAATAGTCGAACCCTTGTGAACGAAGTTAAAAACCTGAATCGCTTGAATACTTCCTCCTATGTTTCCGCAGGTTTTCGTCTCGGAGAAGAACTTATTTGGCGATCCCCTCGCTCGATCAGGGCTTCATCCTTGTATTCATGTTCTCCTCTCCTTTGGTGGAAACGTCCTGCAGGAGTCTCGTTCTGAAACCAGTGTGCGTACCTGTACCTTATTAAATCATTGCCTAATGTAGGTTCATTTGTTCGTTATGCATTTCGAGATTAAACTATTTTGAATCCAAAAAAGTTTACCGATGCTTACCTAACAGAAGTGAGTAAACATATACCTCGTGTTTGAGTTTATCATCATCATCAGCCTGAATACGCCCACTGCAGAGCAAAGGCTTGGCACTCCATGTCTTTCCAATTAACCCTGTTATATGCCAACTTTGCTCACCGTATTCCCGCAAATGTTTTATTATCGTCCGCCCAACTAACTTTCTGCCGCCCCCTGCTACAATTGCCTTCTCTTGGCATCCACTCCGTTAACCTTAAGTACCAGCGGTTATCTTGCCTTCGCATTACATGCCTTGCCCAAGCCCATTTCTTCCTCTTGATTTTGATTAGTATGTCATTAACCCGCGTTTGTTCCCTCACCCACTCCGCCCGCTTCCGGTCTCTTATCATCACACTCAAATATTTCTTTCCATAGTTAATTTACCCCGCAAATTTTCCACCGCCGGTATGTGCCATTCCAACAGAGGGCAACAACAACAGTGAAGAAGAGGAAAGAGGCTCAGTCGGGTTGCGAGCGGCGACGAGTGCCAGAGAAAGTGGATAAGACTCTAGTGCCCCCCTCCCTGCCGTCATCTGCTCAAAATTCGCTGCCGTATGAAGCCGTACCATGTGGACTCAAGGAACACAAGCATGGACGTGCCAGTCATGACCGACATGTGTCAGGGAGGGTCGTCACATGTTTCCACGCCTTGTATGGAAGTGGGTGTCACTGAAAGCCTGGGTGCGCTACAGACTGTCTTCGACGGAAATTACGAGGACTGCGATGAAGGGCGTGGTCTTGTCCCAAAAGCAGTCATCTTCTGCCCGCAGACTCGTCAGGAGGGGTTGTCTGGAGCTGACAGCAAGAAGGAGGTAGCGTTGTGGGCTCTGCAGAAGCGCTGCTGTATGGTCCGGGATGAACGGAGTAATCGCACCGAAGGATGCTCTGGTAACATGGTGCGCCTGGGCGGAAAGATGTCCTTGCAATTCGACGGGGCCGTCACGCCAACAGTCCTGGCATCCACCATCGCCTTCGTGGTGAGTTCATTCTGGCATGGAAAGCGCACCACTATTGCCAACTCGCGTTAACACATGTGGACGCTGCGCTAGATTTTGACGCAGTGGAATTAAGTGCTTCACCGCCAGAGCTTGATATCCTGATAAGAGTACTCACGGTTTTTTTAGTGCAGTGTTCTCACCTTTTCATCTTTGACTTTGAATAACTATTTCGCCTTTAGTTTCTGGCCTACAATGCGACCTGAAGTGCACGCGTATACCATGAACCCTTGTGTGTGTCATGTTGTTCGCAACCTTAGACTTGCCGCTCCCCTAGCTGCGTCACCAATACCGTGTTTAAATTTCTGTAATTTATATCCTTCTCATCTCCTGAAAAAAAAAAAGACTGTAAAAGAGAGAAAAAATACACCACAAAGAAGGCTTCTCTGAAGATATCGAAGAAGCCTTGTGTAAAGATACCGAATTGTTTGCCCTAGTCAACACACTGACGTGGCTAGAAGAGCGCGCAGGCTAGCAGCAAAGAATTTTTTTTCTTGCACACCTTGTCCGAAAACATAATCTGGATCAATCTTAGGTTTGCAGTGGTTCATTTTTACTCATTCACGTCTTAAAAGGCGCCTGTGTTTCACAGAATAACAGCCACGTACGACGACGATTGAAATGCTAGCATGCAAGCTAAATATTCTGTGGTTGAGGTGACACTTAGGTATGGTGAGTTTCTGCCTTGCAGTTGTTCTCATTGAACTCTACGCAGTCCGTCACATTCTGTTAGGATTTCCACTCAGAACATCGGGTTCGTTTGACGCCCTGCATGTATCCTCATTGGGAACTTCAGTTCCCTGGAACAGCGCTGCATATCCGCCACGCCTATTGCGACTTCTACAGGGCCTGCCTCTTGTGGTGTTCCTGGGTGGGATGATGCGCCACCGACAGTCCGCCTTGCCGCTGTTCACCGACCTGAAGGTGCCAGCGCTGATTGTGGTCGAGTCTTAAATCTTCGCCGGCCCCGAGGTTGTACTGCACTTGAGTCTCGAGGCGCTACACAAGGGGAGGCACAGTGCATCCTTTGCCGTCTTAGTCCTGACCAGGCTGCTCTACACGGTGTGGCTGGCCGTCTCGTTCAGGGCGAGTGGTCCCCTGCTGGCCTGGGAGATAGCGGTAAGAGTGGCAAAACTGGCTCGCATTGCTCTTTTAGACCTAACTTACATGCAAAGGCTTGAGGAAACACTGAAGCTCCGCCTCGAGGATATGACGCGATAGCGTTAATGAGCCCCTTCAGCGGCTTGGAGTCTTCTTGCGTATCGCTTCGCAGACGTGGTCATTATGTGCTTTAGATTGATATAAAGCGGGAAGTCCTCTTATATAACTCCTGGCACATAGTTGCAGGAGTTAAGTGACGCGCAACCTGACATGGTGTGGTAGCTGTTTCAAACACAGCCATCTCTGACGACCAGTCCTTTATGTAGCTGCCACCTGACAGGTCGAGCACGTTGTGATGACATCACAATGTCTCGTGACCTATGTGAGAAGTGGGCCATCTGCTTTTTCGCTCACAAAGCGACAACGTTGCAGCCGGACTTAGTGCCAGCGGAAGCCTTGACTTAAGCGCTCAAAATAATTCAAGAGTGCAACGTGTCATATAGCTGCACGGCTACATTTAGATGGCTATTTACAGCAGCTTAGAACTTTTTGCGAGTTGTAAATAATTTTCGCTTTTACGGGTGGTTCCGTACTCTCAACGGCATAAAACGACAGCTTCTAGTTAGGGCTAATAGCTCCTCTTGCATCTCTCTAAGTGGTATTGTCAGCTTACGCATCCAAAATTCCTATCGAAATGACAACACGAATCCACGAGCGATCTTAAATAATTTGCTTCCAAGCTATTTTGAGCATAAAAAAGAAAATGAAAGAAAGTGAGCTTGAAAAGCGGATTTGAAAAAGCTTGAAAAGGTCCGTTCGACGTCCAGCAACAAGGAAATTATTCGTTACGCCACAGCATGACTGTGCAATGTGTTGTTATCGGTTTTTTATGAATCTCCACTTTCGTCCTTTTGGCGAGGCTGCTTAAATGAAAGATTTAGGGTGCCTGATTGCGCACGCCCCCTCGGAAGTGCGGTGTTGTTCTGTGAAGTGGTCAACGCTGCCTCCCAAGCGGCGATGGCCATTAGGCTCCGCACGCTTCATCGCTGCGGGTGGGAGAGACGTGTGCGCGGCGTTCTTGGGCAAAACGCTCAGGGCTGTGTGGCCCTGTTCACGAAACGCTCGCCACATGGCTGAGGATTGTTTGTTTTTCCGAGAGAAGACAAACGTCTACTGCTCCCTCTGGCAAAAATTCTATTGAGACACAGCCCAAGGTCAGTTGATGTGTTTTGTGCGAGTAATACCATTTCTGCGAGGTTCACAGTTGATTGGCGCGTACATAGCCACTGAGTTTATCGCTTAGTTGTTCTGGGTCTTTGTGTATATGTGTGCGTGCACAGCTAGTTTAATTTCTAAGTAAGCAATGCTCCGCTTTGAGGTGCATGTGTCAACGCAAATAGGATGCTTATGTTATGTTTTACACTGCCGATGGTTAATTATATTTTTCTTCATCTTAGGCCAAAGGGCCAACCGTGCACAACAAACGTTATCATCATCTCAGCGCGGCATGCCTTTCTTCGCCTCGAACTCGACAGGCAGTTGCGCTCTGCCCATGTGCTGCCTGCGCGTCGGGCTCCATGATGGCGGGCGCCGCAAGGGAACTCGCTAAAGGGGTAACGGCGCGGTTGTCTCCACCCTAAGCGGCGGCGCTCCCGGAGACACGACGTCGACAGATAGGAATCCCGCCTCCTGGGCTCTATTCTGGAACCACCGCCATGTACTTTACAAGCCTCTCTCTACCAAATGGGTTGAGAACGTAAGATAGGAAAGAACAAGGGTAGGCTTATCACAGGGACAAGGCGAAATGCGAAGATGGATCGCGGACTAAGACAGAAGGAAGGGTAGACGGACGAATAGCCCCGTATAGTCTATCCACTGTACCCTCTTGCAAATAAGAAAAGGGTTTCATTTCTATGTACGGCCCTGTTGTTCCTTCAAATGCAGACGAATACTGGCGGTTCTACGGTCTCCTTTTGGTCAGTTGTGCCTTCATGTAAGAATGCAGTATAGAACTGAAATGATAATTAATCGCCAACTGGCCCAAAACGTTGCTTTTGATTTTCTTGTCCTGTTACCTGGAAGCTATCCTGGTGAGATTATCTTTACAGAGACTGTTGTGATATCACGTTTGTACTGCGACCTTGCTTTAGAAGAAGCTGAATTTTCAATCATTCAGGAAGGGTTGAACAAAATATGTGAGCCAATCTGTTTGGAATGTCCTGCTGCTTTCTTTTATGCTTAAGTTTTACGGAGAGTCACATCTCTCAGCAAAACTACTAAGTTTTGCTGAGAGATGTAACCTTTGCGGCCCTCTGAATAAGTGGTGCTCTTTTGGCATTACCTAATGAAGCCATGTTGCGCTGGTTGCTTCTTCAGATGATGCGAGACCGTTTTGCTATGGCGGTGTTCTTGTACGCGTACGACGGCTACAGCAAGTACCTCGTGTGCCTGCCCCGCACGCTGTCGTACCTATACGGCTCGGAGACCTGTACACTTCCCACGTGGTGCCGGAAGCCGTCGGGTCGGTCGAAGGAAGACATCTTCGAGGCGTGCGCATATCTCTATGATATGTTGGCCATGTCAGAGCACGCCGAGGTTATCCAGGTATATTATATATATGCACCACTGTGGTCGGAGAATGTTTTCTTGCGCAATGCATGCTAGGTTACCGGGTTAGCGAATCTCTGCGCTAACAGCTTAAGCTGCAGACAGTAAAAATTCGGCCCTACGCCAATCTCCTCTTAAGCACAAAGTGAAACTAACGGAGTTTAAGCGAGGATCGAATTCTTTGACGCGCCTACCGACGACAAAATTTTCACTTTCAGTGCTAAGAAATAAAAAATGTCACGGTAGTTCTTGCGCTTGAGTAAAACCGAGGTGGCAGGGAACAATTGCTTTTAACTCAAGGAGCATCGGGGGATGCGGATGCTGACATACTGAGCTTCACACACTGCACGCACTGTGTACATATTTGCTTACAAGCTGGGGGTTAATGGTTGCTCTTTTGCGGTATTTGACACGCACACCATGCTTTAAAGGCTGCGTGGTTGTGCTAAGCACAACGATCATTGTTGTTTACAGCGTTATAGATCCTAATCGGGAGGCATGATGCTTGTCTAGGCAGGTATAAGACCCACATACCCAGTCATTTTGTCTACCTTAGAGAATCAAGTCATTTGCACAATAACGTTCCTGTAACCAATGAACAGAAGAAAGGTGACAGTTCAAAAATATCACGTTGTATGGTCATTGCACCAAGGATCGACAATTTGCATCGGCTTGTGCGCCATCTCTTTTTTCAGATGCACCACGAGAAGTACGAACCACACATGCGGAACTTCGTGCGTGACAACACTCTCGGGGCCTGCGTATAGGTCTGCGATCTGAGCTTGGCAGTGCTCGTGGTCTTGCGCATGTTAAAGATGATCTGGGGCGACATCGCTGCTGTGGTCCATCTCTACAAGCGCTACACGGCAGAGCGGCGCAAAGGAGTCAGTCGGAACGGCGCCTTTCACGCAGTGGCGCTAGCATTGCTTGCTACTGACACGTCACCCATGGAGGCACTCCTTGCTGGTGGGTCTTCTGTTGTAGGATTAATTTGAAAAAGGGTCATCTGACATCGAATCTTATCAGATATCCAATTTTTTCGTGTTAGTTCTTTTGTGGGGAAAGGTTAGTGTGAGGGCGATGCATTATCTCCCTTAGATTCTGTATCTCGGTAGAGTACACCATTTTAGTTTACTGTGCGCCAATATGCGAAACAGATACTGAGCTATTTTCTTTCGGCAAAAACCAATTTTCATTTTTTTCAACCCAATTTTCAATATCAGGTTTAAACAGATGCCCTTTGTAAAAAAAAAACCAAAAAAGAAGTGCTTTCAATAAGGGCTGATATCATACGCCTCGAAAACGTAGCTGCCCGAAGCGCAAACAACGAATGAAGGCCAGAAGGAAGATAATTTCATAGTGATAAAATAACGCGAGCACCACTGATCACACAGGCGGAACATTTGACACTGGCGTTCACAACCTACAGTGTTGCTGACAATTGCCCAGTACACATGGAAGTGGAGAGTAACGTTCAGTAATGAGAAGGTACTTCCATCTGGCACAAGGAAGCCTTCATTTGCACTGAGCAGACACTGCTGTATCTTGAAGACAGGGATGTCTTAGCAAGTGTGGAAATAGTTTCATTGGTGGCTTACCGAATAGATTCTGTTCGCAAGTTTTTTTGTTTTTATTTCAGTGTGATTTTATCTCCATGTTTTCAGTATGCTGCACTGTTGGAATTTTAGAATAGGGTATGCGGCGACTTGGCACCCTACTTAGCTTCGTGCGAAGTCCTCGAAAGCGTTCTGGTTGAAAATTGCCGTCAAGAAGAGACCAGCATTAGCATGACATATTTTCTAAGCAGCCGACATAGCTATTAAAGTGCGCCAGCGCCAAAACTGCTTCATAATTCTCATTTCGCAGAGTCACCGCACGTTGATTGATGCCAAATCTTGATGTACGAACCATTCAGTTCGCAGTTCCGGTCTCATGAGTTGGAAGTGCTGTTGTTGGTAAAAAACGCTAGGATTCATGGGCGATGCTTTCGTTCCCAAGATTCCGGCCATAGGCAACAGGATATACTCATACTTCGAAACGAAGCTGCTCTGGTGATGGAGCTAAAAAAACCGACATTCAAAAAGAAGACCACGAAGGTTGTTCGCGCAAGCTCTTGATACACTGATCTAAACAGGTCTGTGGTGCGACATATTCGGTGATATCATGGCTGTCGCCCATGACACATATGAACGAGGTTAAGCTTGGTTGTGAGTCTTTTTAACTAGAAACTTCTTAATTATTTATTTAATTCATGTATAAAATTTCAAGTGATGTCTACTGAATAGGGCACTGAAGGTCTCCACATATTATTGTGAACAGATAAATGTCTGAAAAAAATAATTACTAATTCTTTGAGACGAAAAGTTGTGGCTGTCTAAGTCATCAAGTCTTACTCGCCCGAAGATGTCAGAAATTAAGAAATAAACGTTATTTGAAAGTTATTTGCAGGTTACGCGAATAGCGGTGTATTTGCCACAGCATATGATCAGATAAATCCACCTTTATGCAACCATTAAGCGTGGTCCTTTCCCTGCCTGGATGCCACGCACATTTAGGGTTGCGAGATTTTGAGCATTGCGGGCTATCACTATATTTATTTTATTGACTATTTGCTATCCAAAATTTGTCCGCATTTTTTTGCACGTTACCTATATCTCTTTAAATGTGAGAAGGTGCGCTGCCGGTCTAATTCCTCTCGAGGTGCAGTCAGTTCTCACTTGTATTACCATCTGCGGGTCAGAATGCATTTCGATCTCGTTCTAGGTGTAGTGCCGCAATGTCATGCTTTTCGTAACCTAGTTGTACACTATGATCACTTGATATATCTGAGAGCAATTAAGTCTAGTGCGCACAACCACACATGCGTGGGCATTAGCCCGATTCGAGGCCTTCATTTCATACATAACCCCCCAGTGTTTAGTGTGGCGCACATGCAAGCGAGACAAATGTTTACTAATCAAAATCATGTGTATTTTTTTCATACAAACCAGGTAAAGTACAACGTTGCAAGGTGATCTCCATACTAGGTCCGATCACAGCTTCACGAGCAGTCAGCGCCCACAACGTCTGCCACAATCAGAAATGTCCGGATGTGAATCCCGCAGTGGCACCTGAGGTCGTCGATTTGCACGGAGCTCCAGAGTCCTCCGATGCACTGCACCCGTCGCTTGACAACGCCAGCCAGTCTCATGTGCTCGTCGAGGTCCGTCAAACATTGAAGCCCCAAGGCGTGCCTCAGCATTGTCGCCGCTTCACTGGCTTCGACGCCAACATTTTCTTGAACGATGCGGAGGATCCTTTCATGTCCCGACACCAGATCGGCCGCGCGTGCGTCTTAAGGATCGTGTCACCCGTCACGAAGCGGGCTGCTCTGGCGACGAGGCTGGCGTTGCGCCTCGTGATGTTCCGGATAACGACGAGCTCTGCATCACGGCCTTTGCAACTTTGAAGATCGACGCGGAGCAGGTGGTGATTGCTTTCGATGCCCGACACCAGCGTCTGCAAGAAGACAGTGTTGCTTTCGCGGCTTGGCACCGCGAACGAGAGCGCGGAGAGATTTTGGCTGTTGACAAAAGCGTTCGCAAGGAACACACAGTGGTCTTCGCTCAGACGCAGCTCTCTGAGTGTGATTCTGGTGGGGTTGACGTTGGAAGCCAGCGCTTTCGCCAGAAGCTTTTCGGTGTCAGGGTCATGCTGCTGGTATTCGACCTCGGGTACATCGACGTAGACGCACACTTCGCACTTCTAACTCCTTCAGTGTGCTTGCTTCCATTATATAGGCCGCCATGGCAGACTGGATCTTATCAAGGAAGCAGTATTGCACGCACACGCGAAGTGAACTCAAGTGATTGCAGGAGGCGAGGATTTCGAAGGTTGCGCGCAAAATCTCCCAATTGTTGAGGTGGAAAGAGATGACCGTGAGGGACGTCGCCTCGGGCATTCGGGAAGCATGGAAAGGCTACCGATGCTCAGGTGGTGATCTTCAATGTGAATGGCCTTCACCAAGCGGGAATCACGAATGATTTGGCATATCTCCCTGAGGTCAGCGCATACTGGAAGATGGCTTATGTCGACATTTTGAAGAGCTTTGTTGAGTGCCAGGCCGAGAAAAAACGCGCAGCACTCCTCTTCTGAGAAACCAAAGACGTCTACGGTCAGCGCCAAAAGTGTAGCGTTTTCTGGCAGCGCTAACAGCCAAGGCTCGATCCTTGTGGCTGCGTCTCCGGAGAGATGGTCGAAGCCGTAGAAGATGGTGGACACGTGGCAGTTTCTCGTCCACGTAACACATAGCGTACGCAGAGTACGGTTCCGGGCGATTACTTCGGATAAGAGGGCTTAGTCTTCGTCATCGTAGGTATCCATATCAATGGCCAACTGTTCTAGCGTCGTCGTTTGTGCAATGGCCTTGACCAGAGACTCTAGTGCGTGCATGCTGGCCTCGGGTGTTCGCACATTCAGCTTCTTGAGCGGCGAGCGGTGTTTCTGCAGGTAGAGGACGAAGCCATGAAGGAGGTCGACGCAGTCATAAGTGAACACGCAGGAGCCGACGGTTAAGACACTGATGGTGTTATTCTGCAAGAGTATGTTTATCAACTGTCGTGCGCAGCTGGTGCTAAATTCCAGATCGGCGACATCCAGGGCAGTAAGGGTTACGCTGCTCTGCTCCTGAGGGAGTACAAACAGTGGCAGTCTGACAGAGAAGCAGAAAAATTGTTCCCGTGCGTCTGAATAATTCTGCTCCGAGGGGTTGGCAAGCTTCTTTAGGGCTTCAAGAAGTTTCGCTTCACAGCACGGTACATCTGAGATGGTCACCTTACGGACGCTGTACATGTCTTGAAGAAGGCTGAGGAGGAAAGGGTTGCTCGCTACAAAGAAAGTCAGCTCGACGGCCACAATGCAGTGATGATGGGCGAGGACGTCGACCTGCAAAATAATGGCGAAGTCTAGGCTTTCACAGTCAATACATGGGTCTTCCCAAGGGTCCATGACTACGATTCCCGGGGCAATAGCGATGCCCAATTCACCCAGGCCATTTTCCACTCTTATCCCAAGGCCTACGTTCCAGAGGACCTTGTTATACTCGGCGACACGTCGAACCAGCTTACACAGTGGTGCCGCTTTACTTCTGGTGCAGCGCAGGGTTAATGGCGTACGTCCTTCTAACACGGATGGCTTTGCAGTAGCCATGGCGTGTTTAGCGGAAGGGACTTGTGCTTCGGTTCAGTGTAGGGATTCCAGCGCAGGACAAGCTTCAGCTTCAAGACTGGAAAAGAAATAAAAATTATATAAGTGTTATAAACTAAACAGTGGTGAAGGGTCAAAGATGTTATGTCAAGTTTACAAAGATAACACCAGGAACAGAAAACGCAGTGGCCGAGGTTCAGCTATAGAGGCGAAATGAACGTTTGTTGAGCTAGCGTGACTGCGGCTGCCGCCGAACGTAGCTAATCAGATGCCAATGAGACAGACTTTTATCCTTCAGTGGAGTACACTCGCGTCGTGACGGCTTTGGGGAACACTGCGTTATGCATTACAGTGAAAGTTGGCTTCATAATTTTAAACTGAGCACAATCTTAGAATTACTGACGCGATCTGAACGTCAGTGAATGAAATATCCGTCCTCCACCTCGATACTTCTTGCAGAAGACTGTAAGCCACGAACGCGAAGTGACAGCATTTAGTAGGGCAAGGTAGAGGTTTTGGTGCAACGGTTCGCTGAACGCTGTTCTTCACTTTCAGATGAATTTTCTGCAGCTCGCTACTGTAGCTCTTTTTTCCTTATTAAACTACCTCCGTCATCCATTTCTTTAGGGCATGGTTGAGGTGTCCTTGGAAAGCGATGCGTTTCCTAGTGACTAGGGCTATCAGGAACTGGGCCGGAGTTCCTGGGTTCGAACCCTGTCCCGGCTGCCGGGGTGGAGGCGAAACGAGGCTCGCATGTCCACAGATATGTGAGACAATTACTGCTCATTTCATTTCATCAAAGGCAGTTATTAAATCTATTGAATTATTAAATCACAACAGTTGCGCTCTGAGTAAGTTGTGTAGTTTACAAAATGGTTATGATAAAGGGTAAATGCAGTAACTTTTCTTACTCTTGCTTGCTGCTCAACACCTCAACGGCGCCGAGGGTGAACAGATGAACGGATGAGATGAAACTGAAAATAGTTTTTTTTTGTAGAAAGGAAATTCGCAGTAACTGTCATACATCTGAGTAGACAACTGAACTGAGCCATGAGGGATTGTATTGTATAGACAGCATTTACTGTCAGCACTGAACCTTAGTGGTAATGGCTCTTGGCGGCGTTGTGAGCCCACTCAGTGGCCCGCACTTACGTCAACGCGTCTGAGCTGGCCATTATAGCCTCCAACCGCTCTAGAGAAGGAGCTGGTGCTAAGCCAGTAAGTGGCGGCGTATTTTTGCAGCTCCATAAAACGTGATAATGTCCGGCTATCTAAAACAGAGGAGATCATAAGGCAGGCTTATAAAGCAGCCACGCGGATGCCCCACTGCACCTTCACGGAAAGACTTCTTAAACTGGGGGTCTACAACACCACCACGAGACTATGGGAGGTACATATATTTGCACAATTAAGGAGGCTCGCAACCACTCCAGCGGAGTGGAAGATCTTGAGCAACCTAAGACTACATGACAGAATCCCGAATAGAAACGCGCGGGCAAAGTTACTAATCGAATTGAGAAAATTACTGACTTTTAAACCCATTCCAAAAAAACATGCACCCTGCTTATTACGAAGGCAAGAGGAGAGCAAAACCAAATGTCCTCGAAGGCAAGCTAGAAGGCTCGGAATACACAACCTTTGCAGATGCGGTGGAATACGAAGGAGGCGACTCCTTTGTCGCCGTGGGCGTGAACGGCTCGGGTAAAACAATAACTGCCGGTTCGGTCAAAAGAAACAACTCAGGGACAGCGAAGATGAGATAGATGAGACGAAGTAACGTGGCCGGTATAGACGGGAAGTAAGAGCGAGCTTCGCGGACTCTCTCCTACAGTCCGGCCGTGGAAATACAGAACACCATCCTGCTTGGCACCTTTGATACTTGCGAAAATCGCGGCATTTTTAAGGGTAACCCGCGGCAGATGCTTTCTCATGGACACGGGTGTCCTCTGTCTAATACATTTTTCAGGAAACCCGTGTCTACAATGTCACAGGATTCGCTACACTCTTCGCCCTCTACTGACAGCGACCGGCAAAAACCGTGATTATCTACTTTGTGCCTTTGTCTCCGCAGCTTTGACTGTGCTTGCCCTTGTCCTCTTGGCCAGCAGCTGGTGCTCCCTCTCACCGACCATATTTATGACTGTGACTGGCCTGGTTAGCGCGCAGGTGGCGTTCCTCTTCTTCTGATTCGTAGCGATGGCTGCGCTCCTCCTCACACACCCGAGGCGCAAGCTTTGTTAAGCGGTCGGCGCGTGTTGTGAAAAAGCGCGGGAGATGGAGCTATCGCTGCAAAACACAAAATTTAGAGAATATATCACCGCTTCCGCATACTCCGCCTGCGGCACCGGCAGTGTTCTCTGAGTTAGCATTGCAGCGTGCATCCTGCCGTGTGTTGGTGATTTTCAATACCTATAAGCGGCGCCTGTACCGATTCAATACGTCGGCGTCACTGAGGCCTGCTCTCGTGGTCAGCTTATTTAAATCACGTTTGTTTTTAAATTTCACGATAAACTTGCGTTTATTTGCAGATGGAAGGTACCTCGCTTTAGTCGTGACCGTCTAAAGGAGTCTCGTTGCTTTGCGGCGGCGCTGTAGTCGCAAACAACCCCAGATACTTCTGTGGCGCAGTGGACCCAATGGAGGCTGTCGCACCAGCCTATTAAGAGACGTGTCTCTTACTACTCGCATTCTAACGTTTCCTAACCGTTCGAGATTTCAAGATGGCGGACGGTCATGTGATCAAATTGCTGCAGCACCGTGCAAAATGTGACCCACATCACGTGACCGCACGCGCGCAGTCGTCAGGCCGCCGATCTGCTGCCTTTGTTAGCGTTCCGATATATGCATATATACCTCCTGAGCGGGTGCCGAGAGCGGTGCCGAAATACAGCAGTTGAAAACAAATGTCTGCACAAACGTTTTGTTCTTTAATCAGTGACGTTGTGGTGAAAATATTATTAATGCGAAAGCATTACTAGGTCATGTGGACATGATCGTGTCCGCAGCAGTTATGAGGAGCTTAGAAGTAGTGCCAAAGGGATGGATGTAATGGGAAGAGGATAATGTGAGGTTGATGTCGAATAAGGATTTGTGTCCAAAAGTTCATTACTAAATTAAATAGAGCCAAAAATGTCCAAAAAGTGAGCGGAGCCAGGGTAACGTTGGGCAGCAAGTTTGAAAACCCAAAATGGGCAATTCATGTAACTTCAATAAGTAAGACAATTAATTGTGGTTATTTAGACATGGCGTGAATTTAAATCCGTGCTCAATAGAGAAAATATGACGAGAAGGGACAAGTGAAGCAAAGAGAGGCAAATAAAAACGAGGAGGCGTCAACGCTTCCGCATTCCTGCAATGCATTTTACCGCAGTTGAAACAAAGTTAATGCTTTCGCATTAAAAATGGGTATTTTCAGGTACATGTCAAAGGGAAGTTTTGGTTCAGGCACCGTGCGCCCGCCAGGCACCTGTCTGTCCAGCGCTCTGCCACGTTATTGGTTGCCACGTCATGCGCTGAACGAACAACCAGCCTAGCCAAGAGAAGCATTTAACACGTTGCATTTAAAGGAGCAACCTTTGTTACTGTTAAAAGTTTGGGACAACGTACTTCCTAGAACAGGCTGTGAAAGTCTGAAACGTCATTTCAAAGGCACTCAATTTTTGAAACACGCAAAACATGCGCGTATAGTAGTCGCCCCCCCCCCCCCCCCCTCCCTCTGCCTTTAGGCTGACATGTACCGTAGTGGAGCGCGACATTTAAAAACACACGTAAACACAACTTTCGCAAACGTTCTGCTCGCCTCGCACAGCACCCCTGGGAAGTCTCACCTGACGATGGCACTTTCTGGTCTGTTCCGTCGCAGGGCGCTTGGGAGTGTGGGAAGCCTGCTAGATTCCCGCCGTGGCGTCTGCGCGGCATCCCGCGTCGCCCTCTTTCCCTTTCTCCCGCCTCGGGCGGCGGAGAGA
Organism: Amblyomma americanum; assembly: GCF_052857255.1. NCBI lineage: Eukaryota > Metazoa > Arthropoda > Arachnida > Ixodida > Ixodidae > Amblyomma > Amblyomma americanum. The sequence continues at coordinate 4,408,718 of NC_135497.1, read as the reverse complement.
CGGCTGGTGGCTAATCGCTGTCATTCGGCCGCAGCTCCGCCCCCGGCTTCCCAAGGGCCTTTGCCATTGGTGACTTCTGGCGGGAATTCGGGACCCGTTTGGGATGGTCGCGCGGCGCGCGACCGTCCGAGCGGGGCCCAGAGAGAGAGAGAGAGACCCCTCCGAGACAGCGTAAGGTGCGTACATTACTGTTCGTCCGGGCCGGCCTCTGCCGTTCAGACCAGTTCATACTCGAGCTCGCCAGCGTGGGTCCTTGATCCGCCGCGGCTCGAGCCTGTCCAGGGGTCCAACGACCTCTGACAGGCGCACCTTGCGTTGACTGCCCACTCTCTCTCGCAAACGGCCCAACGGCCGACACGAGAGAGATCACAGCACTGCCGCGGGGACAATCTCCTGCAGCGGCGTGCTAGCGGCGCGCATTTCTCTTGTTGCCCCGAGCGCGCACCGGAGCCTTGCTCTGAGCGCGCCCCGGGACGGGGTGACTGTTGAGTGTGTGTGTGTGTACCGCTGGAGGACGGCGTCAATAAACGTCTCCTTTGTGAACTTGGAGGCCTGTTTCTTGCGGCGAGCCGCTCTCCTCTCTGCAGAGGTTGAACGCCGCCGCAGCGGTGCCCCAGGGTGCGTGTGGTGACGGCTGATCGGGGCCCTTGGCTCGCGCGAAGCTCGAACCCGCGGTGGGTAGTGGCCTGTGTCTACTGAGAAACCCACAACTGGCGCCCAACGTGCTAAGTCACTGGCTCTTAGCCTTTGATAGCACATTTGCCGAGCAGGTCGCCTTGACGATCACGCTTGCGCACCATGTCTGAAACCCCCATCGGGGCACTCGGCAGCTACGTGTCGGCTCCCTTAGGAGTCGTAGCGTCCTTTGATCCGTTGGCGGCTGTTTCTTCAAATAGCCAAACACCGTTGTTGGCCGCGGCCCCCATTGGGGCATACGGCCGTACAACCCCCAACGTCGATCACGCAGCTGCCATTGGAGCTGTATCGGGAGCACCCTGCGGTGCACCCGTCAATCACATGCCTCCGCTGTGCGTGCTTTGCACCCAGTGCGAAAGCGGTGCGTGCGACGCTGCCGCAACCGGCCGTCCTGCACAGCAGCAGCCGTGCCCCGCGAGCAGTCAATTCTGCTCTGGGAACGGTGAGGCGCTGGCCCGGCTCCCTGTGGAAACCGCGGCGTTCATCGAACTGGGCGCCTTGCCTCCTGCGTTCGTGGAGCCCGCCCAAGCCTCCTCTGAAGCCGGGGCGCAGTCGCTGCTAAGAAGTGCTGCCCAGATGATTCAGTCGCTGTCAGGGGCGGTTGAGACGCTTTTGGCCGCGCCGAAGGTGTCTCACCCCGCTGTCAAGTTGCCCATGCCAACATACCGCGGGTATGATGACCTCCTCAGTGCCCGGGATTTCCTTGAGTCCCTCACCCATTACCAGAGAGCTATGGGTCTCACTGATCAGGTTGTGCTTGCACACATCATCCCCGCAGCACTGACTGACACCGCAGCTAGGTGGCATCTGCTTTCCGGCCACCAAGGCAGCGACTCTCGAGGAGTTCCGTGCAGCATTCTTGCGCGAATTCCTGCCCGCTGACTATGAGCGTAGGATGCGGCGAGAGTTGGAGCTCCGTACACAGGCTCCGGATGAGTCACTCCTGGAGTACGTACGTGCGATGGAGGACCTCTTCTCAATCGCCGAGCCCAGAGCCTCGAACGAGGAACGTGTGGAAAGGACGATCAGGCAGGCACATCCGACTTTTTCGGCATACCTGCGCGGAGGCCGGTTCCGAGATTTTGAGGAGCTGGCCGCCGAGGAAAAGCGCATTCAAGGCGACATTCTCGCCGCGTGCGCCTATCGTCCGCCAGTGCCGGCAAGCTAGGCCCTCGAGCCACGCTGTGCATGGAGAGGGGCCATGCCCCGACCCAATCGGCGACCACCCGTACTCGCTGCCTCTGCAGCCGTTAGCGGGCAAAACGAAGTATGGGAGTTGAGCGAACGAGCTCTTGATCCCTACTCCTACAGGAGACGGACAGCCTGCGCTGCACCGTTTTCTGGACCGCCTGCCCAGGGACGCCAAGTGCCCGTACGCACAGCGGAGGGGGAAACCCGAATCAGCGAGCATTTTGGCCGTGCAACGGGCGGAACCAGGCAGGGAGAGGCGCCATTGTTCCTCGACCAAGCTCGCGGCGGTGTGCGCTGTTTCCGCTGTCAAGAGACGGGGCACTTAGCGAGAGAATGCCCCGTAACCAGGTCTCCTTTAGGCAGGGAAACGGCGGCGCGGGTCGGTCGTAAAGGGACGACCGGCCCAATCCTTGCTAATCCCCTCAGCGTACAGAGCAAGCTGCCTTGCTAATGCGCACGCGCCGTTTATTCCGGTCACCATTGCTGGCCTCGAATTTTTGGCGTTACTGGATACTGGAGCCACTGCCGCCTTGTTCGGTGCAGAGGTGTTGTCCCATTTGCAAAAGTGCTTGGTGCGCTTGCGGGACTGCCGTACGACATTCAACCTTGCGAAAGGCGTAGCCCATTCGGCTGGCGCCGCGAGGCTGACTGTAAGGTGGGGACAGCGGACGAGACGCGCGCGTTTCATCCACCTCCCCGGCCTCAGTGTGCCCGTGATTCTCGGAAGGGACTTTCTCCTGAAAACCGGGATCGTGGTGGACATTGCGAATGGCGGCTATCGCAACTGACCATTTTCCCAGCTGAAGCTGTTCATCTGCCCACCGGCGTCAATAGCTGCCTGCGCAGTGAAGGCGTTCGGACAGTGCCACGCTCAGCGACCAGGGCCAAGCTCTTGTGTCGAGCGTTCCGTCGTTCACGCTCCCCTTTGGGACCGAGCAGCGCGGCACGACAAGGCACCACATCCGCTGGCCGCCTTTGCTGTAACGTTGGATGACACTCAGAAGGCTCGTTTGACAGCACTGTTGCGTCAGTACGATGAGCTCTTCACGGATCAACCTGGCTGTACTAATCTAGTGAGCCACAAGATCCACACCGGAGATGCGCTTCCTTTGAAGTGCAACCCCAGACCCGTCAGCCTTGCGGAAAGGCAGGTGGTCGATGGGTTGCTGGATGAGATTCTGTCGGCGGATATTATCCGTCGCTCGTCCAGCGCTTGGGCGTCTCCGGTTGTGTTAGTGCCTAAGAAAGATGGCGCCACCGGTTGTGTGTGGATTATCGCCGTCTGAATGCGCTGACTCGGAAGGATGCCTATCCGCTCCCGACGATCAGCTCAATCGTAGGAAACCTGGGCAGTGCGCGATACTTTTCCACGCTAGATGCCTCCAAAGGTTACCTACAGGTCCAGATGGCGGACGCTGACCGGTCTAAGACCGCGTTCACGTGCCACAGAGGGCTGTTTGAGTTCACTCGCATGCCCTTCGGTCTCTGCAATGGTCCTGCGACTTTTCAGAGGCTCATGGACCGCGTCCTATGGGAAGCTAAATGGTCTCATGCCATGTGCTACCTGGACGATATCGTGATTTATTCACGAACATTCGATGAGCACTTAGGCCACATTGCCGACATGCTCGCGAGGGTACGGGCTGCTGGGATGACTTTGAATCCTGCGAAAGCCCAAATAGCGCGGACCCGAGTTCAGTTGCTAGGGTTCACGCTGGGCGAGGGCTCCATTGAGCCCGATGCGGACAAACTCCGAGCCATACTCGAGTATCCCGCGCCCAAGGACGTACGCGGCCTCCGCCGTTTTCTGGGAATAGCCAATTTCAATCGGTCGTTCATCCCGTCCTGTGCCCGCGTGCAGACACCCTTGACCAAGCTCTTGGGAAAGACTGCCGCGTGGCGATGGGGGCCCGAGCAAGAGCGATCCTTTCGCCTCCTGTCTAGTGCCATTGCCGAGACAGCGCAGCTCAGGCTACCCGACCTGACCAGACAGTTCGTAGTCCAGACTGACGCGAGCGATCTGGGTTTCGGAGCAGTTCTCCTACAGGATTTCGATGGCGTGCTGCAGCCGCTGGCCTTTGCCAGCCGCTCCTTGCTGCCCTCGGAGAGGAATTGCTCCGTGACCGAGAAGGAGTGCCTCGCCATCGTGTTTGCACTGCGGAAATTCGACGTCTACCTTGACGGAACGCAATTCGTGGTGCAGACAGACCACAGTGCGCTCAGTTGGCTGATGCGGCTCCGCGAGCCTGCGGGTCGGCTGGCGCGCTAGGCTCTCCTGATACAGCATTACGACTTTTCGGTGCAGTATCGAAAGGGGAGCTCGAACGTGGTAGCTGACGCGCTATCCCGTGCCACACTCGCCAGCGGTGCCTTGACGCCAGCAGGCGGAGCGGGCGAAAAAGCGGACGAGCCGCCGGGTGGCAAGGAGGGGGAGCCCGCAAACGGGCTAACCCATTCCGCTAACCAGGCAAGCAGCGCTTCGCAAAGCGGGCGAGAGGCAAAGCTCCGCGTGAGCGCCTCGGAGACGCCGTCGCGAGCGGAAATTTTGGCTGCAAACCTGAAGAGGGACGAGACCAGGCCCCCCTCTGGGGTAACTGGAATCGTTTTCAGCCGGAAAGAGCTGCTGAAAGCCCAGCAAAATGACCCCATATGTCGCGAGATGAGCGACGGTCTCAGGGAGACGGAGTGCCGGGACGCTACTTGTATTGCAGCGGGCGCAGGGGGTGAAAGCCAGCGTGTGTCGCGGCGAGCCCCGGGGGATTCATATTTGCTGGACCATGACGGGCTCGTGCTGAAATACATAGCCACCGATGATGAGTCCATTGACCCGTTGAAGGTGGTTATCCCCAAAAGTCTGAGAGGCGCACTGTTGCGATTTTCTCATGACGAACCACTGGCCGGTCACCTGAGTGGCTCCAAAGTTTTTGCAAAACTGAGTCAATCTGTGACGTGGCCCGGCATGAAGCGTGACATTTTCCGCTATTGCCGTTCCTGCCATGTCTGTCAAGCGGTGAAGTCAAGGGGCGGCAAGCCGCCCGGAATGATGAATCCAGTTGACAGTGTGCGTCCGTGGCAGATGGCCACCTGCGATCTGATGGGGCCTTTCCCCAGGAGTAAGCAGGGGTTCATTCACCTGATGGTAGTAGCTGACCATTTTTCCAAATGGGTCGAGTTGTACCCGCTTCGGAAAGTGTCAGCACGAGCGGTGCTGGATAAACTCCAGGAAGTGTTCTGTCGGTTCGGCTTTCCGGAAAGACTGATCACGGACAATGCGTCCTATTTCACCGCTCGGGTGTTCGGTAACACGTGCCGTTCCCTCGGAATTGAGCACTACACCACTTCACTCTACCATCCCCAGTCCAACTTGACCGAGCGAGTCAACCGAACGCTCAAGCCAATGCTGGCGGCCTTTGCCGGGTGTCAAAAGGAATGGGCAGACCATTTGAGCGAATTTGCGTTCGCCATTCGAACAGCTGAGAATCTTTCAACTGGTTTCTCTCCCGCCTTCCTCAATTTCGGGAGGGAGCTGGCGAATCCGATGTCAAACGTCGTGCAGAGCCAGCTCGGGGATGAGCAGACGCGGGCAGACTGCTCTGCTTATGCGTCGACGCTTCGGGACCGGCTTGGTCGGGCTCTCAACAGAGCAAGGCAGAGCTTGGCGGCAGCCAGAGCCCAACAGAAGGCTCAGTATGACCGCAAGCACCGCAGCCTGACTTTTCAGGCTGGCGATCTTGTCCTGAAGCGCAACCACGTTCTTAGTGATGCTAGCAAAGGGTTCTCAGCTTCGCTCGCTCCTAAGTGGCTTGGTCCGTACCGAGTGGTCAGTCTGGTCGCCGCTCGCGTACCTGCTGGAGGATCCCCTTACGGGAAAATCCAGCCGTGCCCATATCGCAGACCTGAAGGCCTATGCGTCACGGTCTGACGAGATTGCGTCGGTACCCATTGGTATCACAAGCAAGCGCAAAGGCACAACTGGTGCTGCGGAACGCAACCGTACCGAGCACCGGTAAAATCTGAGGCGACGGTCACCGATGTGATTGATGCCGGATGGCGGACTCTTCCGCAACCGAAGGCACGCAGCCTCAGCTAGCGGGCGAGCTTTCTTGCCGGGCCCTACCCCAGGTGAAGCACGGCGGTTTCTTTCTTTTTTTGTTTGCCGCATGCTCAGTTCCAGCCTTGTGCAGTTATTTAGTCGTTTGTTTGTTTTAGTCAGTCTGTGGCATGTTTTTGTTTCCAGTTTATTCGTTGTTTCTTCTAATGTTCCGAGATCTGTACATATGTAATATACGTTTGCGTTGGCGTTCAGTTTTTTTAAACCAGACTTGTACATATATAAACTTCAGCCTACTCGCGATTGCACTTTTCTTGTAGCGCAGAGATGGCGTTCTTTTGTACAGCGCGCCTTCTTTTCATTTACGTTCTGACCCCACGGGTGCGGCCTTCCTCGCGAACACGGGACCGGCTGGTTCGCGGAGGGGTCGGCGAAAGTCTCCCCTTCCGGCTGGGGAGTGGTTTGCTCGGTAAGGAGCGAGTGTCTCGCGGCATGGTTTTTTGTGTTGCTATGGGGAGCGTGAAGAGTGCGTCTGTGTGTCCTTTGACACCTGCCACGGCGCCTCGGGACGATTCCGACAAGCGGGTCGTTGTCAATGAACAATGTCCGCTTCTGTGCCGGTGCGTGCCTGGGATTATGTGCGTGTTTCCAAGATCAAAGGCAACGCCGAGAGGGGGGCAGGAAGGACAGCACCTTTTCCCGTGCGGCTCTTCGGGATCGTCGAGCGTCGTCAACGTCCTCCTGCTCAACTTTGATGACCTTGTGGAGGACATGGGACCGCCGTCAATAAATCGTCCACCGGGACCCTGAAGGCAGCAAAAGCGTGAGTTGGCCGCCGACAGGCCCAATGGGCCGCGCCACCGAACATTATGAGGCAGCAGGCCACCTGTTAGATGGCCTTGTGTACAGTGTACAGTGTAGTTAGATTTGTCTCTTTGAAACGTATGCAAGTGTTGTTTGTTTTCTGTCCTTATTTGTTTGTCGTTTGAGTTTATGGCTGGAACTGAAGTGTGGTAGTTTTATATGGATTAATTTTTTTTTTATTTTGCAGCATGCAATCGCCGATGGGTAGGAGGGCATTTAAGGAGAGGAGGATGTGCGAAGCCTGCTAGATACCCGCCGTGGCGTCTGCGCGGCATCCCGCGTCGCCCTCTTTCCCTTTCTCCCGCCTCGGGCGGCGGAGAGACGGCTGGTGGCTAATCGCTGTCATTCGGCCGCAGGTCCGCCCCCGGCTTCCCAAGGGCCTTTGCCATTGGTGACTTTTGGCGGGAATTCGGGACCCGTTTGGGGTGGTCGCGCGGCGCGCGACCGTCCGAGCCGGGCCCAGAGAGAGAGAGAGAGAGACCCCTCCGAGACAGCGTAAGGTGCGTACGTTACTGTTCGTCCGGGCCGGCCTCTGCCGTTCGGACCAGTTCATACTCGAGCTCGCCAGCGTGGGTCCTTGATCCGCCGCGGCTCGAACCTGTCCAGGGGTCCAACGACCTCTGACAGGCGCACCTTGCGTTGACTGCCCACTCTCTCTCGCAAACGGCCCAACAGCCGACACGAGAGAGATCACAGCACTGCCGCGGGGACAATCTCCTGCAGCGGCGTGCTAGCGGCGCGCATTTCCCTTGTTGCCCCGAGCGCGCACCGGAGCCTTGCTCTGAGCGCGCCCCGGGACGGGGTGACTGTTGAGCGTGTGTGTGTGCCGCTGGAGGACGGCGTCAATAAACGTCTCCTTTGTGAACTTGGAGGCCTGTTTCTTGCGGCGAGCCGCTCTCCTCTCTGCAGAGGTTGAACGCCGCCGCAGCGGTGCCCCAGGGTGCGTGTGGTGACGGCTGATCGGGGCCCTTGGCTCGCGCGAAGCTCGAACCCGCAGTGGGTAGTGGCCTGTGTCTACTGAGAAACCCACAGGAGAAACAACGAGCTCGAGGAACGATGTCTCTTGAATGACGCCACTGACTGAGTCCACGGTTGCAATCTCAGCAGCACTATGCTAAAAATCAGAAATAACCGCACAGCTGGCCGCTGACGTTGAAGGTTCGGCGCACTCTCGTGGAGTCCAGGTCTTGTGGAGAACTGCTGTTACTGAGTGGACACCTTCGCTGGCAGTACTCAAAACTACCGTAGAGGATGTACCTGGAACGTCGATGAAGAGACGCAGTGTGCTTAGCCAGTTCTAGACTCTGTCCTTTTTACCTGGCGATACCAGTTCACTACGCCTGGAGGGAGTGAGAAGGGGGGAGGACAGGGGTTTGGCGGGAACTTAGGGCCCAATAAGGCGACTCCTAGGAATTGGTTGGTACTGCCCTGCGACAAAAGCACTCCAGCGAGCAGTATAGGGACCATTAGCGGAAATGAGTCAGCATTTTAGAGATTTGCTTTCCAAAAGAAAAAGATGTGGTTTCTCAGACGACCGTCAAACATTCTTTGTTGAAAAGAAAAATGTCAAGCTCCCCTTCAGAGTAAACTAAGGAGTGCCGCGGCAATTGACTTCAAGATGGTTCGGAGGAAGGTGTGGAAAGAGTACAAGGGCACAACAAACCATAGAGGGGATCCCTGGAGCGGGACAGTAGGGGCTAGGCAGGAAATGGGCCTTGGTTCTCGTGTTGGCAGTAGTGGGCTTCCTCGCACTAATGTTTCTTAACTTTCAAAATTTCAGGAAAGACGTCTTACGTTTTCCAACCGAAAACACTACGTCAAAGATGGCAATCTCGCATCCTTGTTGGAAAAGGAAAGGGGGAGGTGCCTCTTTTCCTGTGGGTCATTGCATGGGAAACGTTACAGGGTCCAAAAAAGACCGTGACTGATTTTGTCGAAGAAAATACGGTTAATTGTCGAGTATGTGAATACCTTTTTTTATAGTATTTTCGAGGAAAAAAATATCTCACGTAAGCGCCTTTCGAAGTTTTTGCGAACACGCGAAAGTTGCTCGCAGGTGAATATTTTTGAATCAGGCGTGAAAGCAGATTAAAAAACAAATTCATTATATTATCGCGTACGCATCATTCTTTGATGCAACGTCATTATTGCCCCCATATAAGACATTGCTGCTTTTTCTCGGTACAATAAAGCAGCAAAAAATTGTGCATTTCCAGAATTTGTTATTATAAACGTTGTTCATATTTCAATCACAATAAAATTTTTACCGTCCACTTAATAGTAGTCGTCTGCCAAAAATATATTGATCTTTCTTTAAAGAGTATTTTTTTAGAAAATCAGTCCCAAAGTTGGCAAAAAGTGATGATTTTCTTAGATTGAGACCAAAATTAAGCATAAAGGCCATCGAGATAAAAGACTTGAGATTACTCTTTAAACATACAGACTTCTTAGCTTGCAATCCAGTCTTTTGTTTGAATAAATTTTGTATGCCGCAAAAAATTTTTTTTTTTGAAAGTTCACTACTAGTGTCATGGGGTTTGCACTACCGAAATGCGCTTTCACCGCATCACACGTGCGCTGCACCGACCTTTTTTTTTGGTACGCATGTTTTCTTTAGGCCTTTGCCAAGCGAGGACGTTCTCAGTCAGTTGATGCCAGTAAGTATCCATCTTGAACGAGGTCCTTTCCTCGCCTTAACACTCATTTTTGGCCACAGCGTGGCCATGTAAACGAATAAAACATAGATGTGACGATTATTGTGTGGAAGGTATTCGTAAACGATTTTGAATTATTTAGCGGCCGTATGCGAATATCACATAGTGATTCATGCATAGTAGTGTCTTCCGCATAATTGTAGTCAAGGAAAACATGCCACCAAAATTGTGTGTGTATTCCTTTAAGAAAAATTATACGTGTAACGTTAAGAGACCGGAAGCGGGCAGAGTGGGGGAGGGAATAAACGCCGGTTAATGATATGCTAGTCGAAATCAAGATGAAGAAATGGGCTTGGGCAAGGCATTTAATACGAAGGCACGATAACCGCTTGCCTTTAAGGGTAACGGAGTGGATTCCAAGAGAAAGCAAGTTTAGCAGGGCGCTACAGAAGGTTAGTTAGGCGGATGAGATAAAGAAGTTCGCAGGCATAGGGCGTGCGCAGCTGACAAAAGACTGGGTTAATTGGAGAGACATGGGAGAGGCCTTTGCCCTGCAGTGGGTGTAGTCAGGCTGATGATGATGATGACTCCTTTAAAGGGACACTGAGGAGAACTAGCATTTTTTTTTTGTTAGCAAAATCTGGTAGTTCGACATTTCATGGTTTTGTTGCCGCTTGTCCGGGCGCGAAAGATGCATTTATTTCAAGGAAATTTGGATTCATAGTTGAAAAAGTTTTTTCCGCTCCTCTGATTCAAACTCAGGGAACTCTTATGACGCCACGGCAACTCTTATGACGTCACAGAACGGCGTGACGTGAATCGTGACGTAAACGCAACTGCGTGATTTCTGCCGGCTAGCGGTGTGGTGTGCAACCTTCCTTTGCAAGCCTCAGAGGTTTGTGACGTCCATGAAGTAAGGATAATTCCTCAAAGTTGGCGCCTCTTGTCCTAGGAAGTCATCACGCTTGTACTTGCGAGATTGGCCTGTGGCGGCGATACCTGTATTTTGGTTCGTGCTATTTTCTACATTACAAGAGCCTTGTTTTCAGGAAGAGTGGCGTTTTTGTGATCAGGAGCTGGTATTCTATGGATACAAGCCAACTTCAATTTCTCCTCAGTGTCCCTTTAAAAACCCGGTTCGACACCTTCCCTTGACTCTCCTACGCCACAGAAGTACCTTGGGTTCTCTGCTACTAATGCGCCGCCACAAGGCAACGAGACTTTTTTTGACCAGCACGGCCGCAAGCTCCGGATGCCTTCACGGGGGCTGGTATCACAAACTGGAAAGAGGATAAGGAGAAATTTTCCAATCACGAAAAGTCAGGAGGGCATAGAAACGCTGTCTACCAGCACAGCAGCCTGCAGGCGACGTCGGTTCGTAACCAAGTCAACACTCAAGCTCTAAGGCAGCAGGAGATAGCGAAGCGCTCTCTGAAGCTTAATTTTCAGGCATCCGAGTACCTATTGCGCCAGCGTCTCCCATTCCGTGGTCACACAGACAAGGAAGGGAACTTCCATCAGTACCTCATGTTACGCGCACAAGATAGTGATGAATTCACAACTGGTATGAAACGGAACACGACGTACACTTCTGCACTGCTGCCAAATAAAATAATAAACCATTTTGTAGAGACCATGCAAGAAACACTGTGCAGCGTCATTCCGGCAACCGACTACGCCATAATTGTAGATTGGACGCGCGGGACGTCGCCGGTGTTGAGCAGGAAAGCACATCTGTGCAATACGTCGATGACACAATGACTGACAAACTTTTATAGCTTGCTTTAACTACGTTACCTCTTACTCATCACGTCTCTTGATTTCTTGGGGTCTGCTGCCACCTTCTTTCGGCGTCAAGTCCGAGGAATTCCAGATGGTGACTCCCGTAGTAAATCGATATAGCAACGAAATTTGTGATTGATTGGTGACTTCACTATTGTATCCAATTAGGGATTGATTGAGGACTTAACTTATAAATCCAAGATATCGGCCAATAATGATAATTAATTGAGGACATTAAATAATAAATACAAGATGGCGGCAGCTAACGCTCGTTACTTGAACTAGTTCCAGCCGCTGGCGGCATCTTTTTTTATAGAAGTAGGATAATAATAATAATAATTGGTTCTTGGGGAAAGGAAATGGCGCAGTATCTGTCTCATATATCGTTGGACACCTGAACCGCGCCGTAAGGGAAGGGATAAAGGAGGGAGTCAAAGAAGAAAGGAAGGAGAGGTGCCGTAGTGGAGGGCTCCGGAATAATTTCGACCACATGGGGATCTTTAACGTGCACTGACATCGCACAGCAAACTGGCGCCTTAGCGTTTTTCCTCCATAAAAACGCAGCCGCCGCGGTCGGGTTCGACCCGGGAACTCCGGATCAGTAGTCGAGCGCCCTAACCACTGAGCCACCGCGAAGTAGGATGGCAAATGGACAATCGCGGGATATTCCTTACCTGACCTCCTGGTCTTTGTAGTTCACCTACTGTAGGAAACTCTTCATCGTCAATGCTAATAATAATAAGATATGTAAAAGAGCGCGTCGGCCGTGAACCCCTCCGGTTTAACGCCGGCCAAATATTTTCGAACGCCAGACATGCAGCGATTCCTCAGTTGTTTCTCGTCCATTCGTTTAGACCGTCGTGAAGAGAGGCTGTCCGACTAACGCGAGATGCCATCTACTGGGAAACAAAGGTCAGTTTATCCTGAAACTAAAAAAAAACCCCGATTTCACATAGGCTGACTCCCAGAGCAGCTTTCAGTGGCACCGCCATATTGAATCGATTCAGGCGCTCCCTCTAGGTAGTGAAGATCACCAATACGCTGCAGCATGCAGGCAGGCTGTGATATTTTTTGTAGCGAGAGCTACACTGGGCTACCAGCAGTGCATTTCGCAGTGGCTGGGACAGGCCAGTTGTGCGCATGCGCAGTTACTATGGAAGCCGGAGATTTGCAGTAGGTGCGGCGTGCGCTCTACCGTCGGAGGAAAGCGCAGCGCGCGCTTTATCGCCGCACGCCGCTCTATCACCCGAACCGCGCGTCGCATGCGCAGGATTGCGTATAAAAGGCGGAGATATAATAGGCGTCTTTATCACAACGTTTGACATGGAATCACAGAAGGAGAGTCCAGGCGCTGCTAAGCGGCAGTATGGACAAGAGAAGAGAAACTCTTCCGATCCTGAGGTCGTCGCCTGGCTTACTCAACAAAGATAGAATGTCCGTGAGAAGGCGAAGAGTGCAGCGGAGACGCCCGAACAGAGAGAGTAACGGCTTGCCAAACGGAGATGCCAGACTGCCGACCGTATTAGACGGCGCATAGCCGCCGAGATGGAGCCCAATGTCTATCATTGCTAACAATACAGTGACCACAACAAGCTCAGCCAGGGGAATGTACCTCTCGCCACGTATAGGCTGGCATAGCTGAACTAAGCCACTGCCAATTTTTTTTTTTTTTGCAGCGATAGCTGTATCCGCCGCACCTTTACAAACGCGCCTTAACACAGATTGCACCACGGATGTGTGAGGAGGAGCGGAGCCATCGCTACGAATGGCGAGGGGAGAGGAACGCCAGCTGCGCGCTAATCAGGCCGGTCACAGTCATAGATGCGGTCGGTGAGAAGGAGCACCAGCTGCTGGCCAAGCGGACGAGGGGAAGCGCAGCCAAAGCTACGCATACAAAGCCACAAAGTAGATAACCACGATTAATGTCGGCGTTGTCAGTAGTGGGCGAAGAGTGCAGCGAATCCTGTGAAATTGGGTGCGTTCCAATACTCCCAAGTAGACGGCTACTTAGACCTCTAGCCGGACAGCCGCCATCTTGGGACGCGTTCCATTTCTCACGAAGCAATAAGACTGCTTCGCCGAAGTCCACATCGATGCAGGCTAACTTGCTGTCTAAAGATGGCGGAGCTCATGTACGCGGATGAGCGAGTCGTGCTCTAGCGGGCGTCGGACTGTGCACGGAGTATAGGAAAGGAAAAATGTGGGTCATTACATTATGTTATTTGCTACGCAAAGTAGTGTCCAATTAATCTTCGGGGACGTGCGATTCCTAGCAGTGAATCACGCAGGAGAAAATCGTTCACTTGAGAGCTCTGCTACAGCAGCGGACGCTGTAGGTCTGTTTACGTGGTCTGTTTACGTGATCCGGTATCTGACGATGCTGGATCTTAGTTAGCACCTTGATTTTAGAGATTAATACTCGTCGCAGTCGTTGGGTTCTTCGACGGGCGTTAAGACGGATGGCGTGACGGTTAACAAATGTGTTCTTCTGTTGCTGTATTAGTTGCATCAACTCTTTCGCGTACATTCTTTTTTATCTCTACACTCTCAGAACAAGCACACCGGCAAGTTGCGAATTGATTTTAGACTTTGCAGGAATAAAGCTCGCTGCTTTCTTTAGGTTTCTCGCCGGCTCCGAGTTCCACGTACGGCAGACAGCGGGTTTAATGGCACGCATGTGTTTTCCTGTTGCAGTGTATATTAGCCGTATCGCATTTCGCGCATATTGATTACAGTCTTTCGTATTCTTTATTATGTTTACAGCGCCGTCTGGGCGAGCACTTTCGAGGAGCGTGTACAGTTTAGCATCAATAATAAAAGAATAATCGCATATCTCTTTAGCGTTGTCTTCGGAGAGAGGCCCCGTCTGCTACATGTAGACTGACCGATAGGCACATCCACCAGCCCGGTTTACGCGCAATGTCATTCCAGAAAAAAAAGTGAAAACTTGTTGAAAACACGTTTTTAATGATCGTTATTGCTCAGTTTGAGAAAAATTGTAGTACAACTCTTCATAAGCTTTATTTTTACCTTATTATGCCGCGAGACGGCGTGAGCAGTAGAAAAGTTCAAATACATGGGCTTCTAGACGTATGCCACTCTCACTAGACGGCTTCCTAAACGTCACACTAGACGTCTTGTTAGACGGCTAGAGTATTGGAAAGCAGCCATTGTGGACATGGGTCTTCAGAAAAAAGCAAACGACTCCCCGGACTTTTCCACATTTGGCGTGCTAGAAAGTGTAGAGCATGTTTTATTGGCGTGCCCAGCATATGCACGAGAAAGAGTCATGCTAGCACCTACTTGAAGTCTTTGGACGCTATGCCTTTCGCGGAGGATTTGACCCTCGGCGCTTGGCCAGATAGTTCGAAAACTCTACAGGTAACGCGAGCGTTCTCACGTTTTTAAGCGTCACGGGCTTTGACTGGCTTTTGTAATGTTTGAAAGTGTACCTTGTTTTTTTTTCATCTGCTTCGTCCCATTATCATCATCATCATCATCCCCCATCGTGATAGTCTTTTTTCTCCTCTTCCCGTTCCCCAGTGCAGATTAGCAGACCAGTGTACATATATTTTTCAGGCCAATCTAACTGCTTTAACCTAAACCCCCCTCTCTCTCTCCGCCGCGGAATCTCCCTCATAAATGACGTGACTGTCTCAAGTATCAAAGGTGTCACAGCAGGAGATGTTCTTTAATTACATGGTCGGGCTGGAGGAGGGATTCGGCGAGGCTCGCGCTTGCTCAATTCGCGTCTATACTGGCCACGTAACTTCGTCTAATCTCGATGATGGTGAGTTCCCTGAAGTGTTTTCTTCATTTCTCTTTCTACTTGCCATTCTTATTTTCTCACGCATCATATCTGAGCGCTGGTTCTGAAAAAAACGACGCGTTACCTCGCGCGGGTGCTGCGCGAGCTATTTGGAAGCGCGCGCAACCCGAGCTGCTGTTGGCCGACTCTCAGCCGAAGGACTTCGTCCCTGCGATGCTGAAACATGTGAGTTCCACGTATTTCGCAGCAACATCTTCGTCTGTCCGTCGACAGAGATGGCCGGCGCGCTGGCTCAGCGCTCGGATCAACAGAAAGAGGGCACGGCTTCAATCTGTTCAATACGAGGGGCGGCGACCGCCTTTCGATGGAGGCCAAAGATAAGACTCCCGTGTGCTAGTTAAAGAACCTCAAAGCGATTAAATTAAATTACAGCCCTCCAGGAGGGTGCTTTTTTTTCTTCATCCACGGTGGCTCAGTGGTTAAGCGCTCGGTTATTGAGCTGGAGTACCCAGCCGCGGCGGCTGCGTTTCGATGGCGGCGAAACCCTAAATGCACCCTTGTGCTGTGTGATGTCAGTTCACGTAAACATCCCCAGCTGGTCGAAATTATTCCGGAGCCCTCCACTACGGACATCATTCTCTTTCTTCTTTCACTCCCCTCCTTCATGGCGTCTGGAGCCGACGCCACGTTACCTCCTGGATTTTGTCGCGCTTTCTCTCTGGTGGCAATTAGATCCCTTTTTTCAGTTTAAACTGATTGGTGTAGGTGTGAAAGGATATGAATGCATCTCTCGGGAAATTTGGGGACTCAACCCGGCTCACTACTCGGCTGACATAACCTTGAGCTAAACTGTGAGCCAACTCGTTTCCCCTGTTCCCCGAGTGTGCCGGAGCACCCATATTATTTCCACTTCTCTTTGGTTCCATACTTGATGTCTTAAAATTCGTTTTGTCTCCTTGGAGATCCTGCCCTGTGGCAAATTGTTTACAGCGGCCTTAGAGTCACTAATTATGGTGACTGCTTTGGTGCTGACCATTGCCATGGCGATAGCCTCATCTCCGCTGTCCCTGAGTTCTTTGTTTTGACCGAACCAACCGTTTATGTTTCACCCGAGTCGTTCACGCCGACGATCACAAAGGAGTCGCCTCCTTCGTATTCCACCACATCTGCATAGGTTGTGTATTCCGAGCCTTCTAACTTGGCTTCAAGGGCCTTAGCTCTTGCTCGCCTCCTGCCTTCGTGAAAAACAGGGCGCATGTTTTTTTTGGAATATGTTTAAAAGTCAGTAATTTTCCCACTGCGGTTAGAAACTTTGCCCGCGCGTTTCTATCCGGGATTCTGTCATGTGTAAGATCCCCCTTTCCAGTTTAAACTAATTGACGTAGTTGTGAAAGGATATAAATTCATATATCGTGAAATTTGGGCACTCAACCGGCTCACTGTTCGGCTGACATAACCACGAGCTGTGGGGAAATTGCGCTGAAGTATGCTGTGCCTATTGCAGCGCCATAACACACTGCCCAGCGAGAAGACCAATCAGTTTTGGTTAGTACTATTAGTACTTTTGCGCGCCACCTTCAGGCGCTTATTGGTGTGAGCCTCTGCGCTCTGTCGAAGGCGCACGTGCCGTGCGTCAGCTATCTGGGCTACGCCGAGAGAAGCTAGGCAATGAATGCTGTCAGCCAAACGCGGGTATCTAATCGCGTAGAATGTGTTCTCGCGTTTTCAGCGACCCAAGCGGCTGACAAAAGCAGTTTTGAGTCACCGAATGGAACAATTGCAGTGCCACCTTGGCAGGGCAGGTTCCCCATACTGTGAGCCAACTCGTTTCCCCTGTTCCCTTAGTGTACCGGCGCCCATAATAGTTCCACCTCACTTTGGTTCTAGTCTCGATGTCTTAGGATTCGTTTTGTCTCCTTAGAGATAATACCACGCGCGGAATTGCTTATCGCGACTTTGGAGTCCCTAATTATGGTAACTGCTTTGGCGGTGACCATTGCCATAGTGATAGCCGCCTTCTCCGCTGTCCCTGAGTTCTTTGCTTTGACCGAACCAACCGTTAATGTTTCTCCCGAGTCGTTCACGCCGACGATCACAAAGGAGTCGCCTCTTTCGTATTCCACCGCATCTGTATAGGCTGTGCATTCCGAGCCTTCTAACTTAGCTTCAAGGGCCTTTGCTCTTGCTTGCCTCCTGCCTTCGTGAAAAACAGGGTGCATGTTTTTTGGAATAGGTTTAAATGTACGTAATTTTCTCACTTCGCTTAGTAACTTTGCCCGCGCGTTTCTATCCGGGATTCTGTCATGTAGTCCTACGTTGCTCAGGATCTTCCACCCCACGGGTGTGGTTGCGAGCCTCCTTAATTGTGCAAATATATCTGCGTAGCATAGTTCCGTGATGGTGTTGTAGACCCCCCGTTTAAGAAGTCATTGCGCAGGTGTGCAGTGGGGCAGCCCCATGACTGCTTTATATGCCTGCCTTATGATCCCCTCTATTTTAGATAGCCGGATACGATCACATCCTATGGAGCTTCAAAAATGTGCCGCCACATACATACTTAGTACAAGTCCCTTCTCTAGAGCGGTGAGAGGATATAATGGCCAGCTCAGATCCGTTCACGCAATCCTGGCCACTGGGTGGGCTCACAAGGTGGCCAACAGCCATGCCCACTAAAGTTTAGTGCTACCAATACAACCCCTCATGGCGCAGTTCGGTACAGTTACTGTGCCATTTCCTTTCCATAAAAACTGTTTTCAGTTTCATCTCTTCCTCTTCATCTGTTCACTCTCGCCACCGTTGAGGTGTCCAGCAACAAGCAAGAATGAGAGAGAAAGCTACTGCCCTTTATTTATCTGATAATGAATTTTTAAACTCCACAAAAAATATTCGGAGCGTAACTGGTGTGATGCGCCAATGATGTGGTTCTTGGGGGAACCCTTCAAGAATTCATACCCATGAAAGAAAAAATAGTTTTAAACTTGGTTTTCGAGGAAAGTAAATGCACAGTAATTGTCTCACATCTCTGTGGACATTCGAGCCTCGTTTTTCCTGCATCGAAACGTCGCCGCCGCGACCGGGCTCCAACCCGGGAACACCGGCTCAGTAGCCGAACGCGCTAGCCAGTTTCTTAAAACTAGTTTTCAGAAAAGGAAAGGCGTCGCTTTCCAAGGACGCCTCAACCACGCCCTAAAGGAACGGATTACGAAGGGAGTGAAATAAGAGAGAAAGAGTAAGCAATAAAGAAAAGGCTGGAGTAGTGAGCTGAAGAAAGTAAAGATCAGCGTTTATCGAACCGTAGCAACCAAACCTCTAACTTGCCCTAATAGATGCTGTCACTTCGCGTTCGTAGCTTACAGTTCGCTGCAAGAAGTATCGAGGTGGAGTAAAGGTATTTCATTCATTGACGTTCAGATCGCGTCAGTAAGGTCCAAGTTTGTACTCAGTTTAAAATCAGGCAGCCAACGTTCACCGTAATGCACAACGCAATGCTCGACAAGGCCGTCACAACGCCAGTGTAATTCCACTGAAGGACAGAAGTCTGTCTCACTGACATCTAATTAGCCATGTTTGCGAGAATCGCAGTCACACTTGATCAGCAAATGCTTATTTCGCCTCTCTATCTGAACCTACGCCACTGCGAGCTGCGTCTGCTGTTCATGCTCTTATCTTTGTAAAGTTGACATAACATCTTTGACCCTTTACTACAGTTTCGTTATAACGCGTACATATATTTATTCTTTCTTTTCCAGTCTTGAAGCGGAAACGTATCCTGCGCTGAAATCCCCACATTGAATCGAAGCAGAAGAGCACTCCGCTAAACGTGCCATGACGACTGAAAAGCCATATGTGTCAGAAAAAACGCTCGCTATTAACCCTGCCCTGCCCCAGAAGTGAAGCGGCACCAGTGTGTCAGATGGTTCGTCGTGTTGCCGAGTATAACAAGATTCTCTGGAACGTAGGCCTTGAGATAAGAGAGGAAAATGGCCTGGGGGAATTGGGCATCGCTATTGCCCCGAAGGCCCTGCTCATGAAACCTTGGGACGTCCCAAGGATTGACTGTGAAACCCTCGCCAGGATTCTGCTGCGCAACGTCCTCGCCCATCATCGCTGCATTGTGGTTGTAGAGATAACTTTCTTTGTAGCGAGGAGCCCTGTCCTCCTCAGCATTCTTTAACACAAGTACAGCGTCAGGAAGCTTACACTCTCAGATGTACCGTGCTGTGAAACGAAAGTCTTTGAAGCCCTACAGAAGCTTGCCAACCCCTCAGATCAAAATTATTCAGACGAAGGCGAAAAATACTTCTGCTTCTCTGTCAGACTGCCACTGTTTGTAATCCCTAAGCAGCAGGGCAGTATCACCCTTACCTCGCTGTATGTCGCCGATCTGGAATTTTGCACCGGATGCGCACGACAGTTGATAAACATACTCTTGCAGAATAACACCATAAGTGACTTAACCACCGGCTCCTGCGTGTTCACTTATGACTGCGTCGACCTCCTTCATGGCTTCGTCCTCTACCTGCAGAAACACCGCTCGCCGCTCAAGAAGCTGACAGTGCGAACACCCGAGGTTAGCAAGCGTGCACGGGAGTCTCTGGTCAGGGCCATTGCACCGAGGACGACGCTAGAAGAGTTGGTCATCGATATAGATATCTACGATGTCGAAGAGAAAGCCCTCTTTGCCGAAGTAATCGCCCGGAACCGCAATCTGCGTAAGCTAAGTGTTACGTGGCCGAGAAACTGCGTCGTGTCCATCAACAGCTGCGGCTTCGAACTTCTCGCCGGAGACGCAGCCACAATGATCGAGCCGTGGCTGGTAGCCCTGCCAGAAAACGCCACACGTTTGGCGCTGAACGTAGACCTCTTGGGTTTCTCAGAAGAGGTGTGTTGCGCGTTCTTTCGCGCCCTGGCACTCAACAAAGCCCTCCAAAACATCAACATAAGCCATCTTCCCGCATGCGCTGACCTCAAGCAGATATGCCAAATCATTCGTCATTCCGGCTTGGCGAAGGCCATTCACATTGAAGATCACCCCCTGAGCATCGGTAGCCTTCCCATGCTTCCCGAATGCCCGAAGTGACGCCCCTCACGGTCAGCTCTTTGCACCTCAACAATTCGGAGATCTTGCGCAGAACCTTCGAAATCCTCGTCTCCTCCAATCACGTTACTTCACTTCGCGTGTGCCTGCAGAAATGCTTCCTTGATAAGATCCAAGCTGCGATGGCAGCCTATATAATGGAAGCACGCACACTGAAGGACTTAGAAGTGCACGCCTACGTCGATGAACCCGAACTCGAAGACCAGCAGCATGACCCTGACGCCGGAAAGCATCTCGTGAACGCGCTGGCATCCAACCTCAGCCTCACCCGAATCACAGTCAGAGAGCTTCCTCTAAGCGAAGACAACTGTGAGTTCCTCGCAAACAGCTTTGCCAACAGCCAAAATCTATCCGAGCTCTCGATCGCGGTGCTCAGCCGCGATAGCTACAAGGCCTTCTTGTAGACGCTGGTCCGCCTGCTCCGGGTTGGTCTTCCAAGTTGCAAAGGCCGTAACACAGAGCTCCTTGTCATTCGCAGCATCACGAGGCGCAACGCCAGCCTCGTCACCAGAGCAGCCCGCTTCGTGATGGGTGACCACGATCCTTTCAACGCACGCGCGGTCGAGCTCGTCTCGGGACATGAAAGGGTCCTCAGCATCATTCAATAAAATGCTGGCGTCGATGCCAGGGAAGCGGCGACGATGGTCAGTCGTGCCTTGGGGCTTCGATGTTTGACGGGTCTCGACGACTACATGAGACTGGCTGGCGTGGTCAAGCGACGGGTTCAGTGCATCGGCGGACGCGATAGCTCAGTGCAACTCGACGAGCTCAGCTACGACTGCTGGATTCACATCCGCAAATTCCTGACTGTGGCCGACGTTTTGGGAGCAGACTGCTTGTGAACCTGTGATCGGACATTGTTTGGAGGTAAGCTTGCAACGTTGTTCTTTACCTCGTTATTATGAAGCGAATAACGACTATTTTAATTAGTGAACATTTGTCTCGCTTACATGTGCACCACACTTAACACTGAGGGTTATGCATGAAATGAAGGCCTCGAATAGGGTTATGCCAACGCATGGGTGGTTGTTTGCACTAGAATAACCCTTCCCTCAACAGATTTAAAAATACAGCGCCTGGTGTTTAAAGCAAGGGAAAACAATTACTGGTCCTTATCGAACCGGTGAACCGTATGAATTGCACTTTGAAACGCATGTAGTTAGGCTGCACACAGGCACACTTGTACGGTGGGCTCACGGACCTTTAATTCCATGTCAATAATGCTGAAGACAAAGAAAAGGCAAAGTGAACACTTCGTCTACGCCTTGGGTAATCGTCTTCGACCCTTCCTGGTTACTTCGATTATGTAAAAGCACTGCTTGTTAAAATCGGGATACCACACTGATGTTCCCCCATTCTCTCGAACAGTTTACCTTAGCACACCTCTTAGTCGCCTTCAAGGATATTTTGTGCGAAATTTTGTAATTTGGTTAATTTAAATATATCAGGGTAATGTAAATTAAATTTCGGTAAGTGTTATGTATTGCGGCTTACGCTTTACATTGCAAGCTGAAGTGTAGGACTATACGGATAGTGCAAACAGCTTACATCATCAAAGAAAACGAAGGCAGGATGCCGCAGTATTGAGGGTACGGTATAGCTGCTGACGAAAATACAATAGTGGCTTTGTTTTTTTCTTCGGACATCAGACAAGATCGCAATTTAATCGGTTTTTCTCATCACGAACAAAAGCCAAATTTAACCTCTCGAACGGCTCCAATTAGTTTTAAAAGCCTAATTAGTTGCTTGTTTTTCCACTCGTTGCTAAGGCTGCGCCCCACCAGATCGTGCCCCCTCTGCTGAGATACAGGTACAGAAGGTCCAGGTACATAACTACGCACCGACGCAATAGCTCGAAAATATGCCTGCCGAGCAGGGCACACTGACTATACCCTCTCTCAGACACCTCGTCCGGACATCCCTCACAAGGCACCCTTCTAACGCCCGCTCCGCTCAGCCCATCTTAGCATCCCCTTTAAGGAAACGCACACGCGGCCTCATTCCCCCGCGAAGTTTCCCCTTCCCTCATGACTGCCCGAAATAATCCACACCGGCTGGAGAGGCGGAAATTCGCCACGTGCTGTGGACCAGTAGACACAGTCAACAGGGCACTAGATGTCAATCCGGCATCTGTCTTCCCAGCATGCGTCGGGCGTCCATGGTGGATGAAGTGAAAAGGCGCCAGCTTACCCTCAAGGCTTCACTAAGGAACTATATGGTTGCAAGTACACGGGAGCAGCGGCCGGCGCCGGAGACCGCAGCGCCGCCACTCGGCTGCGAGCCCGCTCCCGCCGCGGCTGGTCGCTTACTTTCCGCGAAGACGCTACTCGGCATGCGTGCAGCCAGCATAGCCTCCTGACAGGCAGCACTCATCAATCTGTGCTTGTATAATATGGTAGATAAGCGCAACATTAAAGGAGTATAGACACCTAATTTTGGTGTCATGTTTTCTTCTCTATATTGATGCGGGAGGCACTACTACGCATGAATCACCATGTGATATTCGATTACGCCCGCTAAAAAGTTTATAGTCGACTTTTTCCGTTGTCCTGTTTCGGTTTCAACAGCCGAATGATGGCTGTGACGTCAGAGTATATTTGTGTCTCGTGCGTCATGAAAAATCGCCTTAAAATCGTTGCTTCATCGTTTAATTCACTGCAGTGTTGAAGCCAGCCTCCTTCAAGAGCCGGAATTGCAACGATTGAGGAAGCATCAGATGGCTTGAAAATTGTTTTTTTTTTTTTGAGGGGGGGGGCGGGAGGAAGGGGGGCAAAGGAAATGGCGCAGTATCTGTCTCACATCTCGTTGGACACCTAAACCGTGCAGTGAGGGAAGTAATAAAGGAGGGAGTGAAAGAAGAAAGGTAGGAGGTGCCCTAGTCTCCGGAATAATTTGGACCACCTGGGGATGTTTAACGTGCACCGACATCACACAGCACAAGGGCGCCTTTTGCGTTTCATCTCTATCGAAACACTCCCACATCGGTGGAGTTCGAAACCGGGTACTCCGGTTCAGTAGCTGAGCGCCCTAAACACTGAGCCGTCGCGACTGGTTATATCGGAAACTTTTTTGTGTCTCACATGACTAGCGTAGTACAATTTGATGTCACAGTCCTCATTCGATTGTTGAAGACGAAGCGGCACGCAAAAGAAATGAGAGTATAAATTGTTTAGCTGTCGTACGTGATTACCAGGCGGTAATCCGTGTATAATAATGCCTTACGCATCTTTACAAATAATAAAATGCGCAACGAAAATTTAAGTATCTCTACTGAGGATTTAAAATTCTTCGTAGACAAAGTCAGCTGCGTACGCCAGAAAGTTCTAGAGCGATTGGGCTTATCCCCATCAACACTATCACTAGCGCAGATTTATGAGTCACGAGAAAGACGATTCGTTGTCTGGTGGTCGCTTGGGAAGCCAGGCGCTCTTAGCCATTGAACGTCGAAGCATTGCTACTGACAAGATGTCAGAAAGCGAAGAAGAACCTATGTACGCCGAGCTGCAGCCGTGCGTACTGACGCCGGCTGACAAGACCCGCTGGACCGAGAGCGAAGTGTACATGGAGTATGTCGGCTTCGTCCTCGCCCTCAACGAGCGTGTCACGGGGAATAAGCTGACCGATAACTTTATCGTATCAGATTTCACGTCGGATCTGCTGTCGGTGCTGGGTTCAAGAAACGCCTCCAGTCAGCCAATTAGCAGTGGCTTAGCTCGAATATGCCAGGATATACGTAGCGTGAGCTACGCTGATCCCCTGAGCATCAATTGCCGCTGAGCAGCAATTTCGCTCTCCTTCTTCATGGCTATACCACACTGGCAAACGCCCTGCTATATGTACACTCCCACTGACACCTGTGTGCTTGCGCACAAAATGAGAGGCGCTATTAAGCAGCTCCGGGGCAGCGTCAGATGGCTACTGTGCAACGGAGGCGCACAGCTGGGCTGCGCCGGTGCCAATGCCTCTGCATCGGCTATTACGGGTGAGGCGCGCGCGGTGGCGGCTCCGGCGCGCCAGCTGTGCGCCGTGTGACGTCACTGCTCCTCGCGCATGCGCAGCACGGCTCTCCAGGAACCACGCGAAACTGCTTAACCTCGGCCAGTGTAGCTCACGCTACAAAGTTCGAAGCCGGAAACACAAAAGCCATCTTCAGAACCCGCCTTGTTAAAAAAAACTGTAATGAGCAGACAACACAATTAGAGAAAAGGCAAATTTGACATTCAAGAAAACAGTGCCTTCATGTACTATTTCGTGTCTTTTTTGAGTGATTCTGTCTTTGTAAACGCCATCGACGGAACAACTTATAGAGATCGTATCGAAACAGAGTGGCAACAAACGAGAAGTGGCAGCTTGTTCTACAATGCCAGCGGCACCATTTCTTCCACGCACCCTCGCAACGCGTCAAGAGCAGTGCTGGCCGAGCAATTCCGCCAAAACGCGGCTTTCATAGAGATGTAGCGCACTTAGTGCTTCCACATTGGTTGCGACGCGGTCAGCCCTGCAACGAGCTCATAAATGTCGTAGCATTTCAGGGATAATAAGCGGATTGATTTGGCAGCAATTTTTTCCTTATAGAAAATAAACAATGATCGCATAATTTGAGCGCTTAGTTTTAGCAGGTACTTAGGATTCCTCATGAAGCTTTTCATAAGTATTTTAACAGTTCATAAAATGGGCGTTCCTAAACCAAGTCATTCTAAGCGTGATTTCACTACAGCACCAGACAGAGCTGACGGCCGCTAGGGAAGACTAGCGGTGGCGCTCACCACGGCAGATATTTCACAAGTGCCTCCCTCTGAACCCGACCCCGAATTTCTCGTAATGCCGCCTGTTTTCTAGGCGCTCTCGCTGGCAAACGCGTATGTGAAGCTCTTGCTGCTGCATTCTGGTGGTTATCTTCAGTTCATCAACAGAGCGATATAGCACCCAGGAGACATACCAGCGTAGAAGTATAGCAGTTTAACGTACAGCCCCCGTCAAAAGTATACAGCCCAAAGCGTTTGCTTGCGAGGCCTGCAGCGTGCTTAGTTATACATCCGCAGCGGCCGTAACATCTCGAAAGAAGAATGGCTTCATGCTCTCAATCCTCCCAAGCTTTGGACTGCTAAATGTTCTAGGGAGCCGCGTTAAACCGCTTAGAAGCAAACTTTTTGGGATGTACATTTTTGACGCAGGCTGTATGCCTGTTGCGCACGCGCAGTAGTCCTATCCGGCCACGCATTTGCAACCGTGCATGCGAACTTATCAGTTATAGAATGCTCAGTTATTTGTACAGCTGACACAATTTACATCAGAACTGAAAGATCGGATCAATGCAAGGGAAGATAGGACCCACAAATCCCTGTGTGCCAGCAGGTGAAGTCAATGTGATCACAGGAATTTCCAGATACGCAATCTAATGGTAAACACGTTACGGAGGTTTCTGCTGTTATGGTGGTGTCTACTGTCCCAGGGGGTACAATGCTGTTTAGCAACCATGCATGCCGTAAACATTACACCAATCTTGTTACATGTTACATTACATGACACAGCAACAAGCTGATCCCATGGTGTGCCTCAGAACCTGAATTTCTTATCCTGGTGGCACTCGGATGCCGTGTCCCCCCCCCCCGCCCTAAGCGAAGGGAAGAGGGGGGGCCAGGAACTTCTGCCCCCTCCCCCCACCCCGATTTACACCACTGCTGCAGGTTCAGCAGTGCTCTGGTCAGTGGCTCGAAGATTTTCACATCGATGTGCCGCGCCCACATTAAAACCCTCCTAGATAAAAGTGTCATTTTCCAGCAAGCGAACATGGCAGTCTGGATTCGTAATTAAAAAAAATGTAAAATAAAGTGGTGTACCATTCGCTGAAAATTATCTGTGAATGGTTTCAAGCATAGGCATTGCCATGAAACATAAGAGAAAGAGCAAGGTTGCTTCACGATCTTTTCGAGACTGTATCTTTGTGGCAATCGTCGAACCCTTGTGAACGAAGTTAAAAACCTGAATCACTTGAATACTTCCTCCTATGCTTCCGCAGGTTTTCGTCTCGGAGAAGAACTTATTTGGCGATCCCCTCGCTCGATCAGGGCTTCATCCTTGTATTCATGTTCTCTTCTCCTTTGGTGGAAACGTCCTGCAGGAGTCTCGTTCTGAAACCAGTGTGCGTACCTGTACCTTATTAAATCATCGCGTAATGTAGGTTCATTTGTTCGTTATGCATTTCTAGATAAAACTATTTTTGAATCCAAAAAGTTTACCGATGCTTACCTAACAGAAGTGAGTAAACATATACCTCGTGTTTGAGTTTATCATCATCATCAGCCTGAATACGCCCACTGCAGAGCAAAGGCTTGGCACTCCATGTCTTTCCAATTAACCCTGTTATATGCCAACTTTGCTCACCGTATTCCCGCAAATGTTTTATTATCGTCCGCCCAACTAACGTTCTGCCGCCCCCTGCTACAATTGCCTTCTCTTGGCATCCACTCCGTTAACCTTAAGGACCAGCGGTTATCTTGCCTTCGCATTACATGCCTTGCCCAAGCCCATTTCTTCCTCTTGATTTCGATTAGTATGTCATTAACCCGCATTTGTTCCCTCACCCACTCCGCCCGCTTCCGGTCTCTTATCGTCACACCCAAATATTTCTTTCCATAATTTACCCCGCAAATTTTCCACCGCCGGTGTGTGCCATTCCAACAGAGGCCAACAACTACAGTGAAGAAGAGGAAAGAGGCTCAGTCGGTGTGCGAGCGGCGACGAGTGCCAGAGAAAGTGGATAAGACTCTAGTGCCCCCCTCCCTGCCGTCATCTGCTCAAAATTTGCTGCCGTATGAAGCCGTACCATGTGGACTCAAGGAACACAAGCATGGACGTGCCAGTCATGACCGACATGTGTCAGGGAGGGTCGTCACATGTTTCCACGCCTTGTATGGAAGTGGGTGTCACTGAAAGCGTGGGTGCGCTACAGACTGTCTTCGACGGAAATTACGAGGACTGCGATGAAGGGCGTGGTCTTGTCCCAAAAGCAGTCATCTTCTGCCCGCAGACTCGTCAGGAGGGGTTGTCTGGAGCTGACAGCAAGAAGGAGGTTGCGTTGTGGGCTCTGCAGAAGCGCTGCTGTATGGTCCGGGATGAACGGAGTAATCGCACCGAAGGATGCTCTGGTAACATGGTGCGCCTGGACGGAAATGTGTCCTTGCAATTCGACGGGGCCGTCACGCCAACAGTCCTGGCATCCGCCATCGCCTTCGTGGTGAGTTCATTCTGGCATGGAAAGCGCAACACTATTGCCAACTCGCGTTAACACATGTGGACGCTGCGCTAGATTATGACGCAGTGGAATTAAGTGCTTCACCGCCAGAGCTTGATATCCTGATAAGAGTACTCACCGTTTTTTAGTGCAGTGTTCTCACCTTTTCATCTTTGAATTTGATTAACTATTTCGCCTTTAGTTTCTGGCCTACAATGCGACCTGAAGTGCACGCGTATACCATGAACCCTTGTGTGTGTCATGTTGTTCACAACCTTAGACTTGCCGCTCCCCTAGCTGCGTCACCAATACCGTGTTCAAATTTCTGTAATTTATATCCTTCTCATCTCCTGAAAAAAAAAAGACTGCAAAAGAGAGAAAAAATACACCACAAAGAAGGCTTCTCGAAGATATCGAAGAAGCCTTGTGTAAAGATACCGAATTGTTTGCCCTAGTCAACACACTGACGTGGCTAGAAGAGCGCGCAGGCTAGCAGCAAAGAATTTTTTTTCTTGCACACCTTGTCCATAAACATAATCTGGATCAATCTTAGGTTTGCAGTGGTTCATTTTTACTCATTCACGTCTTAAAAGGCGCCTGTGTTTCACAGAATAACAGCCACGTACGATGACGATTGTAATGCTAGCATGCAAGCTAAATATTCTGTGGTTGAGGTGACACTTAGGTATGGTGAGTTTCTGCCTTGCAGGTTTTCTCATTGAACTCTACGCAGTCCGTCACTTTCTGTTAGGATTTCCACTCAGAACATCGGTTTCGTTTGACGCCCTGCATGTATCCTCATTGGGAACTTCAGTTCCCTGGAACAGCGCTGCACATCTGCCACGCCTATTGCGACTTCTACAGGGCCTGCCTCTTGTGGTGTTCCTGGGTGGGATGATGCGCCACCGACAGTCCGCCTTGCCGCTGTTCACCGACCTGAAGGTGCCAGCGCTGATTGTGATCTAGTCTTAAATCTTCGCCGGCCCCGAGGTTGTACTGCACTTGAGTCTCGAGGCGCTACACAAGGGGAGGCACAGTGCATCCTTTGCCGTCTTAGTCCTGACCAGGCTGCTCTACACGGTGTGGCTGGCCGTCTCGTTCAGGGCGAGTGGTCCCCTGCTGGCCTGGGAGTTAGCGGTAAGAGTGGCAAAACTGGCTCGCATTGCTCTTCCAGACCTAACTTACATGCAAAGGCTTGAGGAAACACTGAAGCTCCGCCTCGAGGATATGACGCGATAGCGTTATGAGCCCCTTCAGCGGCTTGGAGTCTTCTTTGCGTATCGCTTCGCAGACGTGGTCATTATGTGCTTTAGATTGATATAAAGCGGGAAGTCCTCATATATAACTCCTGGCACATAGTTGCAGGCGTTAAGTGACGCGCAACCTGACATGGCGTGGTAGCTGTTTCAAACACAGCCATCTCTCACGACCAGTCATTAATGTAGCTGCCACCTGACAGGTCGAGCACGTTGTGATGACATCACAATGTCTCGTGACCTATGTGGCAAGTGGGGCATCTGCTTTTTCGCTCACAACGCCGACAACGTTGCAGCCGGACTTAGTGCCAGCGGCAGCCTTGACTTAAGCGCTCAAAATAATTCAAGAGTGCAACGTGTCATATAGCTGCACGGCTACATTTGGATGGCTATTTACAGCAGCTTAGAACTTTTCGCGAGTTGTAAATAATTTTCGCTTTTACGGGTGGTTCCGTACTCTCAACGGCATAAAACGACAGCTTCTAGTTAGGGCTAATAGCTCGTCTTGCATCTCTCTAAGTGGTATTGTTAGCTCACGCATCCAAAATTCCTATCTAAATGACAACACGAATCCACGAGCGATCTTAAATAATTTGCTTCCAAGCTATTTTTAGCATAAAAAGGAAAATGAAAGAAAGTGAGCTTGAGAAGCGGACTTGAAAAAGCTTGAAAAGGTCCGTTCGACGTCCAGCAACAAGGAAATTAATCGTTACGCCACAGCATGACTGTGCAATGTGTTGTTATCGGTTTTTTATGAATCTCCACTTTCGTCTTTTGGCGAGGCTGCTTAAATGAAAGTTTTAGGGTGCCTGATTGCGCACGCCCCCTCGGAAGTGCGGTGTCGTTCTGTGAAGTGGTCAACGCTGCCTCCCAAGCGGCGATGGCCATTGGGCTCCGCACGCTTCATCGCTGCGGGTGGGAGAGACGTGTGCGCGGCGTTCTTGGGCAAAACGCTCAGGGCTGTGTGGCCCTGTTCACGAAACGCTCGCCACATGGCTAAGGATTGTTTGTTTTTCCGAGAGAAGACAAACGTCTACTGCTCCCTCTGGCAAAAAATCTATTGAGACACAGCCCAAGGTCAGTTGATGTGTTTTGTGCGAGTAATACCATTTCGGCGAGGTTCACAGTTGATTGGCGCGTACATAGCCACTGAGTTTATCGCTTAGTTGTTCTGGGTCTTTGTGTATATGTGTGCGTGCACAGCTAGTTTAATTTCTAAGTAAGCAATGCTCCGCTTTGAGGTGCATGTGTCGACGCAAATACAAATTATAGGATGCTTATGTTATGTTTTACACTGCCGATGGTTAATTATATTTTTCTTCATCTTAGGCCAAAGGGCCAACCGTGCACAACAAACGTTATCATCATCTTCTCAGCGCGGCATGCCTTTCTTCGCCTCGAACTCGACATGCAGCTGCGCTCTGCCCATGTGCTGCCTGCGCGTCGGGCTCCATGATGGCGGGCGCCGCAAGTGAACTCGCTAAAGGGGTAACGACGCGGTTGTCTCCACCCTAAGCGGCGGCGCTCCCGGAGACACGACGTCGACAGATCGGAATCCCGCCTCCTGGGCTCTATTCTGGAACCACCGCCATGTACTTTACAAGCCTCTCTCTACCAAATGGGTTGAGAACGTAGGATAGGAAAGAACAAGGGTAGGCTTATCACAGGGACAAGGCGAAATGCGAAGATGGATCGCGGACTAAGACAGAAGGAAGGGGAGACGGACGAATAGCCCCGTATAGTCTGTCCACTGTACCCTCTTGCAAATAAGAAAAGGCTTTCATTTCTATGTACGGCCCTGTTGTTCCTTCAAATGTAGACGAATACTGGCGGTTCTACGGTCTCCTTTTGGTCAGTTGTGCCTTCATGTAAGAATGCAGTATAGAACTTAAATGATAATTAATCGCCAACTGGCCCAAAACGTTGCTTTTGATTTTCTTGTCGTGTTACCTGGAAGCTATCTTGGTGAGATTATCTTTACAGAGACTGTTGTGATATCACGTTTGTACTGCGACCTTGCTTTGGAAGAAGCTGAATTTTCAATCATTCAGGAAGGGTTGAACAAAATATGTGAGCCAATCTGTTTGGAATGTCCTGCTGCTTTCTTTTATGCTTAAGTTTTACGGAGAGTCACATCTCTCAGCAAAACTACTAAGTTTTGCTGAGAGATGTAACCTTTGCGGCCCTCTAATGAAGCCATGCTGCGCTGGTTGCTTCTTCAGATGATGCGAGACCGTTTTGCTATGGCGGCGTTCTTGTACGCGTACGACGGCTACATCAAGTACCTCGTGTGCCTGCCCCGCACGCTGTCGTACCTGTACGGCTCGGAGACCTGTGCACTTCCCACGTGGTGCCGGAAGCCGTCGGGTCGGTCGAAGGAAGACATCTTCGAGGCGTGCGCATATCTCTATGATATGTTGGCCATGTCAGAGCACGCCGAGGTTATCCAGGTATATTATATATATGCACCACTGTGGTCGGAGAATGTTTTCTTGCGCAATGCATGCTAGGTTACCGGGTTAGCGAATCTCTGCGCTAACAGCTTAAGCTGCAGACAGTAAAAATTCGGCCCTACGCCAATCTCCTCTTAAGCACAAAGTGAAACTAACGGAGTTTAAGCGAGGATTGAATTCTTTGACGTGCCCACCGACGACAAAATTTTCACTTTCAGTGCTAAGAAATAAAAAATGTCACGGTAGTTCTTGCGCTTGAGTAAAACCGAGGTAGCAGGGAACAATTGCTTTTAACTCAAGGAGCATCGGGGGATGCGGATGCTGACATACTGAGCTTCACACACTGCACGCACTGTGTACATATTTGCTTACAAGCTGAGGGTTAATGGTTGCTCTTTTGCGGTATTTGACACGCACACCATGCTTTAAAGGCTCCGTGGTTGTGCTAAGCACAACGATCATTGTTGTTTACAGCGTTATAGATCCTAATCGGGAGGCATGATGCTTGTCCAGGCAGGTATAAGACCCACATACCCAGTCATTTTGTCTACCTTAGAGAATCAAGTCATTTGCACAATAACGTTCCTGTAACCAACGAACAGAAGAAAGGTGACAGTTCAAAAATATCACGTTGTATGGTCATTGCACCAAGTATCGACAATTTGCATCGGCTTGTGCGCCATCTCTTTTTTTCAGATGCACCACGAGAAGTACGAACCACACA
Organism: Amblyomma americanum; assembly: GCF_052857255.1. Taxonomy (NCBI): domain Eukaryota; kingdom Metazoa; phylum Arthropoda; class Arachnida; order Ixodida; family Ixodidae; genus Amblyomma; species Amblyomma americanum. Next base: position 4,376,946 of record NC_135497.1, on the reverse strand, counting down.
TGCGGAACTACGTGCGTGACAACACTCTCGGGGCCTGCGTATAGGTCTGCGATCTGAGCTTGGCAGTGCTCTTGATCTTGCGCATGTTAAAGATGATCTGGGGCGACATCGCCGCTGTGGTCCATCTCTACAAGCGCTACACGGCAGAGCGGCGCAAAGGAGTCACTCGGAACGGCGCCTTTCACGCAGTGGCGCTAGCATTGCTTGCTACTGACACGTCACCCATAGAGGCACTCCTTGCTGGTGGGTCTTCTGTTGTAGGATTAATTTGAAAAAGGGTCATCTGACATCGAATCTTATCAGATATCCAATTTTTTCGTGCTAGTTCTTTTGTGGGGAAAGGTTAGTGTGAGGGCGATGCTGTATCTCCCTTAGATTCTGTATCTCGGTACAGTACACCATTTTAGTTTACTGTGCGCCAATATGCGAAACAGATACTGAGCTATTTTCTTTCGGCAAAAACCAATTTTCATTTTTTTTCAACCCAATTTTCAATATCAGGTTTAAACAGATGCCCTTTGTAAAAAAACACCAAAAAAGAAGTGCTTTCAATAAGGGCTGCTATCATACGCCTTGAAAACGTAGCTGCCCGAAGCGCAAACAACGGATGAAGGCCAGAAGGAAGATAATTTCATAGTGATAAAATAATGCGAGCAGCACTGATCACACAGGCGGAACATTTGACACTGGCGTTCACAACCTACAGTGTTGCTGACAATTGCCCAGTACACACGGAAGTGGAGAGTAACGTTCAGTAATGAGAAGATACTTCCATCTGGCACAAGGAAGCCTTCATTTGCACTGAGCAGAAACTGCTGTATCTTGAAGACAGGCATCTCTTAGCAAGTGTGGAAATAGTTTCATTGGTGGCTTACCGAATGGATTCTGTTCGCAAGTTTTTTGTTTTTATTTCAGTGTGATTTTATCTCCATGTTTTCAGTATGCTGCACTGTTGGAATTTTAGAATAGGGTATGCGGCGACTTGGCACCCTACTTAGGTTCGTGCGAACTCCTCGAAAGCGTTCTGGCTGAAAATTGCCGTCAAGAAGAGACCAGCATTAGCATGACATATTTTCTAAGCAGCCGACATAGCTATTAAAGTGCGCCAGCGCCAAAACTGCTTCATAATTCTCATTTCGCAGAGTCACCGCACGTTGATTGATGCCAAATCTTGATGTACGAACCATTCAGTTCGCAGTTCCGGTCTCATGAGTTGGAAGTGCTGTTGTTGGTAAAAAACGCTAGGATTCATGGGCGATGCTTTCGTTCCCAAGATTCCGGCCATAGGCAACAGGATATACTCATACTTCGAAACGAAGCTGCTCTGGTGATGGAGCTAAAAAAACCGACATTCAAAAAGAAGACCACGAAGGTTGTTCGCGCAAGCTCTTGATACACTGATCTAAACAGGTCTGTGGTGCGACATATTCGTTGATATCATGGCTGTCGCCCATGACACATATGAACGAGGTTAAGCTTGGTTGTGAGTCTTTTTAACTAGAAACTTCTTAATGATTTAAATAATTCATGTATACAATTTCAAGTGATGTCTACTGAATAGGGCACTGAAGGTCTCCACATATTATTGTGAACAGATAAATGCCTGAAAAAAATAATTACTAATTCTGTGAGACGAAAAGTTGTGGCTGTCTAAGTCATCAAGTCTTACTCGCCCGAAGATGTCAGAAATTAAGAAATAAACGTTATTTGAAAGTTATTTGCAGGTTACGCGAATAGCGGTGTATTTGCCACAGCATATGATCAGATAAATCCACCTTTATGCAACCATTAAGCGTGTATCCTTTCCCTGCCTGGATGCCACGCACATTTAGGGTTGCGAGATTTTGAGCATTGCGGGCTATCACTATATTTATTTTATTGACTATTTGCTATCCAACATTTGTCCGCATTTTTTTGCACGTTACATATATCTCTTTAAATGTGAGAAGGTGCGCTGCCGGTCTAATTCCTCTCGAGGTGCAGTCAGTTCTCACTTGTATTACCATCTGCGGGTCAGAATGCATTTCGATCTCGTTCTAGGTGTAGTGCCGCAATGTCATGCTTTTCGTAACCTAGTTGTACACTATGATCACTTGATATATCTGAGAGCAATTAAGTCTAGTGCGCACAACCACACATGCGTGGGCATTAGCCCGATTCGAGGCATTCATTTCATACATAACACCCAAGTGTTAAGTGTGGCGCACATGCAAGCGAGACAAATGTTTACTAATTAAAATCATGTGTATTTTTTTCATACAAACCAGGTAAAGAACAACGTTGCAAGGTGATCTCCATACTAGGTCCGATCACAGCTTCACCAGCAGTCAGCGCCCACAACGTCGGCCACAATCAGAAATGTCCGGTTGTGAATCCAGCAGTGGCACCTGAGGTTGTCGATTTGCACGGAGCTCCAGAGTCCTCCGATGCACTGCACCCGTCGCTTGACAACGCCAGCCAGTCTCATGTGCTCGACGAGGTCCGTCAAACATTGAAGCCCCAAGGCGCGCCTCAGCATTGTTGCCGCTTCACTGGCTTCGACGCCAACATTTTCTTGAACGATGCGGAGGATCCTTTCATGTCCCGACACCAGATCGGCCGCGCGTGCGTTGTGAGGATCGTGTCACCCGTCACGAAGCGGGCTGCTCTGGCGACGAGGCTGGCGTTGCGCCTCGTGATGTTCCGGATAACGTCGAGCTCTGCATCACGGCCTTTGCAACTTTGAAGATCGACGCGGAGCAGGTGGTGATTGCTATCGATGCCCGACACCAGCGTCTGCAAGAAGACAGTGTTGCTATCGCGGCTTGGCACCGCGAACGAGAGCGCGGAGAGATTTTGGCTGTTGACAAAAGCGTTCGCAAGGAACTCACAGTGGTCTTCGCTCAGACGCAGCTCTCTGAGTGTGATTCTGGTGGGGTTGACGTTGGAAGCCAGCGCTTTCGCCAGAAGCTTTTCGTTATCAGGGTCATGCTGCTGGTCTTAGACCTCGGGTACATCGACGTAGACGCACACTTCGCACTTCTAGCTCCTTCAGTGTGTTTGCTTCCATTATATAGGCCGCCATGGCAGACTGGATCTTATCAAGGAAGCAGTATTGCACGCACACGCGAAGTGAACTCAAGTGATTGCAGGAGGCAAGGATTTCGAAGGTTGCGCGCAAAATCTCCGAATTGATGAGGTGGAAAGAGATGACCGTGAGGGACGTCGCCTCGGGGCATTCGGAAAGCATTGAAAGGCTACCGATGCTCAGGTGGTGATCTTCAATGTGAATGGCCTTCACCAAGCGGGAATCACGAATGATTTGGCATATCTCCCTGAGGTCAGCGCATACTGGAAGATGGCTTATGTCGACATTTTGAAGAGCTTTGTTGAGTGCCAGGCCGAGAAAAAACGTGCAGCACTCCTCTTCTGAGAAACCAAAGAGGTCTACGGTCAGCGCCAAAAGTGTAGCGTTTTCTGGCAGCGCTAACCGCCAAGGCTCGATCCTTGTGGCTGCGTCTCCGGAGAGATGGTCGAAGCCGTAGAAGATGGTGGACACGAGGCAGTTTCTCGTCCACGTAACACTTAGAGTACGCAGAGTACGGTTCCGGGCGATTACTTCGGATAAGAGGGCTTAGTCTTCGTCATCGTAGATATCCATATCAATGGCCAACTGTTCTAGCGTCGTCGTTTGTACAATGGCCTTGACCAGAGACTCTAGTGCGTGCATGCTGGCCTCGGGTGTTCGCACATTCAGCTTCTTGAGCGGCGAGCTGTGTTTCTGCAGGTAGAGGATGAAGCCATGAAGGAGGTCGACGCAGTCATAAGTGAACACGCAGGAGCCGACGGTTAAGACACTTATGGTGTTATTCTGCAAGAGTATGTTTATCAACTGTCGTGCGCAGCTGGTGCTAAATTCCAGATCGGTGACATCCAGCGCAGTAAGGGTTATGCTGCTCTGCTCCTGAGGGAGTACAAACAGTGGCAGTCTGACAGTGAAGCAGAAAAATTGTTCCCGTGCGTCTGAATAATTCTGCTCCGAGGGGTTGGCAAGCTTCTTTAGGGCTTCAAGAAGTTTCGCTTCACAGCACGGTACATCTGAGATGGTCACCTTACGGACGCTGTACATGTCTTGAAGAAGGCTGAGGAGGAAAGGGTTGCTCGCTACAAAGAAAGTCAGCTCGACGGCCACAATGCAGTGATGATGGGCGAGGACGTCGACCTGCAAAATAATGGCGAAGTCTAGGCTTTCACAGTCAATACTTGGGTCTTCCCAAGGGTCCATGACTACGATTCCCGGGGCAATAGCGATGCCCAATTCACCCAGGTCATTTTCCTCTCTTATCTCAAGGCCTACGTTCCAGAGAACCTTGTTATACTCGGCGACACGTCGAACCAGCTTACACAGTGGTGCCGCTTTACTTCTGGTGTAGCGCAGGGTTAATGGCGTACATTCTTCTAACGCGGATGGCTTTGCAGTAGCCATGGCGTGTTTAGCGGAAGGAACTTGTGCTTCGGTTCAGTGTGGGGATTCCAGCGCAGGACAAGCTTCAGCTTCAAGACTGGAAAAGAAATAAAAATTATATAAGTGTTATAAACTAAACAGTGGTGAAGGGTCAAAGATGTTATGTCAAGTTTACAAAGATAACACCAGGAACAGAAAACGCAGTGGCCGAGGTTCAGCTATAGAGGCGAAATGAACGTTTGTTGAGCTAGCGTGACTGCGGCTGCCGCCGAACGTAGCTAATCAGATGCCAATGAGACAGATTTTTTCCTTCAGTGGAGTACACTGGCGTCGTGACGGCTGTGGGGAACACTGCGTTATGCATTACAGTGAAAGTTGGCATCATAATTTTAAACTGAGCACAATCTTAGAATTACTGACGCGATCTGAACGTCAGTGAATGAAATATCCGTCCTCCACCTCGATACTTCTTGCAGAAGATTGTACGCCACGAACGCGAAGTGACAGCATTTAGTAGGGCAAGGTAGAGGTTTTGGTGCAACGGTTCGCTGAACGCTGTTCTTCACTTTCAGATGAATTTTCTGCAGCTCGCTACTGTAGCTCTTTTTTCCTTATTAAACTACCTCCGTCATCCATTTCTTTAGGGCATGGTTGAGGTGTCCTTGGAAAGCGATGCGTTTCCTAGTGACTAGGGCTATCAGGAACTGGGCCGGAGTTCCTGGGTTCGAACCCTGTCGCGGCTCCCGGGGTGGAGGCGAAACGAGGCTCGCATGTCCACAGATATGTGAGACAATTGCTGCTCATTTCCTTTCCTCAAAGGCAATTATTAAATATATTAAAATATTAAATCACAACAGTTGTGCTCCGAGTAAGCTGTGTAGTTTGCAAAATGGTTATGATAAAGGATAAACGCAGTAACTTTTCTCACTCTTGCTTGCTGCTCAACACCTCAACTGCGCCGAGGGTGAACAGATGAACGGATGAGATGAAACTGAAAATAGTTTTTTTGTAGAAAGGAAATGCGCAGTAACTGTCATACATCTGAGTAGACAACCGAACTGAGCCATGAGGGATTGTATTGTAAAGACAGCATTTACTGTCAGCACTGAACCTTAGTGGTAATTGCTCTTGGCGGCCTTGTGAGCCCACTCAGTGGCCCGCACTTACGTCAACGCGTCTGAGCTGGCCATTATAGCCTCCCACCGCTCTAGAGAAGGAACTTGTGCTAAGCCAGTAGGTGGCGGCGTATTTTTTCAGCTCCATAAAACGTGATAGTGTCCGGCTATCTAAAATAGAGATCATAAGGCAGGCTTATAAAGCAGCCACGCGGATGCCCCACTGCACCTTTACGGAGACTTCTTAAACTGGGGGTCTACAACACCACCACGAGACTATGGGATGTACATATATTTGCACAATTAAGGAGGCTCGCAACCACACCAGCGGAGTGGAAGATCTTGAGCAACCTAAGACTACATGACAGAATCCCGAATAGAAACGCGCGGGCAAAGTTACAAATTGAGAAAATTACTGACTTTAAAAAATGCACCCTGCTTATTACGAAGGCAAGAGGAGAGCAAAACCAAATGTCCTCGAAGGCAAGCTAGAAGGCTCGGAATACACAACCTTTGCAGATGCGGCGGAATACGAAGGAGGCGACTCCTTTGTCGCCGTGGGCGTGAACGACTCGGGTAAAACAATAACTGCCGGTTCGGTCAAAAGAAACAACTCAGGGACAGCGAAGATGAGATAGATGAGACGAAGTAACGTGGCCGGTATAGACGGGAAATAAGAGCGAGCTTCGCGGACTCTCTCCTACAGTCCGGCCGTGGAAATACAGAACCCCATCCTGCTTGGCACCTTTGATACTTACGAAAATCGCGGCATTTTTAAGGGTAACCCGCGGCAGATGCTTTCTCATGGATGCGGGTGTCCTCTGTCCTATACATTTTTCAGGAAACCCGTGTCTACAATGTCACAGGATTCGCTACACTCTTCGCCCTCTACAGACAGCGACCGGCAAAAACCGTGATTATCTACTTTGTGCCTTTGTCTCCGCAGCTTTGACTGTGCTTGCCCTTGTCCTCTTGGCCAGCAGCTGGTGCTCCCTCTCACCGACCATATTTATGACTGTGACTGGCCTGGTTAGCGCGCAGGTGGCGTTCCTCTCCTACCGATTCGTAGCGATGGCTGCGCTCCTCCTCACACACCCGCGGCGCAAGCTGTGTTAAGCGGTCGCCGCGTGTTGTGAAAAAGCGCGGGAGATAGAGCTATCGCTGCAAAAAACAAAATTTAGAGAATATATCACCGCTTCCGCATACTCCGCCTGCGGCACCGGCAGTGTTCTATGAGTTAGCATTGCAGCGTGCATCCTGCCGTGTGTTGGTGATTTTCAATACCTATAAGCGGCGCCTGTACCGATTCAATATGTCGGCGTCACTGAGGGCTGCTCTCGTGGTCAGCTTATTGAAATCACGTTTGTTTTTAAATTTCACGATAAACTTGCGTTTATTTGCAGATGGAAGGTACCTCGCTTTAGTCGTGACCGTCTAAAGGAGTCTCGTTGCTTTGCGGCGGCGCTGTAGTCGCAAACAACCCCAGATACTTCTGTGGCGCAGTGGACCCAATGGAGGCTGTCGCACCAGCCTATTAAGAGACGTGTCTCTTACTACTCGCATTCTAACGTTTCCTAACCGTTCGAGATTTCAAGATGGCGGACGGTCATGTGATCAAATTGCTGCAGCACCGTGCAAAATGTGACCCACATCACGTGACCGCACGCGCGCACTCGTCAGGCCGCCGATATGCTGCCTTTGCTAGCGTTCCGATATATGCATATATACCTCCTGAGCGGGTGCCGAGAGCGGTGCCGAAATACAGCAGTTGAAAACAAATGTCTGCACAAACGTTTTGTTCTTTAATCAGTGACGTTGTGGTGAAAATATTATTAATGCGAAAGCATTACTAGGTCATGTGGACATGATCGTGTCCGCAGCAGTTGTGAGGAGCTTAGAAGTAGTGCCAAAGGGATGGATGTAATGGAAAGAGGATAATGTGAGGTTGATGTCGAATAAAGAATTGTGTCCAAAAGTTCATTAGTAAATTAAATAGAGCCAAAAATGTCCAAAAAGTGAGCGGAGCCAGGGCAACGTTGGGCAGCAAGTTTGAAAACCCAAAATGGGCAATTCATGTAACTTCAATAAGTAAGACAATTAATTGTGGTAATTTAGACATGGCGTGAATTTAAATCAGTGCTTAATAGAGTAAATATGACGAGAAGGGACAAGTGAAGCAAAGAGAGGCAAATAAAAACGAGGAGGCGTCAATGCTTCCGCATTCCTGCAATGCATTTTACCGCAGTTGAATCAAAGTTAATGCTTTCGCATTAAAAATGGGTATTTTCAGGTACAGTGTCGGTCAAAAGTTCCCAGGCCACAGTGTCTACTTTTGAGCGCTATAGTCGCACAGTTTAGACACCCGCGAAGCTCAAAATATCTGTGGAGGGCAGAAGAAGCATCGTTCTAACCTATTACGACCTAGATAACGTTACGGGCATCTGAAGTGTCAGGATATACCGAATAAAAGCAGACCGTGTGGCCTGGGAACTTTTGAACTACCCTGTACATGTGAAAGGGAAGTTTTGGTTCAGGCACCGTGCGCCCGCCAGGCACCTGTCTGTCCAGCGCTCTGCCACGTTATTGGTTGCCACGTCATGCGCTGAACGAACAACCAGCCTAGCCAAGAGAAGCATTCAACACGTTGCATTTAAAGGAGCAACCTTTGTTACTGTTAAAAGTTTGGGACAACGTACTTCCTAGAACAGGCTGTGAAAGTCTGAAACGTCATTTCAAAGGCACTCAATTTTTGAAACACGCAAAACATGCGCGTATAGTAGTCGCCCCCCCCCCCCCCCTCTGTCTTTCGGCTGACATGTACCGTAGTGGAGCGCGACATTTAAAAACACACGTAAACACAACTTTCGGAAACGTTCTGCTCGCCTCGCACAGCACCCCTGGGAGCAGCCATTCGTTGCCAGTCGGTCACTGCTTTGAAGAAGACTGTGACAAAGTATGCAGTGTCATTTCGAAGCGATCTTTACACAACTTCACGATGAATATGTGTTGTGAACCCGGACATACCCCTAAATACTGGTCTTTCGCCGAATCACACAACGTTTTCGCGGAGTCCGACATGCAGTGACCTCCTGTATACCGTTCAAAAACCGCACAGCCTAGGAAGCTCTACACGAAAAGCCGTTCCCAAACGGCATGATAAGCGAACGAAAGCAAATCACGCATCATCGCAGATGACGGTGCAGAGGAGAGCCTCCTGTGTTTGTAGACGCACCAAGGTTTCGGCCGGCTAACACCCTGACGAGTTCTCCCAAGGTGAGAACTTCACTAAAGGCATTAAAGGGGTATAGACACCTTAATTTAGTGGCATGTTCTTTTCTACACAATGATGCGGAAGACAATACTACGCATGAACCACCGCCTGATATTCGCCTGTGACCGTTAATATTTTTTAATCGAATATTTTCGTCGTGCTGTTTCGGGTTCAACAGCAGAACGGTGGCTGTGACCTCAGAGTGCGGTTTTGCGTCATGTGAGGCGTTGGAAAGCGTCCTTATAGTCGCTGATTAATCGTTTTAATTTACTGCAGGGTTGAAGCTAGCCTTCTTCAATACCCGGAATAACAGTGAATGTTGAAGTAGCGATTTTATTGCTGTTTTTTATCTCTTACGTAACCTGTACGCGCACGTTGACGTCACAGTCCTCATTCGACTTAAAACCGAAAGAGCACGAGGCAGAAATGCGATTATCAATTATTTAGCCGTCCTAGGAGAATCCCAAGTAGTAATTCACGTATCATAATGCCTTACGCGTCATTACCAACAAGAAAACGCACACCGAAAAGGTAGGTGTCCATCTCCTTTAAGCTTTCTCAATCCGGCCACGTCTATGAATTGAGAGAACCATTGACAAAATGGAAGGAAAGTAGTGACGCCGTCTTCCACATGCCGATGAAAAACGAAGCGCCGGAAAGGAAACAATTGGGGTATTCCCCGCATTATTCTTATTACATTGCATCGCTCCAAAAAGTACGTGAAACAGGCAGGTAGCCTTTTACAGCTTGTTTAAGACAACAGAAAACGCATGAGTGAAGAAACTAACTCCGTTAAAAAAAGGGGGGGGGGGGGGGGTTATAAAAGAAGAGCGTCTTCCTGACTGCGAACGATTTAAATCCTACGTTTCCTCCGCTCCTGCTTCCAATTACACTTCGTCGGAAAACGGTACAAGTTCGTCCGTGCAAAATCATTATCAGTGCTGTGGCAGTACACAACACAGCGTTTAGCATTACTTTTTCTAGGGTGTATACGCGCGCAAAAGAAAACAGCGAACCTGAAAATGCTGCTCAACTAAGTGTCGCGCGCGCCGAGTTGCCGTCGCCATCCGGATCATTATGGATGGTCCCTCCAGAGTGAGTTAGGTTTGCACATTGCGAAGCTATCTGTGGCAATGAATACGGTAAATCTATTTAGCTCACTGGTGGAGTTAAATGTGCTTAAGGTGTACTGCTACACAGTGTCAGCGGTAGTTTACATTGGTAAGTAATATAAATTTACGAAACTTAAACGGCAAGCAATGAAGAGAAGCCAAAGCAAACACGCCGCTGCGGTCGGTCTTTCGTGAGAGCTGACCATCAGTGAGAGACGTAAGGTCGTTTCGCACCGAAGGGAAGCCAAAACAGAAAGGCCCAGACATCTCGCCACTCGTATGAACACAAACATGCACGATGGCTAAAAACATACTACGAAGGAAAGATGCTGGCACGGCTCCATGTTTGCTTATGTTTATTCGCCCTGTTACTCTAGCGCTTGAGCGGTCGCTTCGATATTTATGTTGCCATTATTCGTTGCCCTCGTAACAAACGGACAGTAGGCCTTAACAACTGACGGATTAGAAAGAAGTCTCACCTGACTATGGCACTTTGTGGTCTCTTCCATCGCAGGGCGCTTGGGAGTGTGGGAAGCCTGCTAGATTCCCGCCGTGGCGTCTGCGCGGCATCCCGCGTCGCCCTCTTTTTCTTTCTCCCGCCTCGGGCGGCGGAGAGACGACTGGTGGCTAATCGCTGTCATTCGGCCGCAGCTCCGCCCCCGGCTTCCCAAGGGCCTTTGCCATTGGTGACTTCAGGCGGGAATTCGGGACCCGTTTGGGATGGTCGCGCGGCGCGCGACCGTCCGAGCGGGGCCCAGAGAGAGAGAGAGACCCCTCCGAGACAGCGTAAGGTGCGTACGTTAGTGTTCGTTCGGGCCGGCCTCTGCCGTTCGGACCAGTTTATACTCGAGCTCGCCAGCGTGGGTCCTTGATCCGCCGCGGCTCGAGCCTGTCCAGGGGTCCAACGACCTCTGACAGGCGCACCTTGCGTTGACTGCCCACTCTCTCTCGCAAACGGCCCAACGGCCGACACGAGAGAGATCACAGCACTGCCGCGGGGACAATCTCCTGCAGCAGCGTGCTAGCGGCGCGCATTTCTCTTGTTGCCCCGAGCGCGCACCGGAGCCTTGCTCTGAGCGCGCCCCGGGACGGGGTGACTGTTGAGTGTGTGTGTGTACCGCTGGAGGTCGGCGTCAATAAACGTATCCTTTGTGAACTTGGAGGCCTGTTTCTTGCGGCGAGCCGCTCTCCTCTCTGCAGAGGTTGAACGCCGCCGCAGCGGTGCCCCAGGGTGCCTGTGGTGACGGGTGATCGGGGCCCTTGGCTCGCGCGAAGCTCGAACCCGCGGTGGGTAGTGGCCTGTGTCTACTGAGAAACCCACAACTGGCGCCCAACGTGCTAAGTCACTGGCTCTTAGCCTTTGATAGCACATTTGCCGAGCAGGTCGCCTTGACAATCACGCTTGCGCACCATGTCTGCCACCCCCATCGGGGCACTCGGCAGCTACGTGTCGGCTCCCTTAGGAGTCGTAGCGTCCTTTGATCCGTTGGCGGCTGTTTCTTCAAATAGCCAAACACCGTTGTTGGCCGCGGCCCCCATTGGGGCATACGGCGGTACAACCCCCAACGTCGATCACGCAGCTCCAATTGGAGCTGTATCGGTAGCACCCTGCGGTGCACCCGTCAATCACATGCCTCCGCTGTGCGTGCTTTGCACCCAGTGCGAAAGCGTTGCGTACGACGCTGCCGCAACCGGCCGTCCTGCACAGCAGCAGCCGTGCCCCGCGAGCAGTCAATTCTGTTCTGGGAACGGTGAGGCGCTGGCCCGGCTCCCTGTGGAAACCGCGCCGTTCATCGAACTGGGCGCCTTGCCTCCTGCGTTCGTGGAGCCCGCCCAAGCCTCCTCTGAAGCCAGGGCGCAGTCGCTGCTAAGAAGTGCTGCCCAGATGATTCAGTCGCTGTCAGGGGCGGTTGAGACGCTTTTGGCCGCGCCGAAGGTGTCTCACAAGGTGGCATCGGCTTTCTGGCCACCAAGGCAGCGACTCTCGAGGAGTTCCGTGCAGCATTCTTGCGCGAATTCCTGCCCGCTGACTATGAGCGTAGGATGCGGCGAGAGTTGGAGCTCCGTACACAGGCTCCATATGAGTCACTCCTGGAGTACGTACGTGCGATGGAGGACCTTTTCTCAATCGCCGAGCCCAGAGCCTCGAACGAGGAACGTGTGGAAAGGACGATCAGGCAGGCACATCCGACTTTTTCGGCATACCTGCGCGGAGGCCGGTTACGAGATTTGGAGGAGCTGGCCGCCGAGGAAAAGCGCATTCAAGGCGACATTCTCGTCGCGCGCGCCTATCGTCCGCCACCGCCGGCAAGCGAGGCCCTCGAGCCACGCTGTGCATGGAGAGGGGCCATGCCCCGACGCAATCGGCGACCACCCGTACTCGCTGCCTCTACAGCCGTTAGCGTGCAAAACGAAGTATGGGAGTTGAGCGAACGAGCTCTCGATCCCTACTCCTACAGGAGACGGACAGCCTGCGCTGCACCGTTTTCTGGACCGCCTGCCCAGGGACGCCAAGTGCCCGTACGCACAGCGGAGGGGGAAACCCGAATCAGCCAGCCCTTTCGCCGTGCAACGGGCGGAACCAGGCAGGGAGAGGCGCCATTGTTCCTCGACCAAGCTCGCGGCGGTGTGCGCTGTTTCCGCTGTCAAGAGACGGGGCACGTAGCGAGAGAATGCCCCGTAACCAGTTCTCCTTTGAGGCAGGGAAACGGCGGCGCGGGTCGGTCGTAAAGGGACGACCGGCCCAATCCTTGCTAATCCCCTCAGCGTACAGAGCAAGCTGCCTTGCTAATGCGCACGCGCCGTTTATTCCGGTCACCATTGCTGGCCTCGAATTTTTGGCGTTACTGGATACTGGAGCCACTGCCTCCTTGTTCGGTGAAGAGGTGTTGTCCCATTTGCAAAAGTACTTGGTGCGCTTGCGGGACTGCCGTACGACATTCAACCTTGCGAAAGGCGTAGCCTATTCGGCTGTCGCCGCGAGGCTTACTGTCAGGTGGGGAGAGCGGACGAGACGCACGCGTTTCATCCACCTCCCCGGCCTCAGTGTGCCCGTGATTCTCGGAAGGGACTTTCTCCTGAAAACCGGGATCGTGGTGGACATTGCGAATGGGGGCTATCGCGACGGAACATTTTCCCAGCTGAAGCTGTTCATCTGCCCACCGGCGTCAATAACTGCCTGCGCAGTGAAGGCGTTCGGAGAGTGCCACGCTCAGCGACCAGGGCCAAGCTCTTGTGTCGAGCGTTCCGTCGTTCACGCTCCCCTTTGGGACCGAGCGGCGCGGCACGACCAGGCACCACATCCGCTGGCCGCCTTTGCGGTAACGTTGGATGACACTCAGAAGGCTCGTTTGGCAGCACTGTTGCGTCAGTACGATGAGCTCTTCACGGATAAACCTGGCTGTACAAATCTAGTGAGCCACAAGATCCACACCGGAGATGCGCTTCCTTTGAAGTGCAACCCCAGACCCGTCAGCCTTGCGGAAAGACAGGTGGTCGATGGGTTGCTGGATGAGATGCTGTCGGCGGATATTATCCGTCGCTCGTCCAGCGCTTGGGCGTCTCCGGTTGTGTTGGTGCCTAAGAAAGATGGCGCCACCGGTTGCGTGTGGATTATCGCCGTCTGAATGCGCTGACTCGAAAGGATGCCTATCCGCTCCCGACGATCAGCTCAATCGTAGGAAAGCTGGGCAGTGCGCGGTACTTTTCCACGCTAGATGCCTCCAAAGGTTACCTACAGGTCCAAATGGCGGACGCTGACCGGTCTAAGACCGCGTTCACGTGCCACAGAGGGCTGTTTGAGTTCACTCGCATGCCCTTCGGTCTCTGCAATGGTCCTGCGACTTTTCAGAGGCTCATGGACCGCGTCCTAGGGGAAGCTAAATGGTCTCATGCCATGTGCTACCTGGACGATATCGTGATTTATTCACGAACCTTCGATGAGCACTTAGGCCACATTGCCGACATGCTCGCGAGGGTACGGGCTGCTGGGTGACTTTGAATCCTGCGAAAGCCCAAATAGCGCGGACCCGAGTTCAGTTGCTAGGGTTCACGCTGGGCGAGGGCTCCAATGAGCCCGATGCGGACAAACTCCGAGCCATACTCAAGTTTCCCGCGCCCAAGGACGTACGCGGCCTCCGCCGTTTTCTGGGAATAGCCAATTTCTATCGGTCGTTCATCCCGTCCTGTGCCCGCGTGCAGGCACCCTTGACCAAGCTCTTGGGAAAGACTGCCGCGTGGCGATGGGGGCCCGAGCAAGAGCGACCCTTTC